>NC_080187.1:105248458-105850244 GCF_030028045.1 Hippopotamus amphibius kiboko
TAACTCTACCAGACTAGAAATATGTTTCTTAGGATATCACATTGCATATACATATTCCTCACAATTTTAAATAATATACGAACACATCCATGCCCTAACACAATTCTGACACTGATTGTGTCCTTGTGAGAAATATCACCAAAGGAATCATTCTTGCAGATTGGCTTAACTAATGAATGGATTGAAAGGAAACAGATTAGTATGCAGTGTGTGGTATTTCAGCCTAGAAAAGTAACATGATCTTATATCCGAGCTCCTATTCTTTCCTTCATCCATCATTCTACAGTTTGACTGCGAAAAAGAATATTTAATCCAATCCTGTCATCATAAGAGACTGGGAAAGAAAGAATCAAGGTAACTATTGTAATCCTTGTTACAAGGTTTATCAATTGATGTTACACTGTGCTTAACCCACCAAATTACTATATATCAATCAATTGTATGCAGTGTGATAAGATAGTTTTCTTGGAAAACAAACCCTGCTAATGTATTAATTTATATCTCAGTTTTTTCCACATTGGTTTATCCCTCAGGAACCTTGGATTTAGTGGTTTCATATATGTTCAAGTAATTAAAAAAAGAAAGATCATCAGGGGAAGACATGAATGGGAACAAGGAAACTATATTTGTAATATATTACTTATATATCAATATTTAAAAACATATTTTTGAAAAAGTGTTCATGAAGACAAATACCATATGTTCTCACTTATATGTGGAATCTAAAAAGACGACACAAAACAAAAACAAACTTATAGATAGAGGACAGACCGGTAGTTGACAAAAGTGGGTGGTGAGGGATGGGCAAAATGGGTGGAGGGTGTCAAAAGGTACAGACTTTCAGTTATAAAATATTTTAAATAAGTCATAGGGATGTGATGTACAGCATAGTGACTATGGTTAATAATACTGAACTATATATTTGAAAACTGTTAAGAGAGTAAGATCTTAAAAGTTCTCATCACAAGACAAAAATAGTTACTATATATATGGTGATGTATGTTGACTTAATGTGGATCATTTCACAACATACACACATATCAAATCACTATGCTGTATACCTGAAATTAATGTAATATTATATGTCAATTATATCTCAATTTTCAGAAAAGTGTTCTATTTGGGACAGTTTATGTTTGTTTGTATATTAGGTTTGCATTAGTTTAAAAGACTTAAAAGATAGAAAATGTAGTATTTCTGATTAAACTACTAATTCTCTTAGCAGTTTTCATTTTTGTATTCAGTTAATTTCATTTTGGGGATGAATGCGTTTTTGTATGTGTATGTTTGAGTGTGTAGATACGTTTTTCTTTGAAATCATGAATATTTATATCTTTAATCTGATTTTTGGCAAATGGTTTCCTTAAATCTCTATGTAGAAGCTGCCATTCAAGGTAGGTAACACTGGGGAAATTATTTAGTATCACTCAGACTCAATTCCCTTATAAGTATCATTTAAATATGTTTGTTGAAGGATAATTTTGAGATACATGGAGATAACAAAACAATAATCTAAAAGTTAATTGAGTTAATTTGTTGTATCTTTCTTTTTTTCTTTTTTTCTAGGACAATGTACTGCAATAGCCTCTTTTCCATTTCTACTTTGAGTTCATTTTACTAGAAAGCCCAGCCTCTTTACACAACAAGAATGCAACAAATAAATGGAACACCAGCAATATATTGTTGTACTGTTTATATATTCATAAATGCATTGCACTATTTCTGTGACCATTACTGGTTACGCTATAAACCATCCTTCAATGTGAATGGAATTATATTGTCAATATGTCCTTCTCCTTTGATGTGGTGACAGTAATAGGTACAGAAAGAACATAATTTCTTAGGTAGCATTTTTGACATGACTCATGATGTAGGAAAACCAGTGCTCAAGTGTCCTCTACCTATCATTTTCTGGCTGGAATTCTGAGTGAAAATGAATAGAGCAAAGAATTTTGAGGCAGGCAGTTACAGAATACAAATTTCATGGTCAAGAGGTTGACAGTGTTTTAGATTTAATTGGAAATAACGCTATCTAATGATTTTGTGTTTTTTTCTAGAATTCCATTTTTAGCAGTTTAGTAATGTGCTATATTATTATTTAAAATGCATGCTTTGCTTAATAAACAGTTAGAATGTAATCTTATCTGAGAAATATAAAATTATCTTTATATTTTTATTCCCCTGACTAAAACTCACAATCTTATAATCTAAGGTAAATAAAGCATTTCTAAGGTACATCTCTGGGGGACAGATATTTTAGTTTCTTTTTCCTTGCACATATTTCAGGTACTACAATTTAAGGACCTGATTAAAATTTCCATAATATGTTATTAACAAACAAATGTTATACTAAATCTGCAGGTTAATGTATAGATACATGAGAGATGTTTCTTTTTTACAACCATTGAATAAGACTCAATTTTCATATATTTCATATATTGAAGCAGAAACATAACTTTGAGTTATCAGACTGAAGACTCTTTATATTTTATACTGGAAGGAATAGTTCAGTCAATAAAGCTATTTTATACAAAATATTGTTTATCAATTATTACTTTAGAAGTAGTTCAAAAAATTACATTTGCATACACTTCACACTTTACATATCAGGTACTTCTTGCTCATAAAAGGGAGGGGCTAATTGTGACATCTTTTAAAAAAGTTTTATTTATTTAACAGTAACATTTCTCCTGAAGAGAATAGGAAGATTGAGAACTTTCTTTGCAATTTTCATCATTTTGAAATGAACAATATATTCCTATACACCATAATGCATTCGAATTAAACTATAAATTAATTACAGCATTCAAATTAAAACTATTATAGCCTGTCCAAATCTGCACATTACTAAAACTATAGAAGGCTGTAAAAGATAAATTGCTATTTAAAATTTTAGAAAATAATTTAATATGGTTTTTACTATTATTAACAGAGCCAGGGGGCGCAGTCAAGATGGCGGCATGGGAAGACGCAGAGATCACATCTCTCCACAAATAGAATAGTTACCGGAGACCAGTGGGGGACCTGAGGCCCAAGCAGACCAAGGGAACCCCGCAGCAACCAGCTTGTGGGATCTTGATACACAAGCCCAGTGTCAGCCCTGCGTTCCTGAGGTCGGAGCTCTGAGGCCAAAACATTGGACTAATAGGGAAACCCAGTTCCAAGGAAATATCCTTTACCATGAGGTTTCCCAGAGGTTCTCAACTTAATACCAAGACCCAGAAGGAAAACAATCCTGCCCATCCAAAGTGGGGGAAAAATGAGATGACAAAAAAATATGCCACAGATGAAGGAACAAGGTAAAAATACACAAGAACAAATAAATGAAGAGGAAAAAGGAAAATTGCCTGAAAAAGAATTCAGAGTTATGATAGTAAAGATGATCCAAAAACTACAAGAAACAGTTAAAAAGGAATCAGAAGAACTAAAGAGCAAACAAACAGTACTAGATAACAAAATAACCGAAATTAAAAATACTCTAGGATGGTATAAACAGCAGAATAACAGAGGCAGAAGAACAAATAAGTGAGTTAGAAGATAGAATGGGGGAAATAACTGCCACAGAGCAGGAAAAAGAAAAAAGAATAAAAAGAATAGAAGACAGTCTCCGAGACCTCAGTGATAACATTAAGCGCACCAACATTCGAATTATAGGCATCCCAGAAGAAGAAGAAAAAAAGAAAGGGTCTGAGAAAATATTTGAAGACGTTATAGTGGAAAACTTCCCCAACATGGGAAAGGAAATAATTAATCAAGTTCAAGAAGCACAGAGAGTCCCATACAGAATAAACCCAAGGAGAAATACACAAAGGCACATACTAATCAAACTAACAAAAACGAAACACAAAGAAAAAATATTAAAAGCAGCAAGAGAAAAGCTGCAAATAACATATAAGGGAAAACCCATAAGGATAACAGCTGATCTTTCTGCAGAAACTCTGCAGGTCAGAAAGGAGTGGCAGGATATACTGAAAGTCCTGAGAGAGAAAAACCTACAGCCAAGAATACTCTACCCAGCAAGAATCTCATTCAGATTTGATGGAGAAATCAAAAGCTTTCCAGACAAGCAAAAGTTAAGAGAATTCAGCACCACCAAACCAGCCTTACAACAAGTGCTAAAGGAACTTTTCTAAGCAGGAAACACAAGATAAGGAAAAGACCTACAAAAACAAACCCAAAACAATTAAGAAAATGGTAATAGGAACATACATGTCAATAATCACCTTAAATGTAAATGGATTAAATGCTCCAACCAAAAGACACAGACTGGCTGAATGGATACAAAAACAAGAACCTTATATATGCTGTCTACAAGAAACCCACTTCAGACCAAGGGACACATATAGACTGAAAGTAAGGGGATGGAAAAAGATACTCCATGCAAATGGAAGCCAAAAGAAAGCTGGAGTAGCAATACTCATATCAGACAAATTAGACTTTAAAATAAAGACTATTACAAGAGACAAGGAAGGACACTACATGATGATCAAGGGATCCATCCAAGAAGAAGATATAACAGTTGTAAATATCTATGCACCCAACATAGGAGCACCTCAATACATAAGACAAATGCTAACAGCGATAAAAGGAAACATTGACAGTAACACAATAACAGTAGGAGACTTGAACACCGCACTTACAACAATGGACAGATCATCCAAACAGAAAATAAATAAGGACACACAAGCTTTAAATGACACATTAGACCATCTCGACTTAATTGATATTTTTAGGACAGTTCATCCAAAAAAGACAGAATACACTCTTCTCAAGTGCACACGGAACATTCTCCAGGATAGATCACATCTTGGGTCACAAATCAAGCCTTGGTAAATTCAAAAAAATTGAAATTGTATCAAGCATTTTCTCTGACAACAATGCCGTGAGACTAGATATCAATTACAGGAAAAAATCAGTAAAAAATACAACCACATGGAGACTAAACAATACACTATTAAACAATCAAGAAATCATTAAAGAAATCAAAGAGAAAATCAAAAAATATCTAGAAACAAATGACAATGAAAACACAATGACCCAAAACTTATGGGATGTAGTAAAAGCAGTCCTAAGAAAGAAGTTTATAGCAATACAGTCCTACCTCAAGAAATGAGAAAAACATCAAATAAACAACCTAACCTTACACCTAAAACAACTAGAGAAAGAAGAACAAAAAAACCCCAAAATGAGCAGAAGGAAATAAATCATAAAGATCGGAGCAGAAATAAATGGAAAAGAAAGGAAGGAAGCAATAGCAAAGATCAATAAAACTAAAAGCTGGTTCTTTGAGAAGATTAACAAAATTGATAAACCATTAGCCAAACTTATCAGGAAAAAAAGGGAGAAGATGCAAATCAGCAGAATTAGAAAGGGAAAAGAAGAAGTAACAACGGACACCTCAGAAATACAAAAGATCATGAGAGACTACTACAAGCAACTATATGCCAATCAATTGGATAACCTGGAAGAAATGGATAAATTCTTAGAAAAGTACAATCTTCCAAAACTGAACCAGGAAGAAATAGAAACTATGAACAGGCCAATCACAAGTACAGAAATTGAAAGTGTGATTTAAAATCTCCCAACAAACAAAAGCCCAGGGCCAGATGGCTTCACAGGCGAATTCTATCAAACATTTCGAAAAGAGCTAACACCTGTCCTTCTCAAACTCTTCCAAATTATAGCTGAAGGAGGAACACTCCCAAACTCATTCTACGAGGCCACCATCACCCTGATACCAAAACCAGGCAAAGATGTTACAAAAAAAGAAAATTACAGGCCAATATCGCTGATGAATATAGATGCAAAATTCCTCAACAAAATACTAGCTAGCAGAATCCAACACCACATTAAAAAGATCATACACCATGATCAAGTGGGGTTTATCCCTGGAATGCAAGGATTCTTCAATATATGCAAATCAATCAATGTGATACACCATATTAACAAATTGAAAGATAAAAACCATACAATAATCTCAATAGACGCAGAAAAAGCTTTTGACAAAGTTCAACATCCATTTATGATAAAAGCTCTCCAGAAAATGGGCATAGAAGGAAATTACCTTAACATAATAAAAGCCATATATGAGAAACCAAAAGCCAACATCATTCTAAATGGTGAAAAACTGAAAGCATTCCCTCTAAGGTCAGGAACAAGACAGGGGTGTCCAGTCTTACCATTATTATTCAACATAGTTTTGGAAGTTTTAGCCACAGCAATCAGGGAAGAAAATGAAATAAAAGGAATCCAACTTGGAAAAGAAGAAGTCAAATTGTCACTCTTCACAGATGACATGATATTATACATAGAAAACCCTAAAGACTCTACCAGAAAACTGCTAGCACTAATTGATGAATTTAGTAAAGTAGCAGGATACAAAATTAATGCACAGAAATCTCTTGCATTCCTATACACTAACAACGGAAGAGCAGAAAGAGAAATTAAGGAAACTCTCCCATTCATCATTGCAACAAAAAGAATAAAATACCTAGGAATAAATTTGCCTAAGGAGGCAAAAGACCTGTATGCAGAAAACTATAAGACATTGATGAAAGAAATCAAAGACGACACAAACAGATGGAGGGACATACCATGTTCCTGGATTGGAAGAATCAACCTTGTGAAAATGACTGTACTACCCAAAGCAATTTACAGATTCAATGCAATCCTGATCAAATTACCAATGGCATTTTTCACAGAACTAGAGCAAGATATCTTACGATTTGTATAGAAATGCAAAAGACCCCGAATAGCCAAAGCAATCTTGAGAAGGAAAAATGGAGTTGGTGGAATCAGGCTTCCTGACTTCAAACTATACTACAAGGCCATAGTGATCAAGACAGTATGGTACTGGCACAAAAATAGAAAGGAAGATCAATGGAATAGAATAGAGAACTCAGAAGTAAGCCCAAACACATATGGGCACCTTATCTTTGACAAAGGATGCACAAATATACAACGGAAAAAAGACAGCCTCTTCAATAAGTGGTGCTGGGACAATTGGATAGCAACATGTAAAAGAATGAAATTAGAACACTTCCTAACACCATACACAAAAATAAACTCCAAATGGATTAAAGACCTACATGTAAGGCCAGACACGATAAAACTCCTAGAGGAAAACATAGGCAGAACACTCTATGACATCCATCAAAGCAACATCCTTTTTGACCCACCTCCTAGAATCATGGAAATAAAATCAAGAATAAACAAATGGGACCTCATGAAACTTAAAAGCGTTTGCACAGCAAGAGAAACCATAAACAAGACTAAAAGGCAACCCTCAGAATGGGAAAAAATAATTGCCTATGAAACAATGGACAAAGGATTAACCTCCAAAATATACAAGCAGCTCATGAAGCTTAATACCAAAAAAGCAAATAACCCAATCCACAAATGGGCAGAAGACCTAAATAGACATTTCTCCAAAGAAGACATCCAGATCGCCAACAAACACATGAAAAGATGCTCAACATCACTAATCATCAGAGAAATGCAAGTCAAAGCCACAATGTGGTATCACCTCATACCGATCAGAATGGCCATCATCACAAAATCTGGAAACAACAAATGTTGGAGAGGGTGTGGAGAAAAGGGAGCTCTCCTGCACTGTTGGTGGGAATGTAAGTTGGTACAGCCACTATGGAGAACAGCATGGAGGTTCCTTAAAAACCTAAAAATAGAACTACCATATGATCCAGTAATCCCACTCCTAGGCATATACCCAGAGAAAACCATAATCCCAAAAGAAACATGTACCATAATGTTTATTGCAGCACTATTTACAATAGCCAGGACATGGAAGCAACCTAAATGCCCATTAACAAATGAATGGATAAAGAAGATGCGGCATATAAATACAATGGAATATTATTCAGGTATAAAAAGGAATGAGAAGGAGATATATGTAATGAGGTGGATAGAACTACAATCTGTGATACAGAGTGAAGTAAGTCAGAAAGAGAAAGACAGATATTGTATGCTAACTCATATATACGGAATCTAAAAATGGTACTGATGAACTCAGTGACAAGACAAGAACAAGGACGCAGATGCAGAGAATGGACTGGAGAACTCGAGGTTTGGGGGGGTGGGGGGGTGAAGGGGAAGCTGAGATGAAGTGAGAGAGTCGCATAGACATATATATATACTACCAACTGTAAAATAGATAGCCAGTGGGAAGTTGCTGTATAACAAAGGGAGTTCAACTTGAGGAAGGATGATGCCTTAGAGGACTGGGAAGGGGAGGGTGGGGGGGAGTCGAGGGAGGGAAGGAATACGGGGATATGTATATAAATACAGATGATTGAACTTGGTGTACCTCAAAAAAATAAATAAATTTAAAAAATCGGAAAAAATAATAATACAAAATCAGAGGTTGTACAAGCTATTTTCATCTATAGATTATATCCTCTGACACTTTATGTTACTTACGGTATAGTTGTATAAAAATTAACTTTGACTCATTAATAATCTCACATTATTTAAGGGCAAACTTAAGCCTGGCATAATTTATCCCATACTGTAGTACTTAAAGGAGACAACCAACAAACACTTAATTGACTGTAAATGTATAAATGTTGCTTAAAAAAAAGTTATTCTCTGGTTATCAATCTGAACAACCTTAACAATAGCTGTTGAATGGTTGCAAAAACTGGGGCTACTTTTGATTATCTAAATATTAATATCAACTTCCTACTTAGATGAACCAGTGTTATTATCATCAATATAAGTAATTTTCAGAATATCACATCACCAAGATGGTTTCGAATTAGCGAATTAGAGTCCCTGCCCATGAACGTAAACCTCTCTCTAATACCTGTCAGAAGACTGCAAATCCCAGCTCGGCACCTAATTCTCTCAGTGACTTTATTAAAGTCTCTGTACCGTCTTGATTTTAATTTCCTCAGATATAATTTCAGAGGGGAGGGGCAGCGATCTAATATTCCAAGATTCTATGATTCAGTAACCTTTGCAATGCTCACCTTTGCCACTCAGCACTAATAACTGTATTCAGTAATTATAGAGAAAATGAACAGATAGCAAAGCAGAGATTGAATTTCCTGATGCTATTTAAGGTTAACTTGTAATCTCCAAGGAATAGGCATACAACCAAAGCGAAATTGCCTTTTTCTTTCTCTACCTCTCTTTACTTCTAATTCTATTGATTCAACATATTCCAATGAACAATCATTTCTGTACTTTTTTTAAGTTTCTTTAATCTTAACTCACTTTACCCTCCATAATAAAAGTAAAGATAAAAAATTCCATCTTGCAAATGCTAAAAATATGTAAATAACTCATTTTTTGTATTATTTGTTAGTTAATAGCCAAAGCAGTATTGTAGTTTACAGTATCATTTAAAGTAATATATTCTTCAGATTTAAAGGTATTTTATGGTATGTATTTTTCTTCAACAGGGCAGATTTTGGGAAAGATTGCGCCTTCAGTTTGATTCAGCATTTTCATTTAAATTCTGGAAATTTTTACCTCTCACACAGAATGCTAAAAATTAGAACTAATTTTTGATGCAAATGGTAATTTATTCATATAGAATTATACATAACATCCTCCAGATTTTAAAAATTAAAATAACTACTAAAAATAATAGCATTGATATCTTAATGATTATTATTTCATCCTGTATTTTTCTTAAGCGATATTCTGTATTTTTTCTTTGACAATATTAGTCAAGTAATAACAAGCTTTATGATTTTATTAACAATATTTTTGTATTACAGAAAGCAACCAGGTAATTTTAGGATATGAAAGTTAAAGTATAACAAATTTTAGTGTTACTTTTCAATTTATTTCATAATAAGTGAGAAATAAAATGTAGATACCATCCTCCAATTATAAACACAATATTGATATATGCCCTGATCTTAGAGGAAAAACGGGTTTTAAATTATATGAAGTCTTGTCTTTCACTTAAACTCTAATCTTTTCATTTGGGGGGAATATACGCTTGAAATCTTTTAAGCCACTTTTATCCATTCTGAATGCTGTTCATTTTTTTAGAAGCCAGTTTCAACCTCTCAGTTCAACTGGAGAACCGCTTAAGGAAGTGAATCAATCCCATTTTCACTCAACTAAAGTTTCAAGTGCCAAACGACGCTGGCATCCCACAAGGTACCATCAAAACTGCCACCCTGAATACTGGTCACTCTTTCCTGCACTGAGCTCCAGAGAGACAACCGTGTGATAATATCTTTCCTGGCCTCTAATTCTGGTAGTTACAAGAGTTTTTCCTCAATATTGACAGAGAAGGCTACAGCCCTTCCTTGTAAACCACTGTGACAGACTCAAGGATAATAAAGAGATGGTTCAGAAAAGGAATAATCGAATTTGAGTCTGATTTAAACAGGCAAGGGTCCAAATCTCCATTGTTTCAGATCTGTCTTCTAGACATCAGAGACTAAACGTGATTTCATTTGAAGAAATGCATTAACAGCAATACCCAAGGTTTCTGACACAGCCTTACATCCTAGCTCCGAGTTTCATCCCTAAGTAAGGTAGCCTATCAGTCAATCTTAAATTCAGTGTTCATAAAGCATAACCATGAGTTTTTATTTTAGTTTTGCTGCTAAGTCTCATTTTTACAATATGGTAAATTAAAGATAATAATAAAGAAATAGAAAAACAAGCAATCATCTATTTCAGGACTATGAAGAGGAAAAATAAATTTAGGATATTAACAGAGATGTATATTTTTCCTAACAATTTGAAGGATTTACATGCACTATTGTAAATAATAGATTGCTCCATACACTTTTTTTCTCCATAATATGGCTCTTTCTTATGTTTATGTCGATAAGAATTTCCAATATTTCAATTACTTTTGTGATGGTCTTCTTTTCTTTTTTAAACTAATTATTTGATCTTTTTATTTATGTAGTCCAGATAAGATTGAGGTATATGCTCGTTAGATATATTAACCCTCATTCCCGAGAGTCAAGGAATCAGATTCCAGCCTTGGTTCCATGGAATTAGTGGGTAGTGGCCTAGGGGTAGTCAAGTGTCCAGAGTTTCCTTAACAGCAAATACAGGTATAACATCAGCTTTGTAAACCTCACAGCATTGTTAAAAATACTGAATGAAGAAATATACCAAAGGCATTCTTTTAACAATTAACTTATGAGTCATACAGACTGGAAGTCAATATTGTAATATTGCCAGTTTCCTGATTTTTAAATGGGCAACTCAAAGCAATAGGCTGGTAGCAACTTTGTTCATAAATCCTCTTGCTTCTTTTATTTTATTTTTAACAAATAACTCCTGATTTTAATGTGGGCTACTATATTTATGTAGTTTACCGTTTTCTTCTCAAGTATGATGTCCTGCTCAAGGTTTCATTCATTTTAATTGTTCTGCTTCTGACTATAACATTAAGGTGCCTTGAAACTGAAAAAAATACTGGCTGTGACTCAGTCTTAACTCAATATCATTAGCAAATTCCCTGAATACATTCCAAAGATACTGATAGAAATTTGAAATAAGAATGATTAAATAAAAGTTTTTAATGTCTCCCCCAGATGACACTGAAAATAAAAACTTTCTAGGTTCCTTCTCTAACAGTACAAAGACTGAGAAAATTTTTCTGTAAGTCTTCTTATAAACATTTATTCATATGTCAGGATTATTGTTAAGAAATGGCAAAATATATTAAGCTGGTTGATTAACCAGGAATTTCACTCTCTGTGACACTAATATGTTGTGATGTGATGTTGTGAGAAACTAAATGAGAAAAATCAATCACAGAAATAGCTCTAAATATTTAAAGATTTGGGCTACCTACTTTTTTTCTTTACTTCATTCAGGTCTTTTCACATCATTTTAACAGTCCAAATTACAGACATATATAAAATTTATTTCATTTGTAGTTTTACCAATACCTATTTTATGTAACACAAATTGCTTCGTGAGTACTAAATTATACTCATCAAAAAATTAAGGTATAACCTAACAGACTTTAGAATATAGACAAAAAACAAGTGTATTTCAATGTCCCTATTCAGCCATCAAACAAATTGACCATATGGATTATCTCATATCCTCCTATATGTGGGTTTTGCTCTGAGAATATACTCAAAGAAAAAAAGTGCAAGATATTTAAAAATTTAAAGTGAATATTTATAAGATGCCTAATATATTTAAAAAATCATCTGAAACTAAATTAGATACTAGTTGCCTGAACAGGCACAAAGTATGTGACTCTGAAGAAAATAATTCATTTACAGAGATCAGAGTAATTACTGTGAAGTATCACACTGTGTGTGTGTGTGACTTTGTTATTGTTGTTTTCTTTTGCAGGATACAAGACCTACTATGATTCTTTTCCACATCTCCCTAAGTTCTTTCGTGGGGCATTACTGATTATCAACTTGTCTTCTTCTTACCCTTCACCAGTTGTGATCCCAGCACATCTGATTCCAGGAGTGCATCATTTCTTAACATCCCCGGATTCCATACAACCCAGGTATTTGCAGTAACAATCATGTCATTTAAGTAATAATTTTTTTCTAGATGTATTCTTTAGTTTCACTACAAACAACAATTTTAAAAGGACACATTTCAACTTAAAATCATTATTAACTTTCAGTGAAATATTTCAGGTACGAACAAAATTCTCCACTTTCCAAATAAATATTATACCTTGCTGATCATACTCTATATCATGGCTTTAAATGTTAAATAGAACGTTTCTGGGTGGTTAGAGAAAAATGACAGAAATCAAGTGGTAAATCAAAACTCTTCCCTTTTACAGTCAGTCTTCTGTCATTTTTTTTCATATCTATTCTTTAAAAACAAGACCATGCACAATCACAGGATGTGGTGACAGAAACTCTAAACCTTTCAAAAGGAATGCTAGCAGCTAGGTCCACGTGTGGTGGCTGAGTTTGTAACTGGTACAACTGGGGCTTTGAATTAACCTCCGGGTAAAATACAGTTTTTATTTAAAGAAAAGTTTTTGAAAAGTGCTGATTTGAAGCTTACACATGTATAATTACATGTGTGTATAATTAAAACTCAAGAACAATGTCAGCAAAGGTTTAAAACTTAGAATAACAAAGAAGTTTACATAGGGGAGTATCTTTTCTCTGTCAATCTTCAGAACTGCATCACCTTGTGATAACTGAAAGTAGACCAAATCTTAGTCAGTTGTTGTTAAACTCTCTGCAGACAACAGGTACCCTGATTGCCTGCACTGTGGAGAGCAGCTCCAAGACTCACTCCTCTGTGCCACTGCTCACTCACAGAGATGAACAAACACTCAAGGAAACTCAAGTAAATGGGACACTCACAGGGTAAATTATTAAGATGTTTTCTAAATATAAAAACATATTTTTCTTCAGTGGTGACCCAAGATTCTTGTGAACATTAAGTTGTCTTCTACTTGAAAGTCACTTGGCACTCACTGCCAAAGGAATTTTCCTGGTTTTCTTCACTTTTTTGATTTCTTGATGAATTAAGTAAAAAGAGCTTTTGCACTGTTCACTTGACAACACATGTTAAATACAAAGTCTGTCATTTTTCTTAGTGAAATTGAGTCAGAGCACAACACAAAAATGTTAAGCATCTACTTACTGCTATATTTAAGTTACCATACAATATTTTAATATAACTGTGATTTAGATAGCTGTTGGATCGATTATAATCACCTAGGACTCCACCTTTAACATATAAAATGGCTAAAATAGCATTCTTAAACCAGAAGACATCAGGATTAAAGATGTAAATGTAAGTCAAGAAATCATAAAACTCCTAAAAGAAAACACAGGCAGAACACACTGACAAACTGCAGCAAGATTTTTTTGGATCTGTCTTCTAAGGCAAGGTAAATAAGGCAAAAATAAACAAAGGGGATCTAATTAAATTTAAAGACTTTTGGACAACAAAGGAAACCACTGACAGAATGAAAAGACAACCTACTAAGTGAGAGAAAATGTTTGCAAATGATATGACTGATAAGGGGTTAATATCCAAAATATATAAACAGATCATGCAACTCAACATCAAAAAAACAAACAACCCAATCAAAAACTGGACAGAAGACCTAAACAGACATCTCTCCAAAGAAGACATACATAAGGCCAACAGGCACATGAAAAGATGATCCACATTTCTCATTATTATTAATGCAAATCAAACCACAATGAGAGGGCACCTCACACCTGTCAAAATGGCTGTCTGCAATAAGAACACAAATAACAAATGCTGGTGAGGATGTGGAGAAAAGGCGACCATCCTACACCATCAGTGGGAATGTAAATTGGTACAGCCACTGTGAAAAACAGTATGGAGGTTTCTCAAAAACTAAAAATAGAACTACCATGTAACCCAGCAGATCCCCACCTGTGTATATATCTGTAAAAAACAAAAACACTACTTTGAAAAGATAGATGTGCCCCAATGATCACAGAAGCACTATTTTCAACAGCCAAGATATGAAAACAACCTAAGTGTCCATCAACAGATGAATGGATAAAGAAGATGTGGTACATATAAACACAATGGAATACTACTCAGTCCTAAAAAAGAATGAAAATTTGCCATTTGCAGCAACATGGATGGACTTGGAGCACATTATGCTAAGTGAAACAAGTCAGGCAGAGAAAGACAAATGCTGTATGATATCACTTATATGTAGAATCTAAAAAATACAGCAAACTAATGAATTTAACAAAAAACAAAACAGGCTCATAGATATAGAGAATAAACTAGTGGTTACCAGTGGGGAGAGGAAAAGGGGGAGTGGCAATGTAGGGGTGGGATTAAGAGATACAAGGTATGTATAAAATAAGCTACAAGGACATATTGTACAACATAGAGAATATGGCCAATATTTTATAATAACTATAAATGGAATATAAGCTTTAAAAATTGTGAATCATATTGCACACATGTACATATATTATACATTTTACATTCAAATAAAAAATTTAAAGACATCAACTCAAGTACTATGTTGCTACATATGAAATATAATAATTACCATTTTGAACATATATATTCAAAAATATAAAAATAAATTTAAATGTAGCTTAAATTCTATTATTTTTTAATTTATTAAATTATATTATCAGATGAAACAAATTTTTCAATTTTGTTTTGCCTTTAATAAAAATATTTACAATTGCTTTGATTTTTAAATAAACTACATTTATTAAGTACTCAAATATCTTAGAAAAATAGAAACCCCCAAATAAAAGCTCAGTATTTCATATAAATTCAAACCATTGTGTGTGTGTATATATATATACACAATGATACTTACGATACGAAATACTGTGATTGGTTTTCCCAATGGTAAATTTTTCATATGGAAAAGTTATAAATAAAGGATGATGTTATACTCAGTAATGTTATACTGAGCTGGCAATTATTTTAAGGCTATTTTTTGTTTGAATTTGTTTCCAATTATGGAAAACTATGGTACACAACTTACTACATATAAATGAATATATTTGAGCACTGTCACATTCTCATCAGGTACAACTCAGTGTAACATAACTTATCAGTTCCCTAATAACTTACCGATTTTATAAAAAAAAAATTGTGTGCATGACCTTACAATAACAATCAAAGACAATATGCTTTTAGGAGAGGAATGAAAGTATATAAATTAAGTGGTAAATTGGATGTCCATAAATCATTTACACAATTTAGTGCTTAGTCAAAATAGCTGCATTTATTCTAAAGAAATAACATTTATATTTCACTTTTAATAATGTTCAAAGATATTCTTCAAAGGTGTAGAAAAGTGAAACAGAGCAAAAAACTTTAAAGGATTTAATTGGAAATTCTCTACAACATGTATACGTACTTGACATAATAAAATTGATTTCCTTGTGCTTTCAAAGTTGCCCACATATTTTTTTCTGAACACTTTGACTTTGTGCTTTATAACCTGCCAGTTTAAAGGTTTTGAACTAGGTCTTAACGTCTGCAAATTTCAGAAGCATATATTTAAATATAGCTCTAGTTATTTCTGATAGCTTATAGCTCATCTAAATATAATTAGACTCTGACTGACTAGAAAATTGGACAAGCTCAGTATAGTCTATGAAAATTATTGTGCAGAAATTAAATGAAGTTCTTTTGATTCGAACATTTTTTGTATTCTAAATCTGCTTGGCTCATGGTTATAAATTTATTAGCAAAGAATTTTCAATTCAGCCAACTTAGCATTTTTCTTCAGTCTTGCCTATCATTAACAGAAACAATTTTTATAAATGTATGCTACAAATTTCTCTGCAGTTCAGGATTACTTCAACCAGTTTCTTAAGATCTCCCTCAATCACAGGTATCTGAAAATATAAAGAGGCTTCTAGATTTCCTTGTAGTTTCCAAGTAGTGCTCCAAACCAGAAGAAGAAAAGAAATTATTGTATATTTAACCAAAAGGTACTAGAATTTAATCAAATACAAATGTATATTTTGATAAGTTCCAGAGAATCAAAATATCCTAACAGATGTCTGAAAAAGTGGATATAAAGGTAACATTTACAGTATTTTAATTTTTATATTGATTAAACTAATTAGTTAATTTTCTATTTAATTGTTCACATTTGCTATTTTCTTTTTATCATTATGAATACTTCCAAGTTTTAAACATCTCTAACAGTCAGGAAAGATAGGGAAAGGGATTTTCTTTATAACCTCAGGGGTAAAGACTATTAATATGTGTTTTATTTTCTTCCAGAATGTTGTATGTACATATATGTGTATATGCATAAACACACACACTTTCAAATAACTGGTAGCAATGTTTCTAAGCCATGATTTTCTTTTTGTTTTTTTTTTTATAAATTTATTTATTTATTTACTGGCTGTGTTGGGTCTTTGTTGCTGCACACAGGCTTTCCCTAGTTGTGGAGAGCAGGGGCTACTTTTCATTGTGGTGCGCTGACTTCTCCTTGTAGTGGCTTATCTTGTTGCGGAACACAGGCTCTAGGTGCACAGGCTTCAGTAATTGTGGCACGTGGGCTCAGTAGTTGTGACTCACAGGCTCTAGAGTGAAGGCTCAGTAGTTGTGGTGCATAGGGTTAGCTGCTCCACAGCATGTGGGATCTTCCCTGACTAGGGATCGAACCCGTGTCCCCTGCATTGGCAGGCAGATTCTTAACCACTGCACCACCAAGGAAGCCCTAAGCCATGATTTTCTTACTTAATAATGTGTGTTAGAACATTTTCCAAATCAATAGAAAACTCAGAAGTCATCATTCGTTATGATAGCTATGTTGAATTCCATTAATGGATACAGTATTTTTCAGCCAGATATCTGAGTTGTTTTTATTTTTACAGAAATCAATTATACAATAAATACTCTGCTACACATATATTTGAGCACAATCTTTACTATGTTTTCAGGATAAAAAGGAGGTAATGAATGAATAAGAGAGAACGTTTATTTAATACGAAGTGGAGTCAAAAATTACCCACACTCTGACTGTAGAATTTATTTTAGTTAACTTTTAGAAAAGACAAATACATCATTTTTCACATAATCTCCTTGCTTTTCAATACACTTTGTCCAAATGGACAATAAGCTTTCATATTCCCTCATTAAAAAATGTTCAGGCTGAGCTGCGAGCCACGAACGCACCGCTGTCTTCACTTCTTCATCAGAAGTGAATCTTCGTCCTCATAGGGCTACTTTCAGGGGACCAAACAGGTGAAAGTCCAATGGAGCAAGATCAGGACTATAGGGCCGATGCTTTAACACCTGAAAACGAAGTTTTTGCAGAGTGTCAACAGTGTGGGCAGAAGTGTGTGGACATGCATCATCATGCAAGATCACAACACCCCTGGATACTTGTCCTCTGTGTTTAATCTGAAGTTTAGTCTTCAACTCTTCAATAAGCATCTTACTGTGATGAGCACTGTTGATTATTGAACCTTTTTCCTGATAATGTTCCAACACTGGCCCCTGAAAATCCCAGAAAACTGTAAGCATCAATTTTTCAGCTGATGGTTGACTTTTGAACTTTTTCTTGGTTGGTGATTGAGAATGATTCCATTCCATACTCTGCCGTTTGCGCTCAGGCTCATAGTGATGAACCCATGTCTCCTCACCAGTAATGATTCCTTTTAAGAAACTTTCAACTTCCTTGGAGCATTAGTCCAAATTTTGTTTGCAGCTATCCAAACGCTTCTGTTAATGCTCTTCCGTGAATTGTTTCGGCACCCATGACAGACAAACTTTTCAAAACCTAAGTCTGTAGCGGATTACTTCGTTTTGAGGTGTTAAAGCATCCTCCCTATAGACCTGATCTTGTTCCATTGGACTTTCATCTGTTTGGTCCCCTGAAAGCAGCCCTACGAGGACGAAGATTCACTTTTGATGAAGAAGTGAAGACAGTGGTGCAGTTGTGGCTTGCAGCTCAGCCAAAAACACTTTTTTAAATGAGAGAGTACAAAAGCTTGTTGACAGAGAGAGGGATGTATTGAAAAGCAAGTCGTTTATGTCAAAAATGATGTATTTATCTTTTCTAAAAGTTAATTAAAATAAATCCTACAGCCAGAGCGCAGATAATTTTTGACTCACCCTCATATTTTTGAGGTGCCTCCAAAGGTCCCTCCAATGTTTACCATGTTATACCCCAAGTCACAGAGTTTGTGCATGTCCATTATCTGTAAAGCCCTAATCTTTCTGTTTCTTTCTTTAATCTTTTTATTTTATATTGCAGTATAGTTGATTAACAATGTTGTGATAGTTTCAGATATGCAACAAAGTGATTCAGTTACACATATACAGGTATCAATTCTTTTTCAAATTCTTTTCCCATTTAGGTTGTTACATCATAATGAGCAGAGTTCCCTGTGTGTAAAGCCCTAATCTTTAGCACACACCTCCCCTTTATCTCTTGGTTCTCCTCTCTCTAGTTCCTCCCCTCAGTTCACATGTCACCCAGTCTCCTTACTCTTCTTTGTCACACTAGACACTCTTCCCATTCAAGGCCTTTGCATTTGCTATTTATTCCATTGTTCCTGAAATTCAGTCACATTTCCTTTAACTGTTCTTCTAGGTACTAAATTCCTCATTTCTATAACTGGTATGAAGGCCACAGCTGATATTTATAACTTCCACTTTACTTTGTTCTCAACCAGAACCTCAACTAGAGCAGTCTTTACTAGAGGGGTGACCCAGATTTAGCTTTCAGAGAGGCAGAGTTCTCTGTGGACCTGAATTCTTGCTGTTGTTGCTATAGAGATCTATTAATTTTACTATTGGGCATGGAAGTACAAAGAAGCGCCTCAGGTAACACTTGACCTCAATATCTAGGAATAACTCAGTTTCCCCTTGGTAATGAGGATCATTCATTCCACCCAGTAGAGTAACATATCACTTTTTTAATTTGTTTTGTCATGTGATGTTTGTGGTCCTCCCAATGGCGAGGACTGAAACCGAGCAGGACCATATGAGGCCTTCCCAGAGTGGAACCCCCCCTCTTCCCGCCAATGTCTTCTGCCTTCCTTTTGTCGGTAGAAAAACTTTAGACAAAGAATAAATTTAATCAGAGAAGTGAGAAAATGAAGAAAGACAGAAACACAGTCAAGCAAGACAAAATAATAATACTTTAGCCATTAAACAAAATCAAGGACCTTTAGTTCTTCCTCAAGGACTATAAACAATATTCTGAGCCATGTCCTTTGAACTGTTTTGCAGATTCTGAAACCCCCACCAGGTGGAAGAAGTTAAGTGCATGCTGTCTACAAGCACGTGGACCCCAGACCAAAAACAGAAGGTTGATGATGCTGACTCCCACTTACCTCAACACTAGCCAATCAGAAGAATGTTCAGGAGCTGACCATGCCCTGCTCCCTGAACACTGTAAGATTCCTCACTACCCGCTCCAGCGTGGGTTACACAGTTTTGAGGGCATTTGCCTGCTCTTGCCCCCTTTGCCTGGCAGATCAATAAAGCTATTCTTCTCTAGTCCACCCGAAACTCTGTCTCCACGTTTCTATTTGGCACCAGTGAACAGAAGCTGAATTTCAGCAATGGGAGGCAGCCCCAACTTACAATTCAATGAAATTGATTTTCCCCAGCAGAAGTACTCTTCTGCAGGGACCTAAGACCACCAAACCAGCAGAGCTCAAAGTTGTGGAAGCCAAACTTCTACAGTTGGATTATTAACTTAATAGTGAGGAAGTCATTCCATTTTCATGCCTTTTTTCTCATACTCGTGCATCCTGGCTTAGAAGAGATGCTGATTGCTATTTCAAGCCTATACTGAACCCTGTAAGATTGAACCCCATGTACTCAAGGTCTTTTCTGCAACCAACATCATACTAGAGTCCCTTAGGCTATTCCACTGGTCTATTAGTTTAGCTGCTCTTCAGTGATAGCATAATGGTAAGCAAATCCCTTAAATGTGGAATCTGTTGCTGCACTTTTTCTGCTGTGAAATGAGTAAAGCATTAGTAGGCAGAATAAGACAACTAAGTGAATAACATACTGCATACGTCCACAAGTATTTCACAAAACTGGCAGCCTTACAAGTTATTTGGTAAATGGGTCTAAATAAAAATTTAATATGTTATGTGTTGCCTCTGAAATCCAAAGTGGCTCGCCAAGCATGGATTCTTTGGTCTTGGTAGGTGATGTAAGATGCAGTGATGCAGCGTTCCCTCAAGAGTGGACAGCTCCACAACAGACAAACCCCTGGACTGCCAGATACATTCCTGGCACTGGGAGCCCCTGAAAATCACTGGGTTTACCTCCCCGCCTATGGCAGGGATGTCATACCTTGACACCTAAAGGATGTGCCACTTTCTAATCAGCACATGGCATCAATAAAATGATCCGTTGTAATGTTATGGGGAATCTGAAGATGATCAAGTTTTCTCCAGATTATGGCATGGCAGGGAGTAGGAGAAATGATGTACCTCCCAGGAAAGAAAGAAGATAAAGGTAAACACTACAGCTTATGGTTTTCCTGTGAAAGTTTATGATGAAAGAAGCACTTGTGAGGTAAATAGCTGAATATCAGGTGCCTGCAACCTCCATCTGGAAGAGCAGCTGAAGATGGAGTCTGATTAAGTTCACAATAACCTATAATCATTCTGAAATTGCTGTATGATTTCCATACAAGCAAACAGAGAAGCTGAGTAGTGAGGTGGTATTGCCACCACTGCAGCTTTCAAGTCCTTGAAGGTGGCACAAGTGTGTACATTTCTCCCAGGGACGGAGTCCTGCTTTGACATTGCTAACTTGGTAAGGAAGAGATATTCTAGACCTTCAAACTAAGTGTCCTTACTCCTGGGTCAGAGAACCAATGCAGCCATACCTGCAGCCTGCTCCCAGGTACGTCTGTTCCAATTACATGTTCAGTCTGGTGGACGCAACTAGAAGAGAAGCCCATTCTGACTGATCTATGGTGATGCAAACTGCAGTCAAGTTTTACCATTTAAATACTGTATGCTCCCATGTTGATTCCTGGACCACAATTTTACTTTGGGTCTTCAAGAATCTGTACCACTTCAAAGGCAGTGTTCACTAATACCCAATAAATCAGAGCATCTCCTTTACCTCAGAACACAACCACTCTAGGAAATGATCTCAGATCATCAGAATTTTGCTTGTGGGATGAAAAGGAACTCAATTTCCCCTTCAATTAAGATTGTCTTAGTCTGTGAATTGATGGAAGGTCTTCTGGAAGCATGGTAAGAAACTGAGAATACCTACTTGGGCAACTCAAACTGGGTTTCTGTTCATCAGTCTTGGAGTTGTTTTATGCATATGGTGACACTTTAGTTGACAGCTAACCTGTTTTGTTCCTACCGACATAGACATCAGTTAGCCATAACTGTGATCTCAGTGCATCAAAGCATTCTGATCACCAGTTTCTCTCTGCTGCCCATGGTAGCAAACATCATTTTGTTGTAGGAAGTTAAGAGATGCTGTTGGCCTCTACTATCCTGGGATCCTCTTGTCTCTCTTGAAGTCAGAGAGCCTTTATGATTGACAGCATCTCCCACTGTCATACCTCCGGTCAGAGCAGAGCCACCTCAGAACATGTCAGGGAGGCTGGTACCACTTCACTAATGATTCCCGAAGCCTAATGAAAGGAACGTCCACCAGGCTCTCCTGTGAGATGTAGTGTGTGAAGTATTTGTGTGGGTCACACATAATAAACCCACTCTGACATTCCTATTCCCTTATGCCTTGGATTGCATCCTCTACAGCAGACCAGGAAAAGTTCTGCCATAGCAATTTTTTAACCATAGGCCACTGTTGAGTCCAAATTCCAGTCAACCAAACAAATCATCTCTTAGGGCCATTTGCAGCTAAATGAGCAAACATATTAAATCTAGGATGCCTGGTAAACACAACCATATCATTATTCAGTCAAATCTGGTGTTCTATTCAAGTCTACCCATTATTCATTCCCACACATATTATTCAGGGTTCTGTCAATATAAATTAGCAAAATATTTCAATTACTTTTATATATTAACTATTTTTTTCTTGTATCAGACTTTTACTTACCCTGCAAGAAAATACTAGGATATAACCCTAGTTGTAAGTCTAATGGGAACAAAGTGTATTCAGGGTACATTTTGAGGAGAATGGGGGTTTCCTTTCAAGGAAATACCCCATTTGTGATTTTGACTGTGTTTTGTGAAAAGGAGGTATGAATATGCACCAACAAAAGGAAAGCTGCTTCCAACCAAATGTCCTAATTCAAAGATTTAGGGTCAAATTTCTCACTTAAAAAATACACTAAACTTCATATGCGACTCGATGAAATATGGGATTAAAACTATGTTTTATGTCTGCAAACTCTAAAATTACATTAAAACAATGTTCAGGGGGATGAGGCCCAGTGGTTACAACATTGAGCGTACACATGAAATGATTCTGTATTCTGGGATTCTTAAGTGTCAGTATTGGAACATTATCAGGAAAAACGTTCAACAATTAACAGTGCTCGTTACAGTGAGATGCTTATTGAAGAGCCGGAGCTTAAACTTCCAATTAAATGCAAAGGACTGCTATCCAAAGGCATTGTGATCTTACTTGATGATGCACGTCTGCACACTTCTACCCACACTGTCGACACTCCGCAAAAACTTCGTTTTGAAGTGTTAAAGCATCCTCCCTATAATCCTGATCTTGCTCCATTGCACTTTCACCTGTTTGGTCCCCTGAAAGCAGCCCTATGAGGACGAAGATTCACCTCTGATAAAGAAATGAAGACATTGGTGTATTCATGGCGTACAGCTCAGCCTAAAACATTTTTTAATGAGGGAATATGAAAGCTTATTGTCCATTTGGACAAAGTGTATTGAAAAGCAAGGAGATTATGTGAAAAATGATGTATTTGTCTTTTCTAAAAGTTAATTAAAATAAATTCTATAGCTGGAGTGAGGATAATATTTGACTCACCCTCTTACTTCTTTTAGCAGCAGCTTTTGGTGATGGTGAAAGGTTTGAGTTGTGATTTGGGTTTCTATTAATTTTTATGTGCTAGAAATACAAACAACATGCTTTTCTTTTGGAAAACCTAATTTTATTGAATGCAAATTTAATGTTTTAAAATAAATCTAATGATGTGCTATTATTTGCTTGCCGGTGATAATATTAAATTTGGCATTTCAGTTATATTATTCAATTACATCTTTCATTTAGGACCTTTTTTTTCCCCTAAGACATTAAATGGCCATCCTTTTTCATAGACTTTCATTAAAACATAAGAAGCTAAATTTTAGTATGACTTCTGAATGGCATATAATCAGTGCAACTTGTAATGGTCTTGACTTAGTATGTAAGGGTCACATCAAGTACGTTATAACCCTCAGGCACTTAAAAGTTTACAGCCTCATAAATATGTCACAGTGACAAAGCACCTATAAAGTTGATATAAATTTAATATGAATGGTCACCATTCTCTAATTTACTTCCTCTATGGGTAAAATTACTTTTTCATTATTACCGTAATTTTAGGTAACCTTAATGCATAGCTAGTTTATATTATAATATATAATGACATATTATAAATAAATATATTTAAAGAGAAGTATACAACAGAAGCAATATTAAAATGTTCTTTAAAAAAATAATCAGTGTGATATCTATGGACATACACTACCTTGAACAGAGTTAAATATTTTTTGGAAAATTTTATCACTAGAATCCTGTTACCTTTAAAGTAAAGATAATCAAATTTGAAGGAAGAAATACCTGAAGAGTTTTGTTATTGAGTCTTAGAAGATGTTTAAAGAATTGTAAATTGTGCTAAATTTTTGTTCACATACGTAAAGGTTTGTTTAAAGTCACAATTAACATCAGGTGGCCACTGTTAGCTGGAAACCATAGGACTTCAATTCTCTTCCTTTCTTTTTTTTTTTCCTGTCCTTTAAAACAAAACAGAACTGGCAGGATGGACAATTTGCTAGTAGTTTCAAATGTTTGATTTACCTGAGCTTCTTGATTAATGATCAACTTTATTGAACTGAGTCAATTAATACATTTAAATTCAAAATATAGAATATAGAGATAGATCATATGTAATTTACTTTTAATCTAGGTTGGGGACATTTAAAATAAATATGATTTTGCTGAAATCCAAGTGAAATACATTTTAGCATATTTTGAAAGGATTCACTATTATATAATTAATGTTAATGACTCAAAACTTAGTTCTGTGTTTGATGTCTAGAAGTAATTTCTTTTCACTCAGATACTCATAAATTGAAGACCAAGAGTTGTGTCATGGCACCTAAAAATTAAACTTCTGTTTATTTAAAATATATATGTTTTTAAGTTCTAGCTAATATCATCACAGACTCTTAGGTGTCAGACATGTGGTAACTGGTTACTGACCTGCGTTAGCAGAGCATGTCAGTAACCAGTTTACCACCCGTTTTGAAGGATAAAGTTACAACATAAATGAGGAAGAAGCAAAGGAAGTTGGAGGGAAGGTAAAGCTGGGGGCTGGCACAGTGCTGAAGACCTTAGGGAGAGTAAAATACCTCCTCAGCTGAACACCAATTCATCACCACAGGGGGGTTTTTAAACAAAACTTTCCTACTTCACAGTGGTTAATAATTGCCTTAAAGTACTATTCCACCAGGTCCAACGAGGCTAAATATTTCCTTTACTTTCCAAGTGCAAGTATTCACTGACTGGTTGGGACTCCGTGTGGAGGAGGATAAAAGGAAGGAGAAATTCCCCGCATCTCAAGTGTTCCCCAGAGCTAAAGCAGTTCATGGAGCACAACTCGCCTCATGAAAAGGAACTCAATTCCACCTCAGGATGACTCTATTGGAGAGAAATATTTCCTTACTTTGAGATGAAATTAAGCGTTCTGAATTCTAATTCTGACTACTTTGTTGAATATGTCATTTTATTTCCCTTTCCTCTTAGAACTGTATTTCCTTGTTTTATGTGCCACCTCTCTGCACCTCACTATATTAATAAACAACTGGAAAACACTTAATAAGCAAAGACAAAAATTAATTACCATAGACTAAGAACTGCTTTTAATATGGTCCAGATATTAGCCACAATGCAGTTTTTTAAGATTCTGGTAAAATACTTTTGAAACCACAATAAAAGTACTAAGGTAAATGATCAAATGAACCAGTACAAAACTCATTAAAAAGAATAATACCCAGGGAATAAAGGAGAGGAAAGGAAAGATAATACAAGCAGGACAATTGTCAAAAACAAAAATAAGACTGTATATGTAAACCCAAGCCTATCAAAACTCATACAAAATATAAATGGAATAAATGCTCCAGGTGAAAAAGGAATATTGGACTAGACAAAAAAGCAAAAACAATATGCTGCTTACAAGAAGCAGAGCTAAACACATGGCCAAATTAAAAAGTCTGCAATGAAAGAATGCAGAAAAATAAATCATATGAACACTATCAAAGAGGAAACTGTAGCTATATTAATATTAAACAAATAGAACTCTGGGTCACCTCATGATGATATATTGTTCAATTCACTAATAAAACTTCATTATATAACCAGCAAACATTGATAGATTAAATTGTGAAAAGACAAATCCACAATGAGGTGAAACCTTTCAATACATCATTTCCTGTAGTTGATAGATCAGATACTACAATCAAATCATTAAGGCTATATAAAAGTTGGTAGCAAATTACAAACTTTACCTAACCTAAGAGACATATATAAATACTATCCGCAAGAAGTCCAAAAATGTATCATTTTTGCCTATATGGAACCGTTATCAAAAATGAAAAGGCCCAGGGCCATAAAGCTCCTCTCACCAAATCTTAAGAATTAAAATTACACAGAATATGTTATCTGCACTGAAGTTAAAAGTCAACAAAAAGGCACCTACTAAACATGCATGTTAATTTTTTAAAGTACACATTGCAAATTAATATGAATGAAACTTGTAAAGGAAATTGAAAAGTACTATAACTGATTATAAGCAAACATATAAATACAGACTCTACATATACATCACACCACAATCACTTCACTCCAACAGTGAATGTTCTTGGCTAAGTGGTGATAGATGTGGGGAGGGTGGTCCCCCCACTGTCCTACCTGTTAATGAGAGACCATGAAGAACTGTCTCCCAAAGATATCCACTTCTCATTTCTACACCATCTTAGTTTTTGGCAAATTTTCCCACAAGCACCTTAGGCTAGTAACCACTTTGTTTAATGTTCCCACAGGGCCTGGGACCAGCTCTGTTCCATTTATTTCATTTGTTTGATTTAATTCAGGCTACTGCCAACAGGACTTCAAGCTGCAGGATGAGAATACACTGCAGTCCTGGCCTTAGTTGTGTTCTTAATTCCCAGGAGAGGATGCAGAGAGACACAGGTGGATGCTGTGCACCCAATGGTCTGCGATACAGCTGAGAAAGCCCAGACTCAGGGACCCTCAGTCTTCATTGGGCTGGAAGCACACCTGCACAAGCTCTGCTTGGGAAGGAGTCATTCATTTCATGATGCTGGACAGCAAAAGTTTACCCGATGCCCAAGCAGAAGACACTTGCTCTATCTTGCAAATCTATTCACCATCCTGATATCCTTAAGAAGATATTTCAGAACAAAACCAATCAATGTCTTTGCCAAAAAGATGTACACATATGTGAGACCCTATGGAGATGTGTCCCCCAACATTAGCAAGGTGACTAAGTCTAGATTCATACATAAAAATCAACTGCATCTTTCACACCAGAAACCAACTGTTCAAACATATTTCCATAAAATAATGATTGGTGTGCACCTAAACACAAACATATGCAGGGGCATAAAGATTTTAAAGTTATTACTGGAGAGATGCCCTATATTTCTGGATAGAAAGAGTAAATATAAATATTGGGTTGGCCAAAAAGTTTGTTCGGATTTTTCCATACGATCAACCCAATATTTTCTTTAACTTTATCTACAAATTTAATGAAACTCAATTATAGGTTTTAATGAAACAATAACATGATTTTGAAAATGTTATTGATTAGTAAAGGTCCATTAATAATCAAGATACTTCTATTAAACAGAGAAAATAAGAGAAAATAGTCCTCATAGATCTTAAAATTTACTATAAAGATATAATAATTAAGCAGTTTGGATTTCACGGGGATATACAAATATGTCAGTGGTGAAGAATATCAACCCTACAAATCAGCACACAATAAAACATGCATGTAAGATAGAAGTATCTTTACAAATACTAAGAATAAACAAAAACTATGCTAGATGGATCAGATACATAAAATTAACCTTCATACTGGATGTGATGAAAATTCAACCCACACACAAACAGGCCTGCACAGAGTAAACACAAAATTTGTTTTATTAGGGTAACACTCATATACAGAGATGTAGCACAGAGCTTCTCATTGCCCAGAGACCTATGGTTAGGTGAAGAATCTCCGATTGGGGTCCACAGACGAGGTCCTTTCATCATGAATGGGTAGGGCCCCCAAACATAAGCTAGCCCCACATAACATTGCATAGTTTTAGGGTAAGGGAAAAGCTGGTCTAGGTGCCTCTGTGGTTGTAGGAGCTTTCTTTTGACAAAGGCTGTGTTAGAAATCAAACGGCTGCAGAATGCAATCTGCAGAAGTGAATAACAGAGCTAAATTCACGTTGTAATTGGTAAATATTGTACGTAACAAGTATCACCCCAACCCTGGGCAGCCTAAAAGCAAAGCCTTTATCACCCCACAGTTTCTGTAGGTCAGGAACCAGGATGTGCATTTGTTAGGTGCTCTGCTTCAGGACAGTCATCTCGAGTCTCAGCTGGGGTAAGGTCAACTTCCAGGCTGACTGCTTCACCTGGCTGTGGCAGGACTCAGGTGCTCACAGGTTTCTGGAACTCAGCCCTCGCTAGGTGATGGCCAGAGGCTTCCCTGAGAGTCTTGGTACCTGGAGACGTCCACAGTACTACTTGTAACATGGCATCTTCCTCCTTAGAGAGAGGAAGGATGAGTTCAACCATGAAGTCATCAAGGGGAAACGGGGGCGGGAGCAATGGTTTTGCTCAGATCCTGTTTCTCACCGGTGAAGGTTCATCCACAGGGGACTAACTTGCTCCCAACTCCAGGAGAATCAACTGGCCCATCAGCAACCTCTCAGGCAGCATGTTGAGTGGTTTCATCCAAATCTGAAAGTTGGGGGCAACCCACGCAAAAGGCATGCCAAACAAAGAGGCAAAAAGAGGGAAAGAGCAGAGGGATTCTGAAAAAGCACACAAACTCTGAGTCCTAACATAAATGCTTACATATAGCAACGTACTGAATGTTGTATAATCCCCACACTTAGCTTTTCAGAAGTTAGTACTAACTGGAGGAGAAATTACACACTTCTGTCCACAACTAAGAGGACACAAAGCCAGAGAAGTTTATCCTGATTTCATTTGGCTTACCTTGTCACCTCAGGCTCTGACAAAGAAGAAAGTTCATTGCCCACAAAATCTACAAAGGAATATGGGATTGCTCTTAAAATGGATCATGATGGCCTCTTAAACTGCATTATGGTGATGTAAATAAACATTATGGACAACAGCTGCCGCCCGTACACAACAGCTGCTTTATTAAATTAAATAAGTCAGCTGCTCCAATGAGCAGAATAAGAAGAGCCCAGAAACAAGAACAAAAGTCAGCACTGAGGACATGATGCTGCATTCAGTTTTTAAAACATAAACATCATTAATGGCATTGAACAGTATCTTAATATTCCCATCCTTTGTGATTGTGACCTAAACTCATACCACTTCAAGTGGAGAGCAAAACACAAAAAAGAAAGTAAGAAATGGACACTGAAAAATCAGATCAAACATGAAGGTAACATAACCCTCTCTTTCTGCTGCACAAGAGAAGCATTAAGGCTTCATCTCTCAAGTGCATGTGGACATCAGTGTGATCAGACGTGAGAGTCTATGGCTGTTGGAAGAAAGAGGGCACATGGTAAAAGCCAGGAGGGTGCTGAATTCTCTCTCGTTTCCCATCTGAATGTCTCCATTCTCCTCCACACACTGGTCATCTCATCTTCACTCTAAAGAGCTCTTAATGAACAACAAAGCTGCTGCAGTAAATTAAAACTAGGATTGGATGTGGATTTGGCAAAAATCCACTACATAGATTCGCATTCCTAATAACTATGCTTCTTCAGTTCATTCACACAAGCTCTGTATAGTTTATATTTGTTGTGGCATAATTTCAAACAAGTATACAGATGGAGTCATTTAAACCTCATCCAGAAGCCATGTAAAGATTAGGAAAATTATCAATACATACACCAGAGGTAACAAGAATTATAAAGCATATTTAAAACCAGGAGATTTTTCTTGCACCGTAAGTGCAATGCCAATAAGCACCATATGGCTTAACTGATACGCTCAGGTAAATGAGAAGATTCATATGGTTAGTCTTTCTAATGCTTAGGTTTATGACTAAAGGAAATATCATCTGTTATTAAAAGGAAGGACTGCTCTTGGATAGTTATAGTCTCGATACATAAAGGTTATTTCTATTTCAATTTCTTCATTTCTCTCCTATTTTCTATTTTTCTTTGCTCAAGTTAATCAGTGGAATTGTTTTTTCAAGAGAAAATATGTTTTTATTGAGATACAACTGACATATAACATTGTGCAGGCTTAAGGTGTACAATGTGTTGATTTGATACATTTGTATATTGCAATATGATTACCACTGTAGCATTAGCTAACACCAATATCATGTCATGGAATTATCATTACACTATTCTGTGGTGAGAAATTTTACAGTCTAGTTTCTTAGTATCTTTGAAATTTATAATACAGTACCATTGACTATCCCTATGCTGTACATTAGATCACCAAAACTTATTCATCTCCTAGTTGAGAGTTTGTACCCTTTAACAACACCTCCCCGATTCTCCCACGCCCTCAGACCCTGGTAACCACCATTCTTTGACTTTTTTAGATTCCACATGTAAGTGATTATTTGTCTTTCTCATTTTGACTTATTTCACTTAGCATAATGCTCTCAAGATCCATCCATGTTGTTGCAAATGGACAGGATTTCCTTCTTTTTCATGGCTGAATAATATTTCATTGTGTGTGTGTGTGTGTGCGCACGTGCGCACGTGCGCGCGCATGCGCCTGTGTGTATCACATCTTCTTTACCCATTCATCTGTTGATAGACACTTAGGTTGTTTCCATATCTTGGTTATTATGAATAATGCTGCAGTGAACATGGGAGTGCAGACATCTTTCTGATATCCTGTTTTTATTTCCTTTGGATATATTCCCAGAAGTGAGATTGCTGGATCATATGGTAATTCTATTTTTAAGTTTTTGAGGAAACTCCATACTGTTTTCTACAGTTGCTGAACCTATTTATATTCCCACCAATGGTGCACAAGGGTGACCTTTCTCCAAATCCTTGCCAACACTTGTTCTCTCCTAGCAGAAAACATACAGAACAAGCTCCTTGGCATAAGCCTTGGCAATGACATTTGGATATAACACCAAAAGCACAAGCAACCAAAATAAAAATAAACAAATAGGACTACATCAAAGTAAAAAAACCTCCCCAGAGCAAAAGTAATAATCAACAAAAAGTAAGCTACAGAATGAGAGAAGATATTTGTAAACCACATATCAGATAAGGATATACTATCCAAAATATATAAACATACAACTCAATAACAAAACCCAAACGATCCAACTGAAAAACAGGCAGAGGAACTGAACAGACAGTTTTCCAATGAAGACATCCAAATGGCCAAAAGGTATATGAAAAGATGCTCAACATCAGTAATCATCATGGAAACATAATACAAGTCAAAACCACAATGAGGTATCACCTCACATTTGTTTGCATGGCTGTCAGCAAGGAAAATATTATTTTTAATGTGAACATATTTTTAAAAGGAATTGTTTAATCAAATACAGGAATTTAAAAATCTATCTTGGAAATTCTTCAGATCATTATTAACATCTACAGGTTTCCTCATGAAAATATCCCTTTTGATTTAATATTAAAAGAAACTAATTTGTAGGAGAGTGTCTGCCTCTTAATTTTCACCTATGTGTGTGAAAATACAGGTTTCATCAGATTGGAGTTTGTCTAAAACAGTAATAGAACAGTTTTACAAATTTGCATTACATATGTTAATACACAAATCAGCCATTTTTGTTAAGTGCATAAATCTTTGTGACTATAAAACAAGGAATTGCATTTATAATCTAAAATTCATAGTAAACAGAAAATTTACGCAACTTCCAAAAGTATCAAATGGCTCCTAACCAAAACCAAAATGATTCTGTAAAAGATAATGGGATTTTTGAATATAGTGTGCATAAGATTCCTGGGGCTCTAAGAACCCTGAGTACATTAGAGGGCTCAAGTTGAACCATCCACGTTGCAAGAATTTAATACTCTCAGCTCAGATGAACTAATTCCATAAAATGGAGGAAAAGGGAACAAAACAAAGCCCCTTGATTCTATCTCAATCCACTTTATGATATTACTGTTATTTACTAATACTATTAGTAAAAATGATTGATGGCAGACTTTTATTTACACTTTCTATGCGGGCTCGGTTCTGCTAAGTGCTTTAGAAGTTTATCTTAATTCATCTCCATAATGTCTCTATAAGGCAGGTCATCTTATTTTCTCCACTTTATAAATAAGAAATTGGAGGCTTATTTATTCAACCTTATATAGCCAGCAAGTAGGAAAGGCTGGATTTAAATCAAAGCAACCAGATGCTAGAGCCCCTCATTTCATGCCTACCCTACGATGACCCCAGGCAGTGCATGCTGTGCTTATCTGTGTGTATGTAAAACACAGAGAGGCACTGCTCTTTTCATTTTTTTTTCAGAGTTGTTAATGAAGCAATTAAGAAGATCTCGGTAAAGCATACTAATTATAAAACCGCAAACCTCACTTCTAGGTCCCTATCTGCTTCTGGGTAAAAAATATTCTCAACACATTTTTTCTCTTATTTGTACATAAGGTGTGCCATCAATGTTCCGAGAAGAAAAAAATGTGTCATTCAAATTGGATAACGTGAGGAGAATTTAACACAAGGAGTCTTTACAAACTTGTGGTAGGGTGTAGGGAACCACAGGGAATAGGGGAGTAACCTGAGGTAATATAAGTGGGGAGCAGCCACCTCCCCGAGGCCTGAAGAGGGGAGTACAAGGAACATTCACCTGAGCTTGGGTGGGGTTCCCCGACATGATCTATGGCTTCATCCTGCAGAGGAGCCAAAACCACAGCCTCACTCTCACCCTTCCCGCTGATCTTCCAGGCAGTTGTTGCTTTTTGATAAGAGATCCAGTTCCTGGCTTCCACACTGACCCACCTTTGGCAGCACACAACAGGGGGTGTCTGGGGGGTAGGGATGGGAGGAAAGTCAAGTGAGGCAAAAAGAAGCTATCCTGCGCAGAAGGCTTGAGATAGCTGATATGAAGCACACTTTCTCTTCCACAATGTATAATAGAAAATTTAAGGCTATTTCAGTGCCATAACAAACATATATAAACATGGGTACATCCAGAATTACCTTACAATTGCGAACAAGTAGACTTGAATTTCCCATTAAGAGAGTAGGAGCCCACATTTATAGGTTTTATCTTTCATTTTAAGTATTATTGTAAACAAGATAACAGTAATTAAAATCTATTTAAGTGGAACCTTAAAGCTATTACAGTACCACAGTAAGAGATTTGAAGAAGAAAAAGCCAATATTAAAGAATAGATCCAGGTACCCTTTATAATTGTAATCAAGTAGAATTAAACTTACTATTAACATAGTGAGAGCCTATGTTTTTTTGTTTTAAATATTATCATGTATATAAATTATATTAATTAAAAACACTATGAGAGACAGTCCACATTAATTTAATTAGTGTTTATTTAAAATGTAATTAGAGCTTGTTAGTAGTAATAGGTAACTTCTACTGAGTGGGTAGAATAGACACTGCGGTATGTACTTTATTAGTATGATCTCATTCAGTCCTCACAGCAACCCCATGAAATGTTATTTATAGTGACCACTGGTGCCTATGAACAAAGACACAAGATGTACAGAAGAGAACTCCATCAGAGGAGAGGTGTACTTATGGGACCCTGAACCCATCACCTGAGATCCAAACCCCTCACAGCAGTGACAAAGGGGTGATACACCAATAAACAAGACACACTGGCTGCCCTCATGGAGTGACTTCCTAGGGGAGGTACAAAACACTGCAGATAAAAATTAAAGGTAAATGTCAGGTACACTCAAAACCCTGACACCTGTCATAAGCATGAAATGCCTCACTGTCAAAGAGTAACAGACGCAAATACAAACACCCTCTTACATGTATGCTTTTTAAATCCTATTTCAAACAACCTGTACTTAGCTTTTAAAACTCAGCTGGAGGTGGGACAGGCTGGGACCTGGGACCCTATGCAGCACTGCTGCAGTGCTTGCACCTAGACACACCGCTTCTGGAGCAACAAAATACAAAGCAACTGTATGGAACTAAAAAATAACCATGAGCATGTGCTGCTAGGGCACATTCTGGACTAAAGATACATAAGACCAGAAAACTCAACTGCCACTTCTGAAGAGCTGGGAGCAAAAACAGGGGGTTGGGAGCAAAAGCAGGGTACTAAGCATGCCCCCTGCACACAACACCACCTAAGGGGTGGGCAAAACACCTCAGCCACCCCTCCAGCCCAACCCCTGGACACACCCCTACCCTCACACCATATAAGGAACAAGCTCGCCATACCCCTCTACCCCAGGGAGGGAGCAAACAAGGGCACCTGTTGTTTGTTCTGGCTCCCCTCTGCTGAAGCAGGGGCCCCAATAAAGCCTTGCCTGAATTTCTTGTCAGGCTTCTGATCAATTTCTATTGATTAAGGAAACCAAGAACCCTGGTCAGTAAGAGAGGCATCTCTTCGCCATGGCTTCATTATATTCCTTTCTAGGATCCCTGTGCATGTTGTCCCCATCAAACTTGCTGTCCTTGGTGAAGCATGTGTTGATATCCTTGACCTGAACTGAGATCCTTGATTCTACACTGTGTGCACTGGGGCCGTGCCTGGTGCTCTCCTTCTGGAACAGTAAGAATGCTACAAATAGCGATGATTAGCATGAAGCCAAGTACTTCCTAAGTATGTATGCCAAGGACCCTGTGACAGGATAGATCGTCTTTCTAGAGCTTGTACTGGGAAACTATAAGGTCCTGGATCAAACCAGCTTACTGACTTTTTGTAAATACAGGTGTATTGAGACAGAGCCTCACACATTTATTTACTTATGTTCTTTGATTTTGTTCATCCTGCAACAAAGTCCTGGAGTTGCAACACAGACTGTAGGGCCCACAAAGCCAAACATACTTCCTTACCAACTTTTTAAAGAAAAGTTTGCTGACCACTGTTCTAGACTAAAACAAAGAGGAAAAGATTCTTTATTTCACTCCCTTCTTATACTGGTAAATCTGTTACAGACTTCTGTGACCACAAAGCAGATTACAGAAAACTGCAACCAGTTTCCCTGGGCAATCCTGGAGCCAAACCCTTAGGCTTTGTGCCAACTTGTCTATAATCATTTAGATGAGAATAATCTTCAAAAAATCAAAACACAAGTTTAATATCATTACACATCATTCACATTCAAAGAGGTTAAGTCACTCACAAGTTATTTATTTTTTCAGACATTATTATTGGCAAATCGTATGCCAATATTTTATTTTTATTCTAAAGTATCTGGTCCATGGGAATAATGAAAATAAAAGAAAATCATTATTCTTTGAGAAATCTTTTAAAATTAATGCATATTTTGCATCTGACTAAAATTAATGACAGCAACAACAAATACTTGACTGGTTTTGATATTTAAACCACAGTATAGCAAGATTAATGAGCAAATTAAAGTCTTAACTAGTGGGAATATAGATCTAGTGTTGAAATAATTCTTATAAACTGCTCATTTTTCATTATAGGTTCAGAAGTATATTTTCAATTTTTACAGACTCCATCCCTATGCCTGTGATTGTAACAAACATAAAACCAAACATATAAACACCCATTCACACATCTGCAAATAAATTTACAGTGACTGAAAATTAAATAAGTGTAATCATATAGCAATTAACCAAATACTAGACATTTTGTAATTATACATATTATATGAGTATGCATTATAAACTTGACTGATATATATAATTTACTGATTGATTGTTTGATTGATATCAGTTAGCAGAAACACAGGATTGGCTTAGAAGACTCCAATATTTTACTAAGTCAAGATATAGTTCAAAGAAAAGAATGTAGGACTTCCTTGGTGAAGCAGTGGTAAGGAATCTGCTTGCCAGTGCAGGGGACACGGGCTCAAGCCCTGGTCCGGGAAGATCCCACACGCCGCAGAGCAACCAAACCTGTGCACCACAACAAGAAAAGCCGGTGCAATGAGAAGCCTGCACACCACAATGAAGAGTAGCCCCTGCTCGCCACAACTAGACATAGCCCACATACAGCAACAAAGACCCAACGCAGCCAAAAATAAATTAAAAAAGAAAAGCATGTAATAATAAAGAGCAGAGAAGCAAAACGTGAATTGATCATTTTATTTCATGAATCACAGACATCAGACTAAAACTGCACTCATGTAACAGAACTTACTGCATCTGAAGACTATGTATTTTTGATACTATACCACATCTCTTCACAAATGGTACTTTTAAAAAATTAATATTTTTTGCAATGTGGAATCTAAAACCATATCAACAAACTTTCTCTACTCTGTTGCATTAAAATCCATTGGTCACTTTTGCTTGTGAAAGGCTCTTCCACTATGGGTGGTTTTCTAATCTAATGCATTGGTCATTTGGAAAATATTGGTTTGGTATGTTAGTCATATCTTCCAAACATTGACATATTTCTTTATACAATATCAAAACATCACATTTTAAAATATCACCTTCTCATCAGAAAAGTGTTAGGTGCAGGTAAGCTGTCAAACTCACAGTGGCAGCTACAATTTTTCCAAAATCTGATTTTCTTTGAAAGCTTAAATTTTATCATTGGCAAAAAATACTGTCAAGTCTGGGCATATACCCAGAGAATACCATTATTTACAATTGTGATGATATGGAAGCAACCTAAGTGTCCATCAACAGATGAATGGAAAAAGAAGATGTTATATATATACACGAAGGAATACTACTCAATCATAGAAAATAATGAAATTTTGCCATTTGCAACAATATGGATTGACCTGGGGGATATTATGATTAGAGAAATAAGTCAGCCAGAGAAAGACAAATATTATGTTAGTAGTCATATGTGGAATATAAAAAAAAAAACCTAGTGATTATAATAAAAAAGAAACAGACTCACAAATATAGAGAAGAAACTAGTGGTCACCAGTAGGGAGAGGGAAGGAGGGAGGGCAATATAAAGGTAGGGGATTAATAGGTAAAAACTATTATGTATAAAATAAGCTACAATGATATATTGTACAACACATTTTATAATAACTACAAATGGAGTATAACCTTTAAAAATTGTGAATCAGCATATTATACATGTGTAACATAATGTACATTAACTATATTCCAATTAAAAATTGTATAATCTATATAGCTGATTCACTTTGTTGTACAGCAGAAACTAACACAACATTGTAAAGCAACTATACTCCAGTAAAGATCTGAAAAAGAAAAAAAAAAAAAAGACATATGCACTCCAATGTTCATTGCAGCACTATTTACAATAGCCAGGACATGGAAGCAACCTAAATGTCCATCAACAGATGAACGGATAAAGAAGATGTGGTACGTATATACAATGGAATATTACTCAGCCATAAAAAAGCAATGAAATTGGGACATTTGTAGAGATATGAATGGACCTAGAGACTGTCATACAGAGTGAAGTGAATCAGAAAGAGAAAAAAAGAGTATCGTATTTTAACACATATATGCGGAATATAGAAAAATGGTACAAATCAACCGGTTTGCAAGGCAGAAATAGAGACCCAGATGTATAGAACAAACATATGGACACCAAGTGGGGAAAGCAGGGAGGGCTGGGGGGGAACGGACTGGGAGACTGGGATACCAAATTGTACACTCTATATGCAGTTTATTGTCTGTTAACTGTATCTCAATAAAAGTTCTTAAAAAAAAAATACTGTCAAGTGTTAACCTTGACACAATAGGCTCACTTCATTCATTTTCAAGAAAATGTCCGCCACACACTCAAATCAGAAAAATTATAGTTTGTCATTCTCTGAGGTTAAATTGTGTTCTATGAAAACAGCCACTAGTTTTGCTCACAAATTAGAGAATCGCACAAGTGCTTTTCTTGAAACAAGCATTATGTTTCATCAAGAAAAAGTCCTATACACACACGTTCTCTTTCAGCATACAGAACATTAAAAAGACATGTACCTGAGGTCAGGATTTAATAAAATGTAATTTGAATTGCCACATCACGGACATTCTCCAGCAAAATTGGCATTATTCTACTTTGAGTACAGGGTGGTCAAAAATGCAATGATTTGTAAGTACAGCCAATTCCACTGCTGCGATTCATGCTAAGGAGTTATTGTTTTTGCACTGCTGTACAACTATCAGTGCATTGAACAAAGCAAATAACATCTTAGTTTTACCATGAAAATAATTTTGATCTCATGGATTTGTTTCGTGGCAGGATCACCACTGTCCCACAGACCTACACTTTGAGGACAACTGCCTAAGAGGATTTAAAGCTCTAAGTATATTCCATGCAGATTAGTATGTATTGTGTGGCATGTATATATGTTCTGTTTGGCAGCTTTGAAAAATAAAATGCAGACACATCTGTAACCTGATTACAAGGGAGCTATCTACATTTGTTAATTTTTAAATTAACAAATATGATAATTTAAAATACCGTCATGTAGTGAAAGTTGGCATTCATTTTAAATGTTACAAATTGTTCATCTTATTAAAAAAGTCCAGAATTTGGGAATCTGTTGCTTGCAACAATACTTTCAACCTTGCTTCTCAAAACAGGTTCTACACACCGAAAGCACTGGCATCAATTAGGTTAGAAATTAGGAATTTCGGGCTCTACTTCAGGGCTACTAGTCAGACTATGCATTTTACCCAGATAGCCACGTGATTCACATGGACTTTTGAATTTGAGAAGCCCTGTGGTAAGCTATGTTGTGACAGAGAAAAAAAGAAATTTTAATGTCCTCCAATTAATTCATTCCTCCATCCATCTGCTAAACCGTCTATTCTGTGACTATTCTATGACCCCATTGTGTGAAATGCACTCTGACTGACATTAAATATATCACAATGAACAAAAATTAGCTTTCGTTCTTAGCTGGAGATGCAAGAAAACAGGTATTTTCAAAAAACGTCAATAGTATAGAAGAGTTTTTTTTCCTTTTCTATATAGGAAAACAGAGAATCTCACACAGCAACCTTTGTATTAAAAGAGACACAACTTTGTTTATTGTTCATGCTGATAATAACCCTAGCTTCATTCTTTCCAGGGGAGGGCATTTAATAAACAGGTAATATGTCACTGAATGTAAGTGAAAGTAAAATAACAATACTCAACTAAGTATTGTCAACTTAAAAAAAATTGCACAACGTGAGAGTTACGAGTTAAGTTTTATTTGGGGCAAAATGAGGACTGCAGCCCTGGAGACAGCATTCCAGATAGCTCTGAGAAACTGTTCCAAAGAGGCAGGGGGGGAAGATCAGTATATATGTGGTTTTGGTGAAAGGGGAAAAAAAAAAAAATGCAATCAAGCACATATTGTTTACAGAAGGTTTCTGCTAGTCACAAGGAGCAGTCGTCACCATGAAGGATTTTCATATTTTTCTAGACATGAGGAGATACAAGAATTGAGCTCATAAAGTTGGCTCCTGAAAATATCTAACAATCTAAGGACCTGTTCTGCCAGTTTTTTACAGAGCACAGAGGGCCTCATTTCAGCTCTCCACCCTGAATTCCTTTCAGGGGGTGTTGAAAATCAGTAGCTGCAGCACCACATGATTTAATCCTTGTAGAGGTAGATGGCAAGTGCCAATTGTAGTCAACAGTAGCATCATGGAACCATGCTAATAACAGGTTTCTCCCCACATAGTACTCAGAAGACTTAAGCAGTGTATTACCAGAATCACAACTCAGTTTTATAGCCTTTAAGACATAAGGCTTTTATTCTCAAGCTTTTGTGCAAATCACGATTCTTTTCTTTGTAGCTTTTACTCAGAAATATTCTCAAGCTGTAAAAGAAAACCAGGGACCAAGGAAGAGGAAATGATAGGGTCAGACAATAAATACCAACTACAGGAACATCTCTTATTGTGACAACAGTTGCCATTTGAGAGAAGCAACCTATTTAATGGAGAAAAATGGCTATCTGCTATGTAGTTGATGAGATTTCTGAGGAGTGTGATGGGACAACACCCTGAGTCACTCTTCCAAACCACAGGAAATCTGGAAAACTTGCCATTTACAACCCAAAGTACCTAACACAGAAGGCTAAATACTATCATGAACTTGCAACTGCTGGAGAACTAACAAACCACCTATGTCTTAACACTGTTTCAAAGGATTTATTTTTTACATAGAATGAATTGCCTAGGTGAGTAATTAGAACAACTAGCAATGTAGAACAACCCTCTCCCTCTGTCCTTCTTTCTCTGTTTCCTTTCTTATGTAAATCCAACTAAACAGCTTCTAAGTGCATGGCCCTTCCCCAGAGAAAGCAGTCAAAGGAACTTTCTTTTACTTTCCTGGCAGGGAGTTCTCTGGTGAGACACCATCTCTGGCCACCTCAGGCTGCCCTTGAGCCGAGGAGACAGCCCCACACAGGACACAGGGAAGGTCTGAGCTCTGGAGTCTTCTGACAGAGATATCTTCCCATTAATTGATTTCTATAGTGACTGAAAATAAATTGATCCAATCAAACCTTATTTCAAGAAGATTCAGGTATGGAAGATAAGGAGCCTGTAAAATCTGGGGTAGCGATAAAAGCAGAGACAGTAGCAGATAAAGCAAACCCAGAGAGTGAAACCGAAATCTTAAATCTCTAGGGTAGGAAAAAGGGGACCCCTCTGCTTGTCAGCTACTCCCTAACAGAGCGGATATTTAAAGAAAATTGAACCCCTGCAGCTGCTTTTGGGTAACTAGAGCTGCTGGTACCAATGATCTGGGAAGACGAGGAGCGTGGTTCTAAGTTCAAGAGGTTTGACTCCAAGGCTGATGAAGAGTTTCCTAAATTTCCTCTTCCCCGCATTTTTAAATAAACTCCTACAATCTGCATTTGTGTGTTCCTTGCATCCTAACAGACCTGAGCTAAAATAAAATAAGCAGGAAGAGCCAATTAAGTCTGTGCTGTGCAAAACTGGAGAGAAGCCACGTTTCCCAAATGGAGCTGCCCCAGCCCTCCCTGCTTCCCTTCATTCTGCAGTAAACATAGTAATACAAGAAGAGGAGGGGAAAGGCCTGGCAGTTATTTTCTTTGATAACAAAAGCACAATCACTTTAATAGCAGGAGAGATTTTCTTTTAAGTTGAGCCCGTGCATACAGAATTCTACTAGACAACAATTTAACCCAACTCTGCCAGGCCTTTCTTTAAGTGACCATCTATCCTGTGCCCCACAGACAGTGGTTCTCAAATTTACTGAGCCCTTAGAGCCTCCTCCTAGGCTTAAGGGCAAGAGATACAGACTCCCATCTTTTGAGTTTAGATACTCAAGAGATTCTGGTTCTCTGGGTCTGGGATGGGTCCAGAAATCTTCATTTTAAGAAGCCTCCAAAAATATGGTGTCACAACTGGTCAAGGAGACATTATATTAAAACATCTTACTGAGTTCTGTCAGGTTCATCTTTATCAAAATAAGAAGAGAAGCTAAGGTTTGAAGTATATCGTGTGGAGAATTTACATCCTTGAGAAGATGACGTGCAATGTGGTGGCTGGTAACAGAAAAGATAATTATAACTTTGCACTCTTCTAAGTCATTTCCTGCTTTTTAACATATGGACTCAATATGCCATTAAGCAACTTGCTAGCTTGGGGCAATTCAACTATCTTTGGAAGAAACACCCTCAGCTTCACTGCACTAGGTAACAAAGGTGTCTGCAGGTTACGCCAAGCTGCTAGTGAGAGCTGCCAACAAATGTGTTACTTTCTGGTGATACATGTTTTCCTCTTTTATCCTGAGGTAGTCCAGGTCTTTGAAAATATGCATAAAAATGTTAGATCCTCTTTCTCTTAGGAACTCTACGTGTGTATGTGTAAATATATGGAGCATAAGTAATTCAGATCTAGCGTTGCCTTGTATAAAACACTTTTATTTTTTGCACATTCTTCCTCCTTAAAGCTAATGTTAAATGAAACATTTTTCTCCTCAAATAGTTTCCTCTTCATTTTATTAAAAAAAGGAGATGCTTTCAACTATCACAAGAAGTTTCATTTGTTAAGTTCTCCTCATGCTTTTTTAACATGATCTTTACTCTCCCTAATGTCTAAAACATAAAAAAGAAAAAATATATATTTTTGGTGACCAATCCACAGAAAAAATCCATAAGCTGACCAAGAAGCCTACATGATCAGCTGGACCAAGATGACTCCAGTAACAAAATGTCCTCAAACGTTGGGGGAGAGGGATGGTAGTTAAGAATCGTTTACTAACCATAACTGTTAATTGCCAAAGTTCTGGATAGTAAATGAGAATGGCTATTAAGTTTACAAACCCTGTATCAGAACTCAACCAATTTTGGTAGTGAAGGAAGGCTGAAACTTTGGTTATTAACTTTTTCAGGTTGTGATGCTGTACTCAGATACTCTGAGAGTTGCAACAGTAAGTGAGAAAATGCCCTGACCTGATATGGAGAAACTCATAGGTGGAGAGGAGAGGAGGAAAAGCCACCTGGAGGATTCATTAAGAGAAGGGCTCAGCGGTAGAGCCTCCTAGGGTTTCAGGTTAGCTAGGATTCTCACAAACTAAGAGATCAGTCTCAGTTCAGTTACGCATAGGAGTTACTTGACCCAATGCCAGGGGGTACCATTGCTAAGAAGGAGGAACATTGCTCTCGGTTGCTTGGGTTAAGGGTATTTTTTCCCCCTTTTTGCTCACTGAAATAGTGAACAAAGCATAATGCCTAGTTACAGACTGTCATGTATGTTCCATTTCTGAGGGAACATGGAGTCTATGTAACTAAAGCCCATGTGTGGACCGTATTACAGAGAAGCCTCCTCTCGCATCCCTGTTTACCTAGTCTTTAGGGCAAACATATCTTCTTTGTTTCCTTTTCCTGTGAGTGTGAAGGCAACAGTTTTTCTTCACATTATTTATAGGTAAGATGTCGTTTAGGCTATTTGGTAGGACAGGAAATTACAGATAGGGTTGCCAGAAGCCTTGGTTGATTTTACTTTGTGACAATTGAGTTACACAATGGCATTCTCTACTGGGTCAATTCTAACTCACTTGTGTTACTCACCAGGGTCTATTATTATGCATCTAGATCACAATATACTTAACTTCCCTGTTTCCCTTCTTCTTTTATAGCTATAAAGCCCTCACAGACTTTGCAGGGATGAGTTACCTAGAGAAAGGATTAGTTTATGTTTTTCCTCCCTAACCTATATCCATTTAACAACAACTTATTGTGTTACTTAGAGAAATGGCCTTCAAATAATTTCCTGGAAAAAATTTCCTCCCTATTTTCTAAGATATAAGCATCTGAAGAATATAATTTTGGTTATGTGGTAGTGCAATAACTTTTGGCTACCTGCTCACTCATATTGGGATACTTTACTCAATGCAGTGTAACAATGTAATAATAACAAAAACAATATAATAACAACAAGATATCAACATGTCCTGATGTCAAGGATATCAATCAAAAAGAGAGGAAAAAACTATGTAAAAGGAATAGTAGATGGTGCGTGCCTGTGTGTGTGTCTGTGTGAATGTTCATGTGGGTGTTTCATAACCAAATGCCTCTTTCCTTTTTACTCCTCATGTACAAGTTTCTGTACAGCTTTGAAGTGTAAGGGTAGTTGTTCTAAATAACTACCAGGTATATATTTTTTAATATCAGGTTAAAGGAGAAGTGTGTCAGAGGAAAGCTAGTACGTAGCATGGAACCTGTGTATTTATTGTCTAGGGCACTATCAACAAAACGAGGTTTAATCTATCCCAGAATTAGAAGTCAAATTTCAAGAACGGGCTAGAGACATCAATATTCAGACCAGATATTGATATGTTCTGATATCTTAAGTTAGGTCTACTGCTTCCTTCAGGAAGTCAGAGTCTGTAGAGAGGATCTACGAATATTCATCGCTAGTTAGTAGACGTTGTTATATGGGTGAAAACTATTCTAATAGTGTTCAGTTGATTTATTTTTCCCCATAGAATTATTTCCATACATTTTAAGATGCAATTTAATAGACTTTTTTTTCTTTTTCAGGGGAGTATTTCAATTTCTAATAATGATGCTTACATATCTTTGCATTTCCATACCATATAAAACTTACAAATTAACTTTATGCACAATGTTTGAATTACACTTTCTACTGTTAGAGAAACCCCCTGCAACAGAGAGGAATAAAATGTGTCATTAATATGTACCTTAATTATAATCTCTCTATCAACGTAACTCTCCATTATTCTAGTAAATAAAAACATCCTATTGAAAGTAAGGTAACTCTATAATTAAGATTCAGTCCTAGATGATTACATGTAAAACCATAAGGCATGCAGCTTCCAGTCACTGAGGTATATCTCTCCTTGGCTTTCTTCATTTTACAGGGTATAACTGATATTCAGTAGAGATTAAGATGACTTTAATTTATTTAGCACTTGCAAATTAGTTTTGGGGACAATGCAAAATAGAGAAAAATGCATGTTTAGGCTACAAAACACTTAAAAAGCTTTTAGCATTTATAGCTTCTAAAATGATTCAATATGCAGGTTCAGCATCACTTACTAAATGTATAAGGAAGTATCAACAACCTATATAAATTATGAGTCCACGTGAAACAGAGGTTCCTTTTGTTTCATAGACCAAAGCATGTGGTTTCAATAATAGGAAACCTAATTTATGCCCCCATATTTAAACACACTTCCCCGTGGTGATCAGGAATGCATAAAAGCTTGAAGTGCTGTAACATTAGTACTATCTGATTCATAAATTACTATGGTAGGTAAATTCAAGGCAGGCATTTATGAATTCCAGTTTCATGAGAATTACTACTACCGACAGTATAAAGGGACTCTGGACTTCCCTTTAGTACTTTTAATTTGGATGCCATGTCTACTGGAGGCAAATGTATCCAGTAATACTTTCTTATTATCCTCAAGACATCTTTTTATTACTCCTATGCCTTAGACTATATGGGTTTTAATAAAGTGAAGTGGTAACAGCCACCCTGTGTAACACAATACACCTCAGTTAGGGTTGGTTCTTTGTAGCATTTTACAAATAGCAATACCAGGTCATTTCATATCATTAGCTTTCTAATAAAACTACTTTTTAGTTGAGAAGTAGGTCAGAGGAAGGCTAATAAAAGAGCAGGGGAAAGGAGATAAAAATACGAAAAGATCTGTGAACATACTAAAAACCACTGAATTGCACACTTCAAGAGGGTGAATTGTATGGTATGTGAACTATATCTCAATAAAGTCATTAAATAAGACATAAAAGGGTTAGGAGAGTGTGCAGTGGGCAGGAGGAACTTGAGGAGCCACAACAATTTACGTAAGAGGTTACCGTGAACATCTCAGGCTCAGTTTATGCTGCTTTCAATGAAGTTTTTAACTATATGGATTACAATAAGTGCAATCATCTTTAAAATATATTTCATATGTCACTGCTCTAATGTTTCAATTCTCTAATATTTACTTAGTATTCTGGCATAGATTAAGGAATAAAATGATCAAATATTAATCGTTACAATAATTTTTCCTAAATATTTCTGATGTATTTTCAAAGATCTATGATTTTATTGATTTATCCATTATTTTTAGGTGAGTAGAAATGAAATGAAGATACATAATTCAATAAAAAGATATGAAACTAAAACTGTGAATTAAATAGAATTATTCTAATGTTTTAATTTAATGAACAAAATGTAATGCCAAGAATTTGTCATTTTAGTGTTAAGTTCTGTGTTTTCACTTGCCCAGTATTTTTTACTTTTTTTTTAATTTCCTGTATGAATCTTAACTGATAAATCTGTTAAATGGTAATTGTTGTATTTGTTTAGAGATAAACTTCAGAAATTAATCTTTATAGTTAAGATAATTGGTAATAGCAAATAGAAGTCTGAATCTGAATTAAAATTGCTTCTTCTAATTACTAGTGACTTTAGAAACTACTAATATACCCACAGTTTAGAAAATCACTATAGCAAGTTGCACTGGTCTGTGTATTTTCCACAGTGGAGTGGAGCAGAAAAGATCCTTGGAAATTCTAGAGTAACCCAGCAGAGCAATACAGAGGACATCAAAAATCTTAAATAATATTTAACCTTGCTTTAGTGTGTATGATATTTTATATGCTGGATTAAATTGAAAATCCAGGCTTGATATTTTTATTCAAATTTGTCAGCTGTGTGGGAAAGCTAAAACATTTTATTACTTACAAACCCTGCCCAGAGTTCATAAATACTTTAATATTCATGTGTCTTTTTTTCTTTTCTGAACTAACTGATCTGAGAGAATTTTCCTTTTCAATTCCTCAAATAGGTTCAGTAGAAATCTTGGCAAATACAAAATTAGTGGTAAATTATTTCATGTTTGAATGAATGAAAAGATAAAATTTGTCTCATTAGACACTAAAATATATGCCATGGAGACTGAATTAGACCCTATTTGTCCTATAATGACATGTAAGCCATCTCAGGTTTTAACTCAAGATCAAGAAATCAGCCTGATTTATACAAAGTGGCTGTTTTGGGTACTGTCCGGTAGGGTAACTGTTAATGGAGGTGAAAATTCTAACACGTGATTGGACTGGAGGATTCCTACCATTAATCTATATCTTTATTGTATAACTTCTTTCACCCTGTTCCATCCTCAAGCTCTATAATAATAGATGACTTACAAATGTAAATATCTGTTTACAAGGTGGTTTAGTAGAAGTAAGTAGACATGTTTTAATGCATGTCCATTAAGAGTCGACAAAAATGACACAGGATTAGTATTCCACAACGTTTGAGTTAGAGTTATCTTGATACATGTAGAAGATAATTTTAAAGTAAGCTACTTACAACAGCTCTATTTTGGAAGTGGTTTATAATCTTAAACATTCCTATAATGACTCTGTATTTGATGTAAATTTGGTAACATTATTAACAATGCAGTAGGCAAAGAACGCGTTTAGTCACTGGCATTATTATACCACTTTAGATACAATCAAAGTGAATAGTTGCCAGTAAATATGCGGACAAACTGCTCTAAATTCCATAAAATGTAAAAACGACCAGATTTGCAACTTAATTCTTTTCATTATGGGAGTAAAAAACAAGTATGCAATCAGGCATATTTCTAAGGAAAAATGGCAGATTGTGATTTTCTTTCTAAAGAACTAGAAGTAAATTACAGATCGATTAAAATAGATTGGTAGTTATTACCAACTTGGGGTCAATGGAAATGGAGTGAAAGTGACATTGGAACTCAGCTTTGCAGAATGTGTAATAACTTGACCTATGAGAGACAGTTCTAGTTGAGGGAACAAGACAACAGTGGCATCATTGTAGGATATCAAAAAATATGGTTAGGAATATGAAAGTAAGAATGTTTTCAATTCTGATTTTAGCAATGGCAGACTAGGTATTTGTTATCAACCTCCTAACAATGAGAATAACTATAAAATTGGAAAAAATTCAATTTTAAAAATTTCTATTGAACAAAGTAGTGAGGAATTGCAGGAATAAAAAAGACAAAAAAAAAAACCCCAAAAAACAAAAAAACAAACCCAAACAAACCCCAGTGTACTGGGGTTCCCTTTTCTCCACATCCTCTCCAACACTTGTTATTAACTGTATTTTTGATGATAGCCATTTTGACAGGTGTGAGGTGGTATCTCATTGTGGTTTTGATTTGCATTTATCTGATGACTAGTGATACTGAGCCTCTTTTCATATGCCTGTGGGCCATCTGTATGTCATCTGTAGAAAAATGCCTATTCAGGTCCTCTGCCCATTTTCAATTGAATTGGGTTTTTTTCTTCTTTTTTTAAAATACTGAGTTGTATTAATTCTTTATGTATTTTGAATATTAACCCCTTATTGGATATATCATTTGCAAATATCTTCCCCATTCAGTAGGGTGCCTTTTTGTTTTGCTGATGGTTTTCTCTGCCGTGCAAATGCTTTCTAGTTTGATTTGATCCCATTTGTTTAATTTTGCTTTTGTTGCCCTTCACTGAGGAGATATATTCATAAAAATATTGCTAAGACAGATGCCCAAGAATGTACTGCCTATGTTTTAGGAGTTTTATGGTTTCCCATTCATTTAGGTCTTTAATCCATTTTGAGTTTATTTTTATATATGGTTATATAAAATGTTCCAATTTCATTTTATTGCTAGTAGCTGTTCAGTTTTCCAAGCACCACTTATTGAAAGAGATTGTCTTTTCGCCAATGTATATTCTTGCCTATTTTGTTATAGATTAATTGACCATAGGTGTGTGAGTTTATTTCTGGGCTTTCTGTTCTATTCCATTGATCTATATTTGTATTTTTGTGCCCGTAACATACTGTTTTGATTACTATACCTTTGTAGTATAGTCTGAAGTCAGGGAGCCTTATTTCTCCAGCTCCATTTTTTGTTCTCAAGATTGCTTTGTCTATTTGGGATCTTTGTGTTTCCACACATTAAAATTTTTTTGTTCTAGTTCTGTGAAAAATGCCATTGGTAACTTGACAGGGATTGCCTTGGGTAGTATCCTGGGCATGTATCTGGAGAAAACCATAATTCAAAAAGATATACTCACCCCAATGTTCACTGCAGCACTATTTGCAAAAATCAAGACATGGAAACAACCTAAATGTCTGTTGACAGATGAATGGATACAGAACATGTGGTACTATATACAATGGAATATTACTCAACCACAAAAAAGAATGAAATAATGCTGTTTGCAGCAACATGGATAGACCCAGAGATTATCACACTAAGTGAAATAAGTCGGAGAAAGATAAACATCCTATGACATCATTTATATATGGACTCTAAAAAAATGATAGAAATGAATTTACATACAAAACATTAATAGACACACAGACATAGAAAACAAACTTATGGTCACCAAAGGGGAAAGGGCGGGGAAGGGAAGAATTAGGAGTTTGGGATTAACATATACACACTACTATACGTAAAATAGATAACCAACAAGGACCTATTGTATAGTACAGAGAACTACACTCAATATTTTATAATAACCTACAAGCGAAAAGAATCTGAAAAATATATATATATATGTGTAACTGAATCAATTTGCTGTATACCTGAAACTAACACAACATTGTAGAGAAACTATACTTCAATTTAAAAATTCAAAAAAAAAAGACACCTTCATTAAAATAAGCTGATGATGGTCTACAAAGAGAAAGCACACATCCTGGCCTGCGTAAGTATCATTTGTATTCAATATCAGCTATATCACAAAGAGTAGTAGAATTTTTCTGGATATCTGTGTAAATAAATTATTATTATGATATGTGTACTATATTAATATAGAATTAATATAATTTCTATTACTATAATATACATTATTAACGTTGGATAGTAGCATTGTTGACAATTATTAATAATTATTAATAATTATTGATAATATACTATATATTTTAAAACTATAGGAGTAATTGATAAACTGTGCCTTCACAGAGTGATTTGAGTCATGCCAGCAACCCAAATCCACATGTCACTCATCAGTGTTAACACTTCTCACACGTCCGACAACATTTAATGAAGTCATGCTTGATCATAGCCTTGTCTCACCTGTGACAAGCCTCCAGGAGTGAAAGTGAGGCTATTCTCCAGGACACTTCTCTCACCATAATTTTCAGAGGAACACCATGAAAATAAAAACAAATGATCGCAGAAGCTAAGATTTATTCAGCTCTTATTATTTCTCAGTTAATTTGTTAACTAAACTATATACATGATCACTTTTAATTCTTGCAAAATCCCACATAGATTATTAGAAGATTACTAGCCAGCTTGCCTTTCTTGCAGCATCAGAAAAGACGGATGCTTCAGGCAGCCCATTAAATATGAGATATTAGAAGCTGGTCCAGACAACGGAGGCACCTATTTGTTGTTTTCAATTTTGACAGATTCAACATCACATACTGTAGTGTCAACATGGAAGGTGAAATCGATGGAAAACTATTGATGCTACTCCTAAATATATATTTAGTCTGTCAGCAGATACATATTTTCCCAAAAATAATCTGGAGAGATTCTAAAGAGTGCAAATCTGGGTATGAGTAGATGTTTCCATTTTTAGGATCATCAATCTAAACTATGTAATGCCACTAGATGCAGAGAGATTCTCCATAATACACAAATCATTCTCAACTGTCAAATTTCCATGGAGGAGAGGACAGTTTAAATTTATATGTTTTGTAATCAAAATGTTTTCTGTTTTGTAAGATAAAACTGTCTATACTATTAATCATTCGGTATTGTGTCCACTTTTCCTTGATAGCAGCACTTCATGCAAACATGACCTCCTTGGCAACACAAAGGAAATTATCAGAGAAAATACCCTATTTCTCATCATTTGGAAAGGTTTACAAAAATGCCTTTTTAAATAAATCCTTCTTATGATTCAGGCTCTGCCAATTTCCATATGTCATTTCTAGTCAGTATTTTCTCACTTTTCATATGGCAGAAGTTGTCAGTTTGATGTTTAAACTGAGGTTTACTTATTTTTTAGCTGAAAGGTATTCATACTTAAAATTCACAAAATAGTTACTTCAGTCTATGTTTAAGATTTAAAAAACTGTTGTCCATATATTCTTTTAAACAGATGATTATGTTAAAAGTCAATGTATAATTAACAAATGAATCAAAACTAAAATACTGTATTTATATATCACATAAAAACATACATTTTCTTCTAAAGGAGGTCACCATTAATTTATGTATGAAAAAATGTTAATATCAATATATCACTATATCATAGAGGATACTTTTGATATAAGGTAATTTTCATTACACTAACACATTTTATATCTACCAACCATCAGAAACATATTTGATATACACTTAAGTAACAGTTTAAACACTACTTCTGAATAAGATTTGTAACTTGAAGTCAAATAAGTTGAATAGGCATTTTATAGATCTTATTACAATAAACTATGTTAAAACTGAAAGATGAGTAATGTAAGAGTCTGGGCTTAAATTCAAGGAGGCTTAAAATTTAGTGAAGAAATCAGTAACATGTATGCACACTGATGAACACATGAGCAAGATCTTTGTGTTACATCAAAAACAGAGAGAGAAGTTCCTTTTTCTGATCCATGAAGGCTTTGACTAATGCAGGGGTTCAGCCCAGGCAGGATCCAGGGAGTCCCTTGGGAGGGGTAGAGTCGGCGAGAAAGGAGAGACAGGAGGCAGTGGAGTTGCAGGTGTGGAGACCAACTTTAATTTTTGCTCGGGTCTTATATATCCTTCATCTTGTTATGTGGCTTTTTCCATTAGGGGCCCCATATTCCTCCCCCAAATGTCCCAGTGATTCCGCAGGGGGCCCATCCTTAGTCAGGTGATGAGTCTTCTATGTAATCATCAGTTCTCATCAGTTCTTCACGTTCCTGTCCACAAACAGTCGAGCATTTTTTCCCCATGCATAACATTTCCGTTCTTGTTTTGACCCTCTAGTGGTTTCAAGGGGTAGGGGAACACAGGATAACAATCTCTAAGGGCAGGCCTCTCAGGCGCCCAGGCTTGAAGTGACAGACACATTGTCAGCAGGTTAAGCTTAATCAGTGAGCTACATTCTCTATGCTACGTGACAGCAGACATACAGGACATGGACATAACATAGATACCCGTAATATTCCGTTCTTATAAGGAAAGGGTATATGGGACATTTTATAGGCAGCTTTGGTTTGACTGACCCTCACTTCACCGGAGTCCTTAAGTTCCTATACTTTTATCCTATACTAAAAATTATGATGATTAGAATGTGCATCCTGCCAGCTCTTGTGAGGCCGAGGGGGCAGAGGTTTGGGATAATTGTGATTGGGTGAGGCAGCATTCTTGATTACAATGCATGGCCCATTATGGCCGAATTGCCAGCATGGCCCAAGGGTGGGGATAATAAGTTTAAACATTCCTCCATTACCCGGGCCCCCTAAGGGTCTAAATGTGATTTGTTTGCGGCCCATAGAATTTCCACAACACCAAGAAAGCGGGGGGGGGGGGGGGGGGGGGGGGGGGGGGGGGGGGGGGGTAGCCACCATTCTTGAAGGCAGCGTAGGCACCCCTTCACCCAGAGAGCTCATCATTCCTAGAAAGAAAAGTACACAAAGGAGACTCATAGTGAAACTAAATCTCGGCAAAATCCTCACACCGGTACTTCCAGGATGACTGCCTTGCAGTTCTCCCGAACCGAAGATGCCTTCATCGGAATTCCCGCCTTGCAGGCCATTCCCGGAGTGCTCGGCCTTGCCTGAGCCTTTAGGCAATCCCCGGACAGCTCCTGGCAGACTAAGACACAGCATTTGAACTAGTGGATAGGAAGGGGAGAAGAGGGATGGTTCATTCCAAGTCATGAACTTAGGCATAGAGGCAAGGTGATGCTAGATGTATTGAAAGAATATTCAATACTCTTGCGTTTGGCTTACTGGGAAACACATGGGTGCAAAGGAGACAATACACATTAAAGATGATCAGAAAGATGCTAATTTTTTTCCAGCATGCACCCATTACTACTCGCCACTCCCCTTTTATTTTTGAACATGTGAGTGGTACGATTATAACTATATTTTTAAAGATGATTTCAGTATAAAATTGTCTTAGAGGCAGAGGTTATGGATGGCAGTCATGTAGAACAACTGCTTACCTCCTTAGGTAGAACCATAATAGCTCAGGAAAATAATACATAATTTTTTATTTCAGTAAGCCTATAACATAGAGGCATAAAGATCAAGCATAATGGCAAATAATCATTTATGCTACTAAGTCTACAAAAATGCTGAGAAAGCACAGTGAAGTATTATTGATTTTAAGGGTAATGAGTCTTATAAATTGTGTACACATATTGTTAGTGGGAGCAAGAGAGGTAACAGTGGTCTCATCATAGCAGTGTGCCATGTGGTTACCAACAACAAGGGGAGAATAAAAGAAATCCTATTAGCAAATTATATTCCAAGGAAAAGACTTAAGAACACGGCCTATTTCTAGGGATAACTGGGGCTAAAGGAAGTATAAAAATAAGGTCTCAGTTGAGTGACAGAGACAGTCTAAAAAGAATTAAGGTTTTATGCTAATCACATCACCTTCCTGCTTTTAACCTGTCTGAAAGATTGACCTTATTTTCACCTATATTTTTATTTTTAGTTTTACTCCCACATCTGTCTCCATATAACTAGGCTTTTGTTGTTATTTTATTCAGAAAGTCAAACTGAATGCATGTCTAAAAAGTAATTACTTCTAAGAATTGACAGGCTAAGATCTTGTTAATCACTAAAAGGTTTAGTCAGTGATTTCCTTTATGTTCTTAGGTAAAACAAGAGTTTGGCCCTATTAGACTCCAAAGTAGTTAGCAGTAAAGCCTTTGAAAGCTTGTAGAGGTGCTAATTAAATTAATTATAACTTAATCAACTTGTCTTGGCATAAGAGTACTTCAAAGAATGGATTGAGTGACACTATGAATCTCCATACAATCACCTATACATTTTCTAAGTCTATTTCCTAAGTCATCATCATTCATCTAGAAGAGTGGCTTTCAATGACAGTGCCTTTCAAAGACCCTGTGCTTAAAAAAGAAAAATGTCAGACGTATCCAAAATTGAATTTCTAGTATATGCTAAGATCTCATTAAATTGAGCAATTATGGTCACCTATAAACAAGGAATATATGAATAGAAAAGACATTGCAGAAACAAAATTGAGAAGCATTTCTTCCCATAACCATTGTTTCTCTCAAACAAAATTTACTTTGTAAAAATTAGACATTATTTATTTCAATATTAACAAAAGGAATAGATTGATAAGATGACAGATCACAAACCATTTGTAGTGTGTATATATATTTTATATATTTTTATACACTACAGTGGGCTTGCAGTCTATCATCCTACCAATTCACTTATTTTAACATTAATTTAAATACATATATGATTAAATACCACTATTAAATCAATATGTTATATATGTTTAGTTGTAATAGTAAATAGCTATATCTATATCTCTATATCTGTATCTATCTATCTACAGATAGAGAGATAGGCCAAGAAAATATTTCATAGGAATGTATATTTTTAGCCAAAGAGGACTGAATTTACCATCTTACCTAAAATAACTAAGAAATTGAACAAAATATATGAAACAATCACTCTCAAGACATTGGGCATGAGGTAACAAAGGACAGTATTCCTTGACCTAGACAAGTTTTCAGGATAAAGAGCAAGGAGAGAGTTCCCAGCTATGGACTGGTAAGATGATATATTGGTATGGATTCTGGGGGAGGCCGGGAAGTTGGAGATTGCTGGGAAGAGTAGCAGACAGGATAACTGCACAGAAAAATTCTAATGCATTTAGACTCTATATACTCAGATATAGAATCAAGTACTAGTCAGAAAATATATGAAAAAATTCCCCTATGATGGAAAAGGAACAAGCCGTAAAGAATTAGAGGGAGAAACTGTCAGAGCTATGCAAGACTCAAAAAGGTAAAATGCATGTCATCCAATCAAAAACTGCCAGACCTAAAAAGTAGTAATAAATGAACAAACAAACAAATAAATAAGAAAAATCAATCAGCTAAATTTGACCAATAATTAGCTCAGAACAGTTATGGCCAATAAAATAGTAATTATAACTGAATTCTATATATTCTAGAAACTTGAAGAAAAATTGATCATGTTAAGTAGAGGCATAAGAGATACTTTTAAAAGGATCAAAATTTAAATACTACAGAAAAGTAATACTATATCTAAGATGAAATATATATTATATAAGATCAATGACAAATAAGACATTGCAGGAAAAATGTTTAGTAAACTTGAAGACACAGCAATAGAAACTATCCAAAGAATAATACAGACAACAACAAAAAACAAGCTGTGTGGTAGTGAGATAATTGTGAGACAATGTCAACCAGCCTAATAGAAATATAATCACAGTCCCTGAGAAAGAGAGCTAGGAGGAATCATAAAGAAAACAAACAAACAAATATCCATGGCCTAACATTTTACAAATTTGATGTAACTCACAGACCTACAAGTTTAAAAATTTCAATAAACCCCAAGAAAAATAAACAAAAAGAAAGCTACCCCATTGATCTAATCATGATGATTTTTCTGAAACCAGTGATAAAGAGATAATCTTAAAAACAGACAGAGTATGCATATTTTAAACAGACATTATTAGAGGAGAACAAAGGTAAGAATTACAGTAGATTATCCATAACAAATGATGCAAGTTAGAAAACAATGGAACATCATCTTTAAAATATTAAAAGAATAATCAACTTAGAATTATTTTCCCTGAAAAAATTATATTTCAAAGCTGAAGGTGAAATAAAGGTTTCTTCAAGACATAGAAAACTGTACAGAATTCATCACCAGCAGATTTGCATTACAGCAACAACAATACACCTTAAAATAAGCCCATAAAGTAGAAGGGAATTTATTAACATGGGTCGTCGTATGTATACAAAGTAATTAAGAGCACCAGAGATGGTAACTACACAGGTAAATACAGGAACTTACTTTCTTGTTATTTATATCTTTTAAAAAGATAAATGCCTGTGTAAAGTGAATTAAGTCCATTATTGTAAGGTTCCTGTACTATATGTAGGCTGGTCTCATATAAGCACACTATAAACCAAAAAGCACATGCAAAATAACAAAACAAAGAACTATAGTTAATAAGCCAACAAAGGAGATAAAATGGATTCACAAAAAATACTCAAAAATCCAAAAAGGAAGAAAAAGAAGTAAAACAAAGAATGGATTCAGAAAAGGAAGCAAATAATATAACTTTAAAGGCAAGAATAACCAACAAAAAATCAATTAAAATCACAGAGAAAAATCAAAGAAATTAAATTTGTTCTTTAAGATCAGGAAAATTAATAAAACTTTAGGAACTTGATCAGAAACAAAAGGGGAAAAAGTCTTACTATTATCAGGAATGAGAAAGGTGGCATCACTGTAGATTCTATAGCTATTAAAGGGATTATGAGACATTATCAATAAAAAATATAAAATGTATAAAATTTCTTTAACAAATTACCAAAACTCACTCAAAAAGAAGCAGAGCCCTAAACTGATTTTCAAATCGGAAAATGCCAGGCTCAAATGGCTTCAAGAAGATTTACTTATTTTATGCATATTAAATTTTATATAGATTAACTGCTTTTCTTTAAATGAGAGAAAGGCAATAAAGTCTACTGCCACCAAGAGAAATTTAGAGAAACTCATAAATTACATGTAGCTGCACAGGAGAATAAGTGCCAATTGTTAGATTTTATCTTCTTTCTCTCTCCTTGAAAGGACAGAAAAGGCTTAAGAAATCTGTTTTGTTTGATTGATTGTATTGTTGTTTATTTATTTTTTCAAGTCAATAGCTTTCTTTCAAAATTCTTCCTAAGCCTGATTGAATATTTTTACTCAGGAAGCTCAAAAAGAAATTAATCCTCTATTGAACCAATGCTAAACTCTTGGTTTGGACCCATCCATAACTGTCCAATAAAAGAATGATTCTTGCTCTTAGAAACAACATTTTGCCTTACTTGTTTTTAAGGAGAGACGTTTCATTTTTGACTATATATCACCTCACGAAAGTATTTTGTCCCTCTTCATTATTATTTTTTTCTAATTGTCATGTGTATTCTACCTTTTAATTATTACTAAGTATCTTACACTATGAGAAAAAGAAAATGAATGCTTGTTATTTTAAGTTTAGAAGAACATTTTGAGATCTTAAAATAGTCCCTAATTCTGTTAACTGGGATGAACACATACCCTCACTTCTTGCCCATGCCTCCTTTTACTTTGTTTCTTAAGGCATCAACCGAACAAAAAAAGAACTGCATATTTGATTTGAGCGACAGTTCATGGACCCATACTTATTTTGGTATTTTTAGCTCATGGGAGTAAACATTTCTTGTTTGGGTCAGTTGGATTCAGTGGCTTAGTAGAGAACTAGCCATTTATTAAGCCATAGCATTAATTAAATAATTTATATATGCAGGTGCTAATTATATACTTATTGGTTGTGTTTTTCATAGATTTGCTACAGTTTAAAGATGGATAGTTCATGCACCTTGTTGAGAAGTGTGTTTTGGTAGCCAGTGCTAAAATTATTACTCCAAGCATAGTAGGCACCTTTCAAATGGCCAAGTCACTGAGAAGAACTTCTAATAACAGGAAGATGACAGATTGAAGTTGTCTAGATGGGGTTTCATAAGCAGAATGGTAACTTGTATGGTATCTTAGTGGACTACTTTAGGACAAAAGAACTGAACAGGGGAGCATCTGAACCATGCTGAGATCCACTCTACAGTCACTGGACATTTAAACAGGAATGGTATTAAGTCTAAAGATCACATCTGAGCTCCACTTGAGCACTCTGCAACCTTGGGCATGCCACTTAATTTTCTAAGTTTTAATCATTTGTAAAAATGAGGATAGCAATTCCAGTTCTGGTCTACCTCCTAAGAAACTAATAAGAAAGAGTATAAAGGGTTTTGGAAATGCTGCAAAAGCACTAAGCAATTTGAATGTGTTCCAGGAATCTCTACTTTCTATATTATTCAAGACTATTTTGTCTGTGACACTCATTTCAGTGTAAAATGGTCTACTGTTATATTGTGATGTTCACTTGTTTAACAATTCACCATGTGTTAAGTATTTCATTTAGGCATCTTTTATCTTCACTCTAGCCCATGCATGGGTTGGTTTCACTTTCATTTTTCACATGAAAAAAAATTGAAGCTCAGTGAGTTAAGAAAATTGCTGAAAGCTGCTAAGTTAAAATTTGAGATTGAAGCTCTCCTTTACGTAATTACAAAGACTGAAGTCTTTGCATTATCATATCTTTGTAAGACCAGTTAAGTTTTAAGATACGTTCTCCCTATGTTATTTTCCCTTTCTCTCTTCTTTCCTCTGATCCTGACTATAAACTAATAACCAATATTCTCTGAGTCAAAGAGAAAGAAATTACTTTTTTGATTTCACTACAGAATTTGGTTTATCTCAGCCTAATACTTTTTTATTTGCCTGATATAGTGACTGCATTCTCTGGCCTGACTTCAATTCTCATGCTATTTATAGCCCTAGCCTCAACCATCTCTGCTAAAAATCTACTTAATATGACATGTTCCTTTGGATGATTTTAAATTACCTCCCTCAAGCCTATTAATGCTCTAGATTTCATGAACAAATACAAATGCAATATGTCTTTACCCTTTATGACTTTTTTTGATAGAGAGGCATGCCTATTAAAGTCTATGAAAATCAATTTTGATCTATCTAGACCTAAAAGTCTAACTCTATTAGTAAATATTTAAATGGAAGTTCTCTCTCCCTACAAAGCATTGAACAGTTCACAGAACTTTCTGTGAACTTCCTTCCAGTTAGTTCTTTCCCTTCACCCTCCCTCCTTCCACCTTCCCTTCCATCCTTTTCTTCCTTTTGTTAAAATGCAATGGTGAAACAACATAACATTCCCAGTGAATGTGAGCTACAGTTATTTCTAAGAAAGTATTGTTCATCTGAACACTTATGTGTGTTGGTTTTAAAGACCCTTCTTTAATATTGAAATCTAACCAAATATTTTATTTCAAACTAAAAATGTTTCAGCAAATTATATTTCCACCTTTGTACAATGGTGGTCCAAGCCACTCCCAAGCCCATTTCATGTGGCCCTATTAAATTTTCACTTCCCTTTGTTTCCTACTATACCAGTTATTTTCCAGGATTACCATGAACATTCCCTGATACAGATCAGAACCAGCCACTTCTCCAAAGAACCCTTGTGACTTATAGTGGGATATGTTATTTAGAAACAAAAACTGTGGGCTCCCCAAAATGATACTGAGGATGGGATATTATCACTGATATGTTCTCTCAGTAAGTAAAGTTAGAAATTTTAAAATCACATATGTATATTGATATTTTCAATTTAGCTTAAAATTTAATAGCTGTAAACTGCATACAGTGACCAAAAAAAAAAAAAAAAAAAAACTAGAAGCCACTAAAATACAAGTCTCAAATTCAAACACTGACATTGTTTATTAAAACATTGGAACTATTGGAGAGTTCAGAGTAAGTTACACAAGTATTAGTAACTGCAGGGAACCTCTGCCTCTGCCTGGTGCTGCCCTTGGAAACATTTTCCTCAAGCAACAATCCAGGAGCCCACGCTGCTGCTGATGTCATGACCACTGCTGTCATGGTTTGTCATAAAAAGTTCTAGATTTATGCAAATTTATCTACATTTTTTCTTCTTTTCTTCCAGATTTTGAGCAGGGAAAGGCTTTATCCATTCCTCACTTCAAAGGAATTTTGTGGCTTTTTTTCTCCCTTCAGATATATCAATGGTTTCAATTTTACACTTTAGTTTCTAAACCACTGGAAACTCATCTAGTGTAAGTTAAAGAAAATAATATCATTAGACAATGATTATATGCTTGCCCCAACATCAGTCAATTTAAAAAGCCATTGCTGCAGAAATCTCTTGCAATCCTATACACTAACAATTAAAAAGCAGAAAGAGAATTTAAGGAAACTCTCCCATTTATCATTGCAACAAAAAGAATAAAATACCTAGGAATAAACCTGCCTAAGGAGGCAAAAGACCTGAATGCAGAAAACTATAAGACACTGATCAAAGAAATCAAAGATGATACAAACTGATGGAGAGACATACCATGTTCTTGGATTGGAAGAATCAACATTGTGAAAATGACTGTACTACCCAAAGCAATTTACAGAATCAACGTAATCCCTATCAAATTACCAATGGCATGTTCCACAGAATTAGAACAAGAAATCTTATGATTTGTATGGAAACGCAAAAGACCCCGAATAGCCAAAGCAATCTTGAGAAGGAAAGACAGAGTTGGTGGACTTAGGCTCCCTGACTTCAAATTATACTACAAGGCCACAGTGATCAAGACAGTATGGCACTGGCACAAAAATAGAAAAGTAGATCAGTGGAACAGAATAGAGAACCCAGAGGTAAACCCAAGCACATATGGGCACCTTATCTTTGACAAAGGAGGCAAGAATAAACAATGGACAAAAGACAGCCTCTTCAATAAGTGATGCTGGGAAAATTGGACAGCAACATGTCAAAGAATGAAATTAGAACACTTCCTAACACCATACACAAAAATAAACTCCAAATGGATTAAAGACCTACTTGTAAGGCCAGAGACTATAAAACTCCTAGAGGAAACCATAAGCAGAACACTTGATGACATACATCAAAGCAAGATCCTTTTGGACCCACCTCCTAGAATAATGAAAATAAAATCAAGAATAAACAAACAGGACCTAATGAAACAAAAGCTTTTGCACAACAAAAGAAACCATAAACAAGGCAAGAAGACAACCCTCAGAATGGGAGAAAATACTTGCCAGCGAAGCAACGGAAAAGGATTACTCTCCAAAATATACAAGCAGCTCATGCAGCTTAATACCAAAAAAGCAAATAACCCAATCCACAAATGGGCAGAAAACTTAAACAGACATTTCTCCAAAGGAGACATACAGATGGCCAACAAGCACATGAAAAGATGCTCAACATCACTAATCATTAGAGAAATGCAAGTCAAAGCCACAATGAGGTATCACCTCACACCCGTCAGAATGGCCATCATCAAAAAATCTAGGAACAATAAATGCTGGAGAGGGTGTGGAGAAAAGGGAACTCTCTTGCACTGTTGGTGGGAATGTAAGTTGGCATAGCCACTATGGAAAACAGTTTGGAGGTTTCTTAAAAAACTAAAAACGGAACTACCATATGATCCAGTAATCCCACTACTGGGCATATACCCAGAGAAAACCATAATCCAAAAAGAAACATGTACCATAATGTTTACTGTAGCACTATTTTCAATAGCCATGACATGGAAGCAACCTAAATGCCCATCAACAGATGAATGGATAAAGAAAATGTAGCACATATATGCAATGGAATATTACTCAGCCATGAAATGGAATGAAATGGAGCTATATGTAATGAGGTGGATAGACCTAGAGTCTGTCATACAGAGTGAAGTAAGCCAGAAAGAGAAAAACAAATGCTGTATGCTAACTCATATATACGGAATCTAAAACAAAACAAAAAAAAATGGTACTGATGAACCCAGTGACAGGGCAAGAATAAGGATGCAGATGCAGAGAATGGACTGGAGGACACCAGGTTGGGGGGGGAGGGGCGAAGGGGAAGCTGGGACGAAGTGAGAGAGTAGCATAGACATATATACACTACCAACTGTAAAATAGATAGCCAGTGGGAAGTTGCTGTATAACAAAGGGATATCAACTCGATGATGGATGATGCCTTAGAGGGCCAGGAAGGGGAGTGTGGGAGGGAGTCACGGGAGGGAGGGGATATGGAGATATATGTATAAATACAGCTGATTCACTTTGGTGTACTTCAAAAGCTCTTACAAAAGTATAAAGCAATTATATTCCAATAAAGACCTTAAAAAAAAAAGCCATCGTTCCCCAGTGATTTGAGACATCATATTTATGAGCAACTAAATCCTCATATGTATTTGTTTAGATGCAACTCTACCTGTCTCTGAGTTTCTGCATATCTTAGGAGTGAGGCACTAATAGCCTTTTGCTCTGGACTGTCTCGTCAAGGATGTTTTATAGCAAACAGCTTTGGATGACAGAAATGTCGTCTCCTCTGGAGCAAAGGCCTGGCACACTCCCTGCCTATAATAAAAGATTTGGGTTCCCTAACTCAGGGTTCCTTGGGCACTCCCTCTGTGAGTAGACATCATCTGTCTATTTCACGTTGCCCTGTGATTACTGGGACTTGGGGAACAGACACAAATAATGATAATAATCTCTGACCTGGAATCTTCTGTCTTCTATCAGCATCTATGAAAATGTAGCAGGATTCCATGTTAATCTGAAAATAAGGTAAAATCTCAGACATGTTTTTGAACTTTAACTATTTTACTAGTTTTGTGTACATGGACCAGTACCACACTGCTTGAATTACAGGATTTTATGGTAGGTTTCAATATCTGGTAAGGCCAGAACCTCTTCAAATCCCCTTTTTAGGAATTTCCTAATTATTACTCTGTATATGTTCTTCCATACCTGTAAAAGCAACTTATCCAGCATTTGGGAGGGTGGGGAGAGGGAAAACATCTGTTGGTGTTTTTCTTGGATTCTTGAATAAGAAAATAAAATTATTAATTAGTTGGGATAAACATCTTTGTGATGTGAGTTCTTCTAACCAAGAACCTGCTATAGTTTCCAATTTTTTCAAGTGTAACAGATGCAACTTGCATCATAATTTAAGAATTTTCTTATACAGATTTGCTATTTCTTATTAAGGTATTTTCTATTATTTTATCTTTTAATTAATATTTTATATAGGCCTCATCTTCTACTAAAATATCCTACTGGTTATTATTTATATATGAAGGCTACTGATTATTATAGGATTTTTAATATAATGCTAACTTACTGGATTCCCTTATAGTTTATAGTATTTTTAATTGCGTTTCTTGAATTTTTAAGTCATACCATTGTATCGTCTTCAATAGAGATAGTTTTAAATATTCTTTTACCAGACATTTATCTTTAATTTCTTTCTCTTCTATAACTATCTTGGGAAATTCTCTCAAAACAATATTAAATAGTAATGGTGATAGTGGGCATTCTTGCTGTTTCCTCTATTTAGGGAGAATTCCCCCTTTTCCCCATTAAGAAAGATGCTTCTGTTTGGGGCCAACATATGTAACATACAAACGCTCTCACACACATATATATATCAGATTAAGGAAGTGTCTATTTAATCTTATTGAGCGTTTTTAGCATGGATACATATTGAATTTTCAAAGTGACTTTTAGTATTTGTGTAGATGAATAAATGTTTTTATTGTATTAATTTGATAGATTTTAGTGCACTTATATATATCAGTTTAAATAGATTGAGATGGTCTCAACTTTAAGATTTAATGGAATTCCCCTTTAAAACTGTGTAGGACTGATCCTACTTTGAGGAGACTGTCTTTTGACAACTTTATGTCTTTTATGGAAGGACTCAGGGGTAGAATATTACCGAGTTCTTGCACAGTTAATGTATTTAGCAGTCTTGATATACAGAAGCCTGGTGCACATTTTCTCTCCTCGAGCACTCCTGAGATACGGCCCCCTGTTTCATTTCAATGAACCTTGCTGAAAAGCATGATATCAGTGTAATTTTTGTTTTGTGGTGGTTCCTTGGAAGTTTGTTTGTTTGTTTGCCTGGCAGCCCAGAGGAGTTTTTCAAAATTATCTTTAAACTGTTAAGGTGACATAATTTTCCTCGAGTTTGTTTTGGGTCTGAGTCTTGTGGGTGAATTTCTGCATTGTAGGCGGTATTCCTAAAGGCCCTCCTTTATTTCAGGAGGATTGCACACTCTGAGTGTCGCTATCGCCTGGCTTCATGCTCTGAAAAGATGTGTTGATAGGAGGCCTGCCTATTCAGCAAGCACAGTGCCAGCGGAGTGTGCTGCTCGCCTGTCTGTTTGATGTGCATACGTAAGTGGACTTCAGGGATGTCTAACGTTCAGTGTTCCGGGGCACAAGAGAGGCACACATTCTAATCAGGGCAAAGGAAGGAGTCAAGTGCAAAATGCAGTAGTCCCAGTCGAGCAGGCTCTGTGACGGGACCAGGACTCTAGGGGCACCTGAGAACATCTATTCAAAACAGACAGGGTTAAGGATAAACAGCAGCAGGAATTCCAAGAAAAGGCTTTGGTCCACAAGTTACCTGATGTACTGGCATCCACTGTGGCTTTGACTTGTAGACAAATGCTGGCTTGTTATGGATTCATAGGCAGCCGACATGTCCCTGCACAGGGAGAGGGCAATGGGAAAACTATGCCGAGACAAGATAATCCCCCACACAGGGACAACAGATCTACTGAAAGATGGATGGGCCACCTAAGATTAAACTGACTATGCACAAATAGGCCATTTTCCACATTTTATAAGGCACATCTGCTTGGTGTTTGCCAGTTCACACAAGCTTTCAGACAGTGGCCAGTGGGGCGCTTCTGAGTTTTTCCAAACATTTGGGGTGCTATAGGTTGGATATTGGCTGCTCATATGATAGTACTTGTATCTACAACTTCTCTCTTTTGATTACAAAAATATTCAGCTAATGAGTTAACTTTAAATAATAATTCAAGATCAATTGTACTGTTATTATAAGGTTTTCTTTTCCTCAAATACATTCTTCGTAATTTCAGATTGCAGTTCACATCTACATTTTGCCGATAGAGGCACCTTAGCACACTTGGTCTGTAGTTTATCTTCAATCCTTCTCCATTAAGGTAAGTCTCGTGAAATGCTCCTTATGTATGTGTATTGGCTACTGTTAAATATTTCAAAATTAATTGCTATGTTGGTCTAGAGGGAGAAGACAGAGGAATATCTAAGTGGTATTCACTAACTGTACATTTATCCCTCCTTTTCCCACCATGCAGTATGCCACTGCTTGGATATTCATGGATTGACCCCACATACAAATAAAATTGAGGGAAAACGTAATGACACCAGGATGAAGTAATGATGACCGCCACCATGTTGCCTGAATAAAAAATGTAGAGTCAGTCATGTTTAAATCAAAATGAAGGATACATTTTTGTGGTAGGCAGAATTATGGTCCCCCAAAATGTCCACATCCTAATCCTTGGAATCTGCAAATCTGTTGCATTATTGGCAAAGGAGCATTAAGATACAAAATGGAATTAGACTTGCTAATCAGCTGGCCTTAAAATAGGGAGATGATCCTATATTTTCCACGTAGGCAGAATATAATCACAGGTGTCCTAAAGTGGATGAATGGGACAGAAGGGGAGTCAGAGTCAGAGAGATTTAAGTTTGAAATGAAAGGCTTCGAAACTGGAGGAAGGGACCAGGAGTCGAGGAAGGTGGGCAGCCTCTAGAAGCTGGAAGAGCCCAGAACACAGACTCACTCCTGGAACCTGCAGAGAGCAACACACTGCTAAACCTTGATCTAGCTCAGGAAGACTTCTAGCCCACAGAGCTGTAAAATAACAAACTTGTCTTGATTTAAGCGCTAAATGTATGGTAATTTGTTACAGCAGCAGTAAAGAGCCAATACAGTTATGAAAATTGCATCAATATTCAATAAAACCATGGAAGTTAATAAATGATGTTTTCCTCTAGATTTGAATTATTTTAACTGTATCCAGAGATGTTTTCTTTATGAAAAGTCATGTTTTGAATGTTTTCTTCTTAGGTATCTTGAATTCCAATTACAATTCTTTGAAGGCATAAAACCAATGAAATTATTGAAAATTAATCTTTAGTTTTTGCTTGCTCTACTTAAAAGCTCTATTTTCGGCAAATTAAATTTATACTTTTTAACATTTAGTTTTGGATTCAAGTTATCTATCAATTTATATTATATAACAAACAACTTTTATTTTTTCACCAAACTTGCAAAACAGACAAAAATATAGCATCAAACTATACATGTGAGAAAAGTATAAAATGCACTTTAAAACTCAGAGCTAAGATTTCATTTAGATCAGTCACTAACAATTAGGGTAAGAGAGCTTATGTAAGGAATTTAAATCATAGCACTTATACTGTATTTTTAAATGTTGCTAAAAGCACTAAGGTGAAATCACTTGCAAGTGTAAGTGCTTTTTCTTACTTATTAGAACAAGACTAACCTGGAAAAAGGTATATATTTCCATTACGTAATCTTCTCACAGAAACAAGATCTTTAATTAGTGCAGTGATAATGTTAAAGGCAAAGAATGTTTCATTGTAAATTAGGTAAAATTTACATAACTTGGGCATTTTTTCACAAAGGTCTACTTTAAAAATATATATCAAAAGGATAAAGGATAACATGACTACTCACAATTATGTGAGGTTCTTTTTTAACTTCAGCTATTTTAAAATTTGGTACCAACAGTGTAGAATCAGGACGTGTTTATTTCATGTTTTGAAATCATAGAGCACAGTGATTATGATTACAAACCATGTCACTTGGCCTTGTAATGCCTTTCTTTTCTACTTCGTAAGAGACTGACATTTGTTGTGACCTCTCCAATCCTTAGCTTTCTTGTATGAATACTTCAGAATGGTTAGGATCATGGTGAGGTGATGCCTGTGAAATACTCACACAGGTACCAAGTCTCTACTGAGCACACATAAGTCAACAAGGACTTCATTCTTATATTTTAACGGTATCATTGCTTTGCACACACACATATTATGTAAGTTTATGTCCAGGTACAGATCTAGAAAAAAACAAAGGTATGCCATTAATTATATAAATGGGAAATGACTAAACTGTATAGTAATGAAACTTGGTGAGATTGCCTCAGAGACACCTCTAAACTAAAAATCACTGTATTTTGTAGGTGTATAGTTCTCCATCACCCTGCTTTTCTACTTACCTGGAGTTTCTGGAAGAACCACAGCAGCATGTCAACATAATGTGTTTTTTCTACTTCTTTTTGATCTCCTGGCCCTGATCATTCACTTCAGGTTTCCATGCTCTCTGTTGCTACAACATGAGACCTCGAATTTCATGTATCTAATTGTTCAGTTTGTCTGCGTCATCGACCAAAATGCTTCAGGTGTCATCCACATGCCTTTTTTATTTTGTGTTAGTCAATCTCTGTTTACGTACGACCTTTAGTGTGAATGTTAGGGTTCACACTAAAAAGGGTTAGGGTTAGTTCAGACCATTCTCAGAATGTAGTGTTAGTTGAAATCATTCTCACTTTTCAGTGGTGAAGTATTTTATTTTGCTTCCACTTCAGGACTCAATCTCTACTCAAATTTCAGTCCATGGAAACCAGGAAGCTATGTTATTCTACCCCAAGTGTTAATGGCTACCACTTCCTAATAATTAAATGTGAATAATAAGAATTAGGCATATGGGGTCTATCATCTGTAGAAAGGATGCTACCCTAAGGATGTTTTTAAATATGTGAAAACTTTAGAAACCACTAAAAACTCAGTCAAAATAAGCTGTGTTCAGATATTTGTTTTTTACCCAAGGGAAACAGCATATCCCAATTTTTCCTTTACCCACCCAATTAAGTGATAAAAGTGAGAATTTAAAAGTGCCTAAACTTGATGACTGTGAGTCAGTAGCTAAGGGCTGGATCACCTCTGGGAGACTGACCAAATCAAATGCCTGGACCTACAAACATAATGACAATTCTGTAACTCGAGACCCACCTTATACACTACCACCCTTGCAAGGCCCTGGGACAGCCGCTGACATCCGCCAGGGTACTATTTGCTAACACAACATAGGCTATGACTACAGTACACCAAGAATCTTATTTGCTCTTCCCAATAAGTATTCCTGACTGTGACACCAATAATACTATTTTGAAATATAGTACACTTTAAATGTACTTGTATATACAAAAAATAAATCTACACATGAAATTTATATTTCCTGTCTTTTACGTTATCAAATACAGGAAAAATAATTGATTTTCAAAATTTAAAATAAGATATAACTGAAAAATGTTTTTGCACTACTTGTATTAAATTTATAATAATCGAAGAACTTGTCTATTACCAACAGCAGAACCAAACAGTTTAGGGAAAGCATTAAGCATATTATTTGGAGTTCCTAAGAAGAGGATAAGTAAAATTCTGGAAAGTCAAATGGAAACCCAAAATAAATGTATACCTTTGAAACAATTCCCTGATTGAATGCAATAAAAATATTTAAAAATTCATATTATATGCATCAAAGATTCACGAAAAGCCAAGCCTTCTAAAAATATAACCTGATTAAACTGAATATTCTTTTAGATTAGAATAACTATATAATAAGTTTATTCATTTATTTTAGAAATATTTATTGACTACTTAGTAAATGCCAGGCATTGTGACAGGGTTCGAGGGTACAAAGGCCCTATTCTTTTAGAACTTACAGTGTAGTAGGCAATACAGATCAGAAAATTGGCCAGAAGAAGACACTGTGATTAACATTCTGATATTTGTATGTTCTGTAGATGGAAAAGCATGCAGGAATGGCAAATAACACACAAAGGGCGATATGACCTCTTTTTACTGCATATATTGCGTGTTATTAGTTGTTCTCCCTTGACTATCAGAGGTTTCCTTCTCACATTATTTAATGATCTTGATACAGAAAACGTATATTTTTAAAGAACCAAGAAACATCCTCAAGAATGAGTACAATGTCACAGCTTCTTCCTCTGTCAGTTCTAACCTCAATGGCCAAATCCTTGTACATTCCCATATACTTGATAGTCTTGGTAAAAATTCTAGTAGGTTAAATCCAAAGCTAATGTTTTCAGAACACTTGTGGACAAAATCGACAAGGCTGATTTGTTTACTGAAAACATAACTGGCGGTCAGGAAGTCCTAATTCTGTTTTCAATTCACAAATGATTCACTTTCTACCTTTGGTGAGATATATTATGAACTTATCCAATATATCTCAATGTGAAAACACATGATCTGTTTGTTAATGTTATTTGCAAACTCACTGCAGATGTTTTATTTTCCAGCATGATGAAACTTGGTTTTATAAGGGCATAGCCAACAGGGCTTAGGAGGGCATGGCTATGACTTTATGTTTAGGGTACAAATGATAGAATGATTTATAACTATGCAGGTGATAATAATGAGGGTTGTTGAGATGTAATATGTTGGGAATTGTACCTACTTCTGTTGCAAAAACCCTCAGCTCCAAAAATAAAGTGTTGATCTCTTTAATAAAAATGCTAAAATTTAAAACCTTCCACTGGAAGATGAATCCCTTTATAATATATTAAGTTACTTATTACTTTCATATGCATTTGCCTCCTCAGTTATCTTACTCCATAATATTGAAACCATTAAACTTTTACGTCTCATAAAAATATTATGCTTCAAACTATTCTCTTCACTTCAAACTATTCTCTTCACTTAGAATGACAAACAATATCTCAGAGAAACCGTTGTAGATTCCAGTTACCCTACAACAAGGTAAGAGTCCTTTGGCTTTGTCTTCTCACCCCCTTAACTTAATCTTTTTTTCCCAGATCTTTACTGGAGTATAATTGCTTTATACTATTGTGCTAGTTTCTGCGGTACAACAAAGTGAATCAACTGTATTTATACATATATCCCCATATCCCTTCCCTCTTGAGCCTTCAAGTCAGAAAGAGAATAACTTTAACTTCAGCATCTAATTTTCCTGAAATTTGCAACGGGATTTGGGTTATTCGTTTAGATTTGTAAAGGGAGGTCTAGATTGGATAGTAACGGCAATTGAAGTGTGTGTGTGTGTGTGTATGTTTTCAATACAAATTGGCATTCCTGTTCACTTAGCAGTGTATATTGATTTTGATTATAAGAACCTGATATCTGTATGGTCTGTATAAAGAAGAGTGAATGGGGTTTAAGCTGTTTTCCTCGGGATGTGGTTTCTCTGTCCTGCCTGAGGGCCTATCCTGTCTCTCATGTCCTGACTCCAGCTGTGCAAGTCTCCTTTGACATATATCCATTACAGAGAACTGCACTTCTGCTTTAATCTTAAAGAAAAAGGCCAGTGGCCCCTGTAAGGTGGAAGCTCTGAGGTCTATGGATGGGGGATGGTGGAACAGTCAGGGCATGTACAGGAGATGTGGAGACAGCGGAGCCCACCACCTGCCCCCAGCCGCTGCCTCTGCAGAGAAGAGTGTCAGCCAGGGAGACTTGAGCTGTGACTAGGATATCTTAATTTTAAAATAACAAAAGACATTAAATCTTTAGAACCACCAGAAAATGGTAGGGCAGGAAAAGAAAGTTATGAATTTCTTTTGTCTGGTAGTTTGATAATGAACTCAATGTGTGTCCTGATACCTCTTACTTAGAGTTTAGATTTGGTACTAAACAAGCACAAATGCGTTATGGAAGCACAAGATTAGGACTAATGACACTCAAATGTCAAAGAGGTGACACATAAGTGGTGCAATTTCTTACAAATCCCCTGGTCTAGGGATAGACTGAGCATTCAAATTAGGAGTAAAGAATAAAACTCTCACTCTTTGCAACTATAAATATTTCAATGACAAAATGTAGGAGATTACATTTCTCATTTAAAAAAAAATTATATTTCTGCTTTATTTTAAGCTCCTCAATGAGCATGGAGGTGGGGAGCAGCCAGCCCAATTTAAACACAGCTAAATTTGTTCTGATATTGCTATTTAAATTGATTACAGGTCTGAAGTACAAGAAAAATATTCATTAATTCTCCCTTAATATTGGCAAAGTTATATTAAAATACTGCTTGGTTACATTATATTAAACCACTATTAGTAACATTTCTTCTATGTTCAATCCAGGTGTACTATCCTGAAATTAAATGGGGACTAATTCAGCTAATTGTAAGTCTTCATTTAAAAAAAAATGGTTTTCTATTTAGGTAATCCAAGACTCTATTAAAGAAACACATATTCTGTAGCCAAGGAATTTATATCGATAATCAAGGGAGCAAGAGTCCTTAGGGTGTTCTTATTAGAACAATTCGAATGAGACTTAACCAGGACATTATATTTCCATAGCAAATTGTTCCCTGACGTGAACTGCTTGGGAGTGCAGTAGAGTAAAAATTCTCTTGCAGATCCAAAAAAAACCTGAAACTATTAAAGCCTCATAAAACTTTGCGAATTCTCTATAAAGTCAGGGAAATGAAGCCCAAAACAGCATCCATTTCTAGATAAGACATGGATCTGTGGTTACCCAATCTTGGTAATGTTCACACGGTAAGTAAGGGAGGTAGCAGGTTGTAAGCTGACAACTGGAAACTCTACAAACTAGAAGCCAAGCCCTCAGAGCACCCTCTCCATATGGTCATAAATGAAAATGGGTTAGTATGTTTATAATTTTACCTTGAAATTACATTATTTTACATTTGCAGAGTGCAATCCTATCTAAACCATACAACACCCCTGTGACATAACTAAGTATTATTGTCTCTTTGCAGAGGAAAAAGATGGTCATAGATATTAAGTGACCTGCCAGCAGCCAAAATACATCACGGCTGGAAGCCGGGATTGGTCCACAGAAGCCTTTGGTTCTCAGAATGTGCCCAGAATGTACTGGCAGTAGAGTCAGGAGAGCAGTTGTGCAACTATAATATCCTCCTTTTTGTGTTTACATTTAAAGATGAGTTTTTCAGAAGATTTCTATTAGGCAACACTGAGAACCAAAGGAAGACAGAAAGAGAGGAATATACCTCAAAGAAAAACTTTCCCTGCACCATACAATGTATCCCAGACAGACTTAGAGGGCACAGCTTGATCATCAATGTTATACAAGAACTCTTTTCTAATTATCTAATGCTACACAACAAATCATGCCAAAATTTAGTGGCTTAAGCCAATTGATTTTTTTGAAATTTCTTACATTTTCTGCATGCTGGGTTGAATGGTTTGGTTAGGGTCTTACATGCAGTCGCACTCATATGGTGGCTGGGGTAGCTGAGAGCCAGCAGGCATCTCTCTCTTGGTATGGTGGGTAACAGGGCCTCTCCATGGGGGTCTTTCTATGTGGACGCTGGCATGCCAGCCTCAGCGTAGTCAGAATTCTGACACAGTAGCCCAGGGCTGCAAAGAAAGTCCTCCAGCAAGCAAGCAGACGTTGTAATGCCTTTTCTAACCAACCCTCGGAGGTCACCCAGCATCATTTCTGCTGCTTTGTACAAGTTACAAGTGAGTCACAACTCGCTCCCCATCCCCACCTCCATTCATGTGGAGGCACATACAGGAGGCTTGCTGACAGCAACATCAAGGTCCTGCTGTAAAAGAGTCTGCAGAACAAGAGATGTTGCAACCATGTTTGTAAAATAAAGTCCCCTACGACATCTCACAGAAAAGCCAGTCTTTTGTAAATGATGACAGAAAGGACTGAGGAAGAGGTTTCGTGGGTACATTACATTCATGCCCCACTGACAAGGGCAGACGTATAATTGGAGGGTTTTGCTCTCACTCTGAAGAAACTCTACAAGGATAGGAGGTATATGCAACCACCCCAAGACGAAAGCGATGTAGATTACTCTGTGGTACATGATGGTTCAAAGGGAACTGTAGTAGGAAGCAGGGGTCAAGAGTTGAAAGTCATAGGAAATGTCATGTTAGTTGAGGATACTTACTTGACATTAAAAGATATGTTAAAAATCCAGAAAAGGGGGACGGAAGGAGGAAATCAGACCCCCCCCCTTTACTGAAGTGGTAGAGTTCGTATGTGTGGGATATTCCACTGGCTGTGAGTTCCTGAGTGCAATCTGCCAGACAATAGATTTTCCTGGGATTCTACAAATTTCCCCTAAATGGGAAAACTCAACAGCTAGTCCTTCTATTCCTAAAAATTACTGGTTATTTAAAGGTTACAGATGTAGAAAACAAATGTATGGATATCAAAGGTGAAAGGGGTGGGGTGAGATGAATTTGGAGATTGGGACTGACATATATACACCATTGATACTATGTATAAAATAGATAACTAATGACAACCTACTGTATAGCACAGGGAACTCAGTGCACTGTGGTGACCTAAATGGGAAGGAAATTCAAAAAGGAGGGGGTATATGTATGCATGTAGCCGATTCATTTTGCTGTACAGTAGGAATTAACACATCATTGTAAAGCAACTATACTCCAATAAAAATTAAAAAAAAATAAAGGTTATGCAAAATTCTTACAATAGAACCTAGCAATGAGTAAACATGAAGATGATGTTAGCCCTTATTTTTGTACCCTCATCACAGTCACCCTCAATCCTTGCAAACTTCAGTTGTGATATAGATCTTCCCATGATGGGCACCATGTGTCCTCCAAATGTCAGCACTGAGAATTGTCTTCTTTTTTAATTTTGGTCCACTATAATCTTTATAAAAATAAGGTCTATATCTGCCTCATTCTTAATTTTATTCCTAATGGATATATGGCATTTTTCAAACATCTTAGTGCAAACATGTATCTTTTTCTATTCCTCAAGCTATGAATCATTATGCTTTCAAATAATATTAAGAATTATAGTAAATTAATGTAGTTATCCTTATTAATAAGACAAAAATCAGTATATATATGCAGTTTATGTACAATTTATGTGTATTATAAATACAAAAATAGATATGTTTGAGTTCAGCTTGTGCATAAATTCCAAATTCTGACTCTGGAGAAATGATGTGTGATAAACAAGATTTATGAAGCATCTCACCTGATGTTGGCAAAATATGATTGTCCAATGTTTTAGTTACCTGTATTTTACAGATGTTTTATAAGGCTACTAAAACGGCTTAAATAACCTTTTGGTTTTTCAAGTCATAAAAACACATTCTGTCCCTGCAAATATAAATTATACAAATTTACTGTGATTCTGTGGGACAACAATCTTTTCAGGTCACTCTGCTCATAATTACAACTAATTAAAATGTGCCAAAGAAAGGCTAGAAATTTATCACTGCTCATTAAACCTGTAAAGACTGTGTTAATTGGATGCCAGGCTCAGTAACTCACATAAATGTTTGCTGCCAGTCTAATTTTAGAGGAAAAGGACAGTGAACTGCAGAATATTCTAGCTGGATGTCTAAAGTTTGAAAATATCTGTAGCTTTAGCGAGACAACACATATGCAGCTTTTTAATGGGTATCACCACCATCAGCCATTGGCCTAAACAAATAGAATAAAGTAGTGTGCTGTTTGTTGACTTTTAACTGATTTAAGGTTCCAGTAACCCACCAGCAGGGCAATGAGCGACCATGGCTCATTTGCGAAGCTGAGGAATTTTAAGAGTCTATGTACGTGAAACATCTTTTCCTTCCTTAAATGAAGCAAAATATTTTTACGGCCATTGTATTTAGAAGAATAAGTGTTTTAACTGAGGAAAAAATGTTTTTTATGCAACACATAGGATATATTTTGTGTATAATCCAATGCCATATTCTTCTGTAAAGAGCATGCTTTGTGAATATGAAAGGATGACATGAGAAAAGCGGACCAAACTTGCTGGAAAACCAGGACTTGGCTATGGACAACGAGGCCAAATTAGATAACGTGCAAAGTACAAAAATGGCTCCTTTGGGCCTCCTAGGTGGAGCAGTGGTTAAGAATCTGCCTGTCAATGCAGGGGACACAGGTTCCATCCCTGCTGCAGGAAGATCCCACATGCCGCGGAGCAACTAAACCCGTGCGTCACAACTATTTAGCCTGCACTTTAGAGCGCGTGAGCCACCACTACTGAGCTCATGTGCTGCAACTACTGAAGCCCGCGCGCCTAGAGCCCGTGCTCTGCAAGAGAAGCCACCGCAATGAGGATCCCGCACACCACAATGAAGAGTATCCCCCACTCACCACAACTAAAGCCCGCACACAGCCAAAGAGACCCAACAGAGCCAATAAATAATAAATTAATAAATTAATTAATTAATTAAAAAAAAGAAAAAAAAATGGCTCCTGTTTCTTAAAAAACGAGGTGTACAGAGTGTGCTGTTATGAGCAGATCATAAAAGAGCCCTAGAACTGTGGATGTTTTGGGATTGCGAGAGAAAGAACTGTGGATCTTTGGATTATTGATTAAGTATTACAATGTTTATCACTTCTTAGGTCCAGACACCTCACATATTTTATCATAATTCCCTGGCCTTTTCTCTTATGTCTTGTCACCTTATGTCCTAATTTAAAAACTCTTTTGCTGTTACTTCAATACACATCTTAATGACAAGCTGTTTATAGGATCATTTTATTGAATTTCTGTGTTTCAAAAGGCCCTCTGTGTACAGTGTTGCTGGCAGGAGTCAAGGGCATCATATCACTTCTGCCAATAATTAGTCCAAATTCCCTCTAAAATTATTCATCATCAGGAAGACTGGATTCAGGAATCCGGGATCCTTGTACCCTTGAACTTGATAAAAGTAAATACCTGACTTTCCACATTAAAGACAAGTGTAAGACCTGTGTGCACTGTTTTGTACTGAAAGTAGCAGAATATGCTCCAAAATATGCTGGTTTGGCATATTGACTCCTGAGCTAAAGTCACTTGAAAACAGCAGATACAAAAGGTGCACTCAGATCTCCCCTTTTCTTCTGAAAACAGGAGATGAAACTCCCATGTGGAAGATGCCCTCCCTCTATGGGAGGAAACAGCCTTATCATCAGAGGCAGGGTGTCAAGGCAGAGAAAAACCTGTACCGACAGAACTTGCTAACATGGTCTCGTCCTCCTTTGGTCTTCCTGTGCCTTTTAGTTACTTTTCCACAAACTCTGCTCTTTGTTCAACCCAGTATATATGCACTCCCACCCATCAGGTGTCAGGTCTTCATCTTGCTGGGTGGGCTATTTATACAGACTTTTCTCTTGATAATCTGTTTTACGTCAGTTTAAAGACCCTGAGCCCAGCCCAGACCCTGAGAAGGTCAAGGTAAAGTTTTGCCTCCCGTAGGGTGTCTGGCATGGGGGATCGGCTGTCTTGGGCTGGGACACCCCACTCCCCCTGGAGACAGTCGCTGAGGTCTGAGACTCCTGACAGAAAGCCAACAAGATGCAAAATTCCTACCACCGCAGCCTTTGGACGTCTATCTATGCTGTCCAGGCCACAGAGAGAGGTAAGAGACCTCTTCCATTCCTTTCCAAATTCAATGAGCAGGAGAAAAACATTTGTAAGAATTAGTTCTTGGATTGAGACTATGAATTTGCTTCTGGGTCCCCAGCGGTAATGCATCCTAAGCCTAACAGGGAATAGTCACTGTTTTCCTTTGCTCTATCTCTTGTGCTATTTACCACGAGGACGAAAAGGGGGAGGTCAGAGTGTTCCTTTTGTATCTGCTGTTTTTCAAGTGCCTTTAGCTCAAAATAGTCAATATGCTAAGTGGGCATATTTTGGGGAGGTGTATTCTGCTACCCTTCAGGACCATCCAGTCACTCTCCCACAAGCAGAGGAAGCATCATCAGGCACGAGGTCACCTGAGTACCTGAGTATGAACTGATCTACCTGCAGAACTTCCCTTAACTCACTGTGAACACAGCCTGCAGGATCTTCATCTAGTTCAGTACAGCTCTCATAGCTGGACTTCATCACCTAATACATTTGGCACATTTTCTCAATTTAGATGATGTAGATTGTAGCTATAGACACTGGAATATGGAAAGAGGGCTGTCAACCACTCATTTGCTCACATTTCATCTCAATTTCTTTTCTTTTTTTAAATTAATTAATTAATTAATTAATTGGCTACATTGGGTCTTCGTAGCTGCATGCAGGCTTTCTCTAGTTGCAGCTAGCCAGAGCTCTTCTTCATTGTGATACACGGGCTTCTCATTGCAGTGGCTTCCCTTGTTGCAGAGCACAGGTTCTGGGTGCTTGGGCTTCAGTAGTTGTGGCATGTGGGCTCAACAGTTGTGGCTCACAGGCTCTAAAGTGCAGGCTTAGTAGTTGTGGTGCACAGGCTTAGTTACTCCAGGGCACGTGGAATATTCCCAGACAAGGGATTGAACCAGTGTCCCCTGCATTGGCAGGAGGATTCTTAACCACTGTGCTACCAGAGAAGTCCCATCTCAATTTTTTTCTTATGTGTTTGTCTAATTTTAAAAATGCCCATATTCATTTATAATTTTAATATTTTAATAAACCTTAAATTATTCAAGGAAAAATCATCACAAGTGAGCTTATTTAGTAACCAACAAATATATGTTAGTTCCATATTCTGGACATATTTTGGACAGTTAGAAAAAATATCTAAACTAAGGTTAAGATAAAGCTTTTAAAAATCCTTTTATAATGTACATTTTATTTAGATATCTGTCATAGTTTTTTAAATGAGTGCCAGATCCTTCTCACGTGTATACTTGAAGGGAGTCCAGTCTTTTGCTAAATTGTATACACTTATATAATGTTTCATTCTATTTACCTTGCTTCCTGAAAACTAAACAAAGTTATCTTTTTTTAAAAAAAGCCTAACTTTCAACATAACTTTAGTTCAGTTTTTTTTTCTCACATAATAATTACCTGTTCAAAAAACATCTCAAGGGCATATTATGATCTAAGGATCAATTAACTCTCCTTTGTTTTAAAACCTGTTATCCTTTGAAAAGAAACAAAAGGCAAAAGAGGTGTTAAATGGACAGCCAATGGGACTTTTTTTTTTAAGTTAATAACTTCCACAGGCAGTAAATAATTAATCCGCTAAATTTTCCTTTAGTTCAGAAGCATAGCCATGCATTTAGTTTTCTGATGTGATTTTGGTTTTCAGCTCTGACCCATTAACTGACCTTGCAGAGGTCACATTGACCTTCCAATGGCATACCCAATGGGCCCTGAAATAATGAGGACCTTGTATGTTCCTTTACTGTCAGCATTACTTAGTGCTGGCAATATTTCTTTATCGTTAGTAAAATAGTTTTCCATCTTAGGTGAATAATACCACCTTTCTGTGTGCTCTTTCCTGGGCATTTTATTTATTGAATTATTAATTCAATTACATTAGATATAAATCTATCCAGATTTCCTAAATGGTTTTGTGATATTTTAAAACAGTTTTAAAATTTAAGTAATTTATTTATCCATTTCATCTGAAATGTAAAGCTTATTTGTATAATGTGCATAATATTCTTTCATTGTGCTTTTACTGTCTGTAGGATCTGTAGTTGTGTCTCATCTATTTCCTGACACAGGTAATTTGCAACCTCACGCTCCTTTCTTCTTGGTCATACCTCTTAGAAGGTCATAATTTTTTTTTCCAAATAACATCTTTGCATTTATCTATAAATACTTATCTAATCTTCATTTATGAATGATATTTTCATCAAATACAGAGTTCTACAAAGGCAGGGTGTTTTCACCCTTTTAAAATGTTATTCTACCATATTTCTGTCTTTATTATTTTTAATAATGCATCATTCATGTCTTTGTTCTCTTGTCTGTAATGTTTAATTTTTTTCTGTTTTTTTTCAAAACTTACCTTTGATTTTCATCATTCTGACTATGACATTATATTCAAGTGTGGGTTTTCTTTGTATTTACTTTCCCTGGTATTTTATCTTTCATGACTAAATATATATATATATATATACACATATAGATAGCATATGTATTTTATATATTTATAAATATATATCTGCATATTTAGGACATTTTAAGCCATTAGTTCTTCAAATATTTATTTTTCTGCCCAAGTATCTCTCTTTCTGTCTTTTCCTTTCAGAAATTAAATTACGTGGATGTAGGATGCTTTATCCTTTCCCACAGGCCCACAAAGTTCTGTTAATTTTTTTTTCAGTCTGTTTCCTCTCCCATTGTTAATTTTTATTAATACTTATTTATGTTTACTGATCTTTTCTTCTGACACCTCCAATCCCTTTTTAAGCTCATCCACATTTTTTAAACTGAAATATTGCTCTATTTAGTTTTAGAATTAGGATTTGGCTCTTTTTCAGACCTGCCATTTCTCTGCTGAGTTTTAATTTTCTTCATTCACTGAAAATATTTACAAAAGCTTCTTTAAAATCCTTAAATGCTTGTATCGTCTTTGATTTCTTTCATCAGTGTCTTACAGTTTTCTGCATACAAGTCTTTGCCTCCTTAAGCAGATTTATTCCTAGGTATTTTATTCTTTTTGTTGCAATGGTAAATGGGAGTGTTTCCTTAATTTCTCTTTCTGCTATTTCATTGTTAGTGTATAGGAATGGAAGCAACCTAAATGCCCATCAACAGATGAATGGATAAAGAAGATGTGGCACATATATACAATGGAATATTACTCAGCCATGAAAAGGAATGAAACTGAGTTATTTGTAATGAGGTGGATAGACCTAGAGACTGTCATACAGAGCAAAGTAAGCCAGAGAGAGAAAAACAAATATCGTATGCCAACTCATATATATATGGAATCTTAAAAAAAATGGTACTGATGAACCCAGTGACAGGGCAAGAATAAAGATGCAGATGTAGAGAGCAGACTTGAGGACACAGGATTGGGAGGGGACGAAGGGGAAGCTGGGATGAAGTGAGAGAGTAGCACTGACATATATACACTACCAAATGAAAACAGATAGCTAGTGCGATGTTGCTGCATAACATAGGGAGATAAACTCAGTGATGGGTGATGCCTTAGAGGGCCAGGATAGGGAGGGTGGGAGGGAGTTGTGGGAGGGAGGGGATATGGGGATATATGTATAAATACAGCTGATTCACTTTGGTGTACCTCAAAAACTGGCACAAGAGTGTAAAGCAATTATATTCCAATAAAGAGCTTAAAAAAAATCGTTAAATGCTAATTCCAAATTCTTCACTATATTTGGGTTGGTTTCTATTGACTTTCTCTTCAGTAAGGGGCACATCTTGCTGTTTCTATGAACATTTAATAATTTTATATACTGAATATTTTGGATGATACATTTTTTTAACACATTGAATTCTGTTATTTTCCTCTGAAATTCTGTCCCCCATTGTGGTGGGAAGCAGTGTGTGTGTGTGTGTGTGTGTGTGTGTGTGTGTGTGTGTGTGTGTTTGCAGTTTTCTAGTTCTTGCTTTTCACATGATCCAGAAAGTTTCTTCTGCACATGTGTATTAACAACCAAAGATCTGGGGTGGGTTATATGAGCAGATTTGGGTGTTCTCCCCTTTGCAGCTTCTTCCATTTCACTATATTCTGCCTTACTTTCCAGCCTCCAGGACACATCTAAACCCCATCATCTGAATCGCTAAGATAGTAATATTGTCGTTTTATGTTTCAGTCCCTGCCACCTTGCTCTGTGCAAACTGGAGCATCTCAGAAGGAAAGCATCATGATCATCAAGTCCACTTCCTCTCATCAAGGACCAGCTCCTCAACTTGTTGTCTCTTTAATTAGTTTTTAGTTCTCCTTCAAAAATAAATTTCTAATATTTTTCCAGATTTTTAAATATTATCTGAGAGTCTGAAAAAAGCCGTTCTGCCCTTCTACAATTATTTTTTAAGTTTGTTATATTGATCTGTCTCATACGATAAAAACGTAACCTCCATAAGGACATGAGCTCTATGTTCCTTCTCTACACTGAACCCCCAGCACTAATCACATTGTTTGGTGATTGCTAATCGCTATATATGTGTAATTCTTAGCATTATCATACTTTATCCTTTTAAAAATCTCAGGAGCTACCTATTATGTGTAACCATTTTAACATAATAAAATGAAGCACGATTAATTAAATAACTTATCATAGATCTCAGTCCTGGTAGTAACGGATGAAAAATAATCAGAGGTGCATCACTGTGTTTTTGATCCCTATGATATAATGCATGATATGTAGTTTTGCTCATTGTGGGTAATAGTTAATAAAGGTTTTACTGATCTCAATTGCTCCTGACCATTATTTCTTAATTGGAAAACTTATTAGTAATGCAGTAATAAAGAAATGAAGTAGCTTACTATATTAAATATGTTGGAGAAAATTCTATGAGCTCCTGGACCAGTTTTCTAAGCAACGTTAGAGAAACACTTGAAACGCATCTAACCATACACTAGAAAGAAATGTAACCAACACATTGTTTATTCTTATTTTTTCCTCTGAAAGGTGCTCCACATGAGAGAACTTAGACAATGGTGAAATATTATGTGGATTTAAACTACATACGTAGTTCCTTGCTAAGCTGCCCATAGAGCACAAAAAACATATAATTTATTTACTCACTCCATATTTATTATCTACTATAGCCCATTAACTGTTAACATGGTACATGGGTCACACAAAAGTATGCAGCAAATTGAGAGAAGCAAAACAGACATAAACAGAACAGAATAAATATGTTAGAAACAAAAGGATGAAATAGATACTTCCAGACCAAGTCTAATTTTTTTTGCCACACAAACCTTAGATTCCTTTGGGCAAGCATATCTACTCTTCAGTATGTGTGTGATATGCATTGCGTCCGTATTAGAGGATAGTGTTTCCGTGGGTGGGGGCGGAGTGCATTTGTTTTCAAACACTGTCTGTATCAGTTACCTACTGCCCTCCAACAAACCACTCGGAAGCTCGGTGGCTTAAAGTATCGATGGTTTATTATTTCTCTTGATACTATGAGCTGTGTGCCTCTTTCTTTGCTGATTTCACCTATGTTCGCTTACGTCTCCACGCTTACGTGGAGATTCAGCTAGATTGGGAGGCCGAAATGGCATAACTTGCAAGTCTGGCTGGAGGTGTTGGCTACTGGCTGATGCGACACAATTATTCTCCATGTGGCTTTTCACCCTCAAGAAGGGTTGACTGCTTTTTTCACATAGTTCTTGTCAGGGCAGAGAACATGGTTTCTGCAAGACCCTTTGAAGCTGAGACCCTTTGAAGCTAAGACCCTGCAAGTTGTAAAATGTCACTTCTGCCACATGTTGTTAGTGAATATAAGTCAGAAGGCTACCCCAGTTTCAAGAGAGGGTGGAATCAAAGATGGGAGGAGCTGAAAATAATTTATGGCTGTGCCTAATCTACTACAGTCTATCCTGCAGCCACAATTGCTTCCACTGCTCCCAGTAGAAAATATATTCACCATTCCCCAAACACCACTCAATGTCATTTGTGGCATCAAGATCAAATGCCAGTGTCTTTTGATCTGCATGTGGTCCACATAGGGAAGAGGCCCTGGGTATGGCAACACTAATCCAAAGAGCTGTGGACATCAAAGAACCTCCTCCAACACACAGAGAGACAGGGACACAGGGCTTATTTGTGAGACTGGAACAGGATGACAGCAAAATGTAGAGGATCAAATTAATTAAAAATAGGAAGAAAGAAAGTACACAGCAGTCATTAGTCCATCATCATCCTAAAAGTTATCCAAGTCCATGTGGCCAGTTCTGCTCCTCCAGGGCAGGGAATGCTTCTGGAACAGGACCCATTTCTGCTCCTGGGTATGGTTTCCTAAACCACATTTCCCTTCTGCACTTGGCTCTGCCTTCTGAACTTTTGGTGCTGCCCTCTGAAGCACTTCCTTCATTTTTAGGAAGTATAACTGATCCAGTGTAAATGGCCAAGATTCCAGATCTGTAAAGATTTTCATCCTGTTTTCTTCTTGTAAGAAGCTGGGAGCCCCTTTAATTTTGAGCTATCCTTTCTTTTTTAATTCACTCTAGTAGTGTTTTTATAGGCAAAACTCCCTTAAAAATGTTGTATCTTTCCTTTGAATCTGATTGTGATCTCTCACCCAAAAATGAGATCCTTAATTTTTTTTTTTTTGAGACACCAGGTGAGGTTTTAAAATGTATGTGAGACCCTGAGGGGTGTCAATTTCCTAACAATTCTTTAAACTCTGTATTCTCTTGCTGGACAATTTTCATAGATACCATCTAAATCTTTCTGAGATCTTAAAAAAGGGTATTAAAGTCATACACTTGATCTAATCTTAGCCCAGGTCTGGTTTCACACTGAGAATATTTTCCCCATCAGAGACAAGAAATGAGTAATATTTTTGTTTTTGATCCCTGAAATCCTCTAAATTTTCCTCTAAATTTTGCTTGCAACTGAACAGATTCATCTCCCTTCCTGTGTTTTAGCATATGTAGCTATAAAGCTGTAATGTGACATTTTATCATTCTGCATGAAAAATCTCCAAAACCAGATCTACAAGTGAGTTAAGTGCACTTTCTATTTTTCTAATTATTCTCTTAAAGATTTTGCCAATGTTCTTCAATTACATAACACGAGTCACCTTTGCTCCAACTTCCAAGAGCAGTTACTCTCAGCTCTTCTAGGCTTTCTTTGTAGTGTTCTTCCAGCTCTGCCTGTGACACTGCCTCAAAGCCAAGGATGTACTCATGTTTTTGCTTTGAAACACGCTAATTCTTCTATCAGTTACTTATTGTTAAACTACTCGAAAAGTCAGTGCTTAAAATAATGGGAATGATTCTTCCCCAAGGTTAAAATTATTATCTATTCTCAGGGTGAGCTAGCCATTTCCTGGGTTCACTCACAGAGATACATTTGGCTGGAGAATCAGCTGCACTGGATTCTCCAAGTTGGCCAAGAATCAGCTCAGATTCCAGAATCTTAAAATTGTATTCCTATTAAAAAGTCAGAAGTAAAATCATAACCATAAAATTTTATGGACAAAAGGTACCATAAATTTAAAATTTAAATATTTATCCCCAAAATGAGAAAAAAAGAGGCACAGAGAGCAGATTTTACATACATTTTGTTAAATGAGATATTCTTTAAAGCATAAAGTCTCTGCAGTGAGAAGAAATGACTGAGGAGAAAAGATTAGTGGTGTCAAGCGTGCATTAAAAAAGCGTAATAAAATAAATTTAATATAAGTATATATAATTAAAATATTCAGAGGTTACTTATTTATAACATAATATGTACTAAAAATTTACCTAACAATTGAGAAGAAAGAGCCTCAGAGAATAGTTGTAGAAAGGAAAGTTACGACAATCATCGACATTGCAAGTCAAGTCTAATAAATCTGCCAGATCGAGGGGTTCATAAATGTGTGGTCCCTGAGACACATGTGATATGATTTCATTTAAATTTCACATTTGGCTTCATTGCTTTCCAGCTACAGGAAGAACTGATTCTTGATGACATTTATACTAGTCCTTGTAGGATTACAGACCTGATGGTTTCTTTGCCCAAAATGGTGATGTACTTGGAGTAACATTTGCCTATTTAATGCATTTCTGCTAAGGAATTAGAGTGCATGTACTCAGCCACTAAATGGAGCATTTTAAACACATTTTCTCATTTCTGCTTATTTTTAGCATATTCAGAAAAAGCAAATGACCAAATAGAGTTTCGCTTGCAAATATCATACACTCCTAATGGAAGCTGCTTTGCAAATATATGCTTCTTACCATTTTCTCATCCTCCAAATCTATCAAAGAGAAAAAGAAAAGTAGCATAAAGGGCATTTCCTGAGTGACGGTAACAGGCACTGCAAGGGGCTGTGGGGTGTAAGGATGGTTCCTCTCATTCAAAAGCAGTACATTATTTATTTGTTTTGTGCCTTTAAAGAAAAATTTCCAAGGGAAGAAACCTGATATAGACTTAGAGAAAAGACAAACCAAAAGTGATGGTCTATGGCAGGGGGCGGGGGGGGGGTCTTTCCTATTAGCAGGTAATACCACAACTGGTTGGCAATTACGAAGGCAAACCAGACTCTGATTTCTTACCCCCTAAGTCTATGTAGCAGTTTGACTCCTGTTGGCTATGAAAGCATGGGTAGATTCTGAGCCTAATACTTTATTCAAATCTATACAATAGAGGTCAATGCTATTGTAATAGGGGAGACAGACTGAACTCAAATCAACTGAAACAAAAGTAGGGAGACTTTTACTCCTTGGATTGAGCTGGTGGAAAAGTACTGGCAGATACTGTGAGTAGGGGAATGGGATGAGGCCATTTGCATTTACTAACTGGTGTTTTCTGAAATCGGGTTCCTATTTTCCACAGAGACTAGAAGACAGGGTCCCTATCTTTCTTGATGACTACATTTCAAAGGGATGGATCCTGGGTTCTTGAGAAAGGCTTTTTGCGTTGTAAAACAGACGAGAAGCTGGGAGAAGACTTAAGTCTCAAAGAGGTAGATGTTCATAGCAGCACTATTTACAATAACCAAGACATGGAAATAACCTAAATGTTCATTGACAGAGGAATGGATAAAGAAGATGTGGTACATATATACAATGGAATATTAATCAGCCATAAAAAAGAATGAAATGATGTCACTTGCAGTGACATGGATGGACCTAGAGATTGTCATACTGAGTGAAGTAAGTCAGACAAAGAAAGACAAATATCATATGCTATAGCTTATATGTGGAATCTAAAAACAAAATGGTACAAATGAACCTATTTACAAAACAGAAAGGGAGTCACAGATGTAGTAAACAACTTATAGTTACCAAAGGGGAAAGGAGGCGGGAGGGATAAATTGGGAGATTGGGATTGACATATACACACTATTATATATAAAATAGGTAACTAATAAGGACCTGTATAGCACAGGGAACTCTACTCAATACTCTGTAATAATCTATATGGGAACAGAATCTAAAAAAAAATGCATACATGTATATGTATAACTGATACACAGTGCTGTGCAGCAGAAACTAACATAACATTGTAAATCAACTATACTCCAATAAAATTTAATTAAAAAGAAAAGAATTTACAATTGTAAGTTTTCTAAAGAAAATGCTAAGAAAAGGAAGGACAAGGGCTTATATCTGGAAAGAAACCATCTAACATTTAGTCAAGCTGAGGGAAATGTGAAGACCATCTTTGTCAGTAAGTGTATTAGATATGTCCTTTGCATCTGCTTTTCTTCAGAGAAAATATATTTAGGTATTTCACCAGATTGCTGAGAATTTCAAATGATGTAAATGATGTGCATTATCTTCATCTTTAACCCAAATTCCTTTTGTGAACAAAAAGTCTCCTTATGTATGTTTTACCCATATTCCCAATTTGTGATTTCTTCCCTAGAATTTTTCAGCTAGGAAAATTTAGCTAGGAAATAGCTAGGTATTTTTCAGTCAATACTATTTTCTTAAATTTTTGAAATCAAAGGCTCAAAGTCAGTTTTGGCTTAGTTTCTCGCACTTACCTGAATCTCAATTTCTTTCCATTTAATTATCTTCCAATTCCTATAATTGAAAAGATCAGAGTACCTCAAGCATAAATCCCTTTTTTTACATTTTGATGTCATTACCTTAATTCAGATTCAATTTCTCCCCACAGGCTCTAGAAAATAGGCTTCCTTCATCCTTTGTCTCTAAATCTACTCTCTCAATATTATCAATTAAACTTGCTAAAGGTCATATTTGATATTATCACTTCCTTATTCAAAGCCTTTGAGGGCTCCTTTTGCCTAATTATTGGCCCATTAATGTATACCCTGTTCCTTTTCAAAATGGAGGTTTTTTTTAAAAAATGTGTTTTCTGTTCTTTCCTCCCTCCCTCCTTCCCTCTCTTCCTTTCTTCCTTCATTCCTTCCATAACTGTTTGTTACTTCCTCTTCTATCTGTCACAAACAGTATCTTCTAGGAAACAAATCAGACAAGAAAGACATGGTCTGCCTTGGTCATCTTATGTTATAGAAGAGAGGGCAGACAATCAAACTAAAGTTTAAAACAATGTGTGGTAAGTGCTGAGAAGATGAAATCACAGATGTCAAAGTAGTATTTTGCCTAAATATGGATTTCAAGGCAGACCTCCCTGAGAGACTGATTGAGAATTAGAGCTGAAGAATGATTAATGTTAGTCTCATAATGAGGAAAAGGATGAGGAAGAGGATTCTAGAGGAAAGTCTATGGATCATAAGTGACAGGTCGTAAAGAAAGGGATAATAATATGTCTTATTAAACCAGAAATAACTGTGTGACTTGATCCTGACGAAAGAGAATTGTAAGAGATGAGCGTTAGGCAGTATACAGGAGCCAGATAACAGAAGACTTATTAAGACTTCTGTAGCATTTGGGCTTTACTTTTCAATGAAATGGGGAATAAATAAAATACATTAAATGAATGAGTCACATGATCACATCTGTATCTTTGACAGAGTGCAATGGCGAATGGATTTTGTAGGGATCATTCACAAGATAGAAAATCCAGCACCAGTTCATTAGACCCCACAAAAAGATGCTGGTGATCTACATTTGGGTGGAAGTCATAAATATCAATTGAGGCAGACATATGTGAAAGATGTTTTAAAGGTAGAATGAATAGGAATTGCTTATAGTTTGGTTTCCTGGAAAGAGTAATGGAATTGCTGTTACAGCTATGAGTCTCTGTGAGGATCCTTTTGTATGGAAACACAAAAGACCCCAAATAGCCAAACAATCTTAAGTAAGAAGAGCAAAGCTGGAGACATTTCTCCCTGATTTCAAAGTATACTGCAAAGCTATAGTAACAAAAGCAGTATGCTGCTGGCATAAAAGAAAACATGTGGTTCACTGTGTTTGGAACATAATAGAGAGGCCAGAAATAAATCCACACACATATGGTCAATTAATCTATAACAAAAAGGCAAAAATATACAAAGGGGGAAAGACAGTCTTTTCAATAAATAGTGTTGGGAAAACTGGACAGCCACATACAAATGAATGAAACTGGGCCACTATCTTACACCACACACACAGAAAGTAACTCAACATGCAATAGACTTTAATGTAAGACCCAAAGTCATAAAACCACTAGAAGGTAACATAGGCAGCATGCTCAGTCCTGATATTAGTCCTGGCCTTGGTTTTTTGGATTTGTCACCAAAAGCAAAGGAAACAAGAGCAAAAATAAGGAGGTGAACAACATCAAACTAAAAAGCTTCTGCACAGCAAAGGAAATCATCAGCGGAATAAAAAGGCAAACTACTGAATGGGAGAAAATATCATAAATAATATGCCTGCTAAGAGGTTAATACCTAAAAAAGATAAAGAACTCAGACAACTCCATAGCAAAAAAAAAATTCCAGTTAAAAAATGGGCAGACAGCTGATTCACTGTTGTACAGCAGAAACTGGCATAGCAGTGTAAAGTAATTATATTACAATAAAGAGCTTTAAAAAAATGGGCAGAGGATCTGCATAGATATTTTCCCAGAAAAGACATATAGATGGCCAACAGGTACATGCAAAGATGTTCAACATCACTATTCATTAGAGGAATGCAAATCAAAACCACAATGAGATACCATTTCAAACCTGTCAAAATGGCTACTATCAGACTAGAAACAGCAAATGTTGGTGAGAATTTACAGAAAAGGGAATGTTCCTACACTGTTGGTGAGAACGAAATTGGTGCAGCCACTAGGAAAAACAGTAGAGGTTCCTCAAAAATGAAAAATAGAACTATCATATTATCCAGCAATTACCCCTCTGGGTATTTATGCAAATAAAATACACTAATTTGAAAATATATATGCATCCCCATGTTCACTGCAGTATTATTCAAAATAGCCAAGATATGGAAACAAGCTAGATGTCCATTAAAGGGTGAATGGATTAAGGAAACAATACAGACACACACACACACACACACACACACACACACACAGTGGAATATTTTTCAGACATATAAGAGAAGAAAATGTTGCCATTTGTGACAACATGGATGGACTTTGAAGGCATTCTTCTAAGTAAAAGAAGTTAGAGGAAAACAAATGCTATATGATCTCACTTATATGTGGAATCTTAAAAACAAAACAAAACATAAAAGCACTCATAAATACAAAGAATAAATTGGTTGTTGCCAGTGGTGGGGGAGTGATGAGTGGACCAAATGAATGGAGGAGATCAAAAGATGCAAACTTCCAGTTATAAAGTATGTAAGTCCTGGGGATGTAATGTACAGCATGGTGACTAAAGCTAATAATACTATATTGCATATCTGAAAGTTACTGAGAGTAAATCTTAAAAATTCTTATCACATTAAAAAAATTCTGTAACTATGCGAGGTGATGGATGTTCACTAGACCTATTGTGATGATCATTTCACAATATATACAAATACAAAATCATTAAGTTTTACAGCTGAAGCTAATATGATGTTGGATGTCAATTATACCTCAATAAAAATTTAAATTAAAAAATATTAGAAAATCCTATTAAGCAGCTAGGGTTATAAAAACTGGTATCTTTTATAAATGCATAAAAATGCCTTCCCCAAATCATTAAATGGACTTTAATTATGGCTTTTATTCTAAGTTCTTTGTGCAAAAGAAGTCACCTGATTTGTTTCTAGCCAACTCAAATTAACTCTTTCCTTAATTCACACTAAAGCTACATTTATATGACTGAAGAAACACCGGAAAGGGATTTTCCATTATAAGGAAAAAATGGCAGACAGAGAGATGTAAGAGGTGAGTATTTCAAAGACTATCTTCTAAAAGTGTGTCCCAGAAGACACTGAATAATGGTAGATTTGAATTTAAGTCCACACTCATGCACATAAATTATTGTGCACATTTATTGTTTATTTAGATCAATGGAATTTTGATACCTGTTCACATTAAACTCAGCCATTCCTGCGACTTCCCCTCTCTAATGGTTGTGAAGATTGTCCTGGGATTCACTTAGCATTAAAGTGATGACTGAATCACCACTTACTTCATGAAGCAGTCAGTAAAGGTCACTGTAACAGTGTCTTCAGATGCAGGAGCTTTTCTGAAATCCCTGGCTTCTTCAAGCTACAGCCCTTATTCTTTGGATTAGGCCTCTCTATGTACTTTTCCCACTTGAAGTCTTGCTACCTCCAGGATCATTCCTGGATGTTAGGGTGTGGGTCCCTTCAATTAGCAGGATTCCAAGTTCTTATTCCTTATAAGTTTTCTGCTTTCACCCTTTCTCTTCCTTCTTTAAGACAATTATGAAATCCACATTGATGGGCCTATACATTAAAAACCTTCATGAAAAGAATGTTGGAATATGAAGAGACTAATGATTCATAAAGAATTACAGGGTATGCTGAGGAACCACTGTGTGAAAGCAATGGATCGAGCTAAATTTTCAGATGGATCACCCACTAACTTTGGTCTCAAAGACGTGTTGAGGACCTGCTATGGACAAACCATATGACAGGTATTTGCACAGGAGACGGGATGCACGCATTAAAATATTTTTAAAAAATAGGAAACAGGGACATCCCTGGTGATGCAGTGGTGAAGAATCCACCTGCCAATACAGGGGACACGGGTTCGAGCCCTGATCCGGGGAAGATCCCACATGCTGCAGAGCAACTAAACTCGTGTGTCACAGCTACTGAGCCTGTGCTCAACAGCCCGTGTGCCACAACTACTGAGCTTGGGTACCTTAAAGAGAGAGTCCACGTGCCACAAACTACAGAGCCCATGCACCCTGAAGCCCATGCACCACAACTAGAGAGAGAAAACTGGCACGCCACAACTAAAGAGAAGCTGTTGTGCCGCAAGAAGAGACCACATCCTGTAACAAAAGATGCCACATGCCTCAAAGAAGATCCTGGGTGCCACAACTAAGACCCAATGCAGCTAAAAATAAATAAATAAGTAAATAAATAAATAAATAAATAAAGGAAACAACAAAATAATTAATAGGATTATACAGTGTTATTCTTTCTATATTTATGCTCTTTGAAGGGAAACCTTATTGTATTATTTATTACAATATGATTTTTATTATTAAAAAGGTATCACCCATAATTAAAAGACATTACCCAAATTATCTAACATTGCAATATTAGTTTCTATTATAACGTGTATGCTATTAAAGATTAAGTTTTCTAAAACGAGGATTCAAAATTTTAAATGCTTTCTTTGCACTGTGTGGACTGAAATCATAGCTTGTATCCCTTGTTTCTTTCATAGATAAAATAATGACCTCGTGGAAATGATCCTTGAGGAGCTGAAAGCAACCCCTGGCCAAGAGCAAGAACAGGGACAGGATGGTACTTTACCTGCAGGAACTGGATTCTGCCAATAACCCTAATGAACTGGGAAAAAGACCCTGAACCTACATAACAACCCCAACTGACAGGTGGGTTTCAGCACGGACAGACCCTGAGCAGAGGGTCTAGTGAGCCCATGCCTGGAATCCTGACCTGTGGAAACTCTGAGATAACACATTTTTGTTAAGACCCTACACCTGGGATGATTTATTACATAGCAACAGAAAACTAACACAGATACTAGGAAAAGGTGTTCCCAATCAAGTGATAGTGATGGATGTCAAAGTTTAACATACTGTGTAATTTCTTTGGAGAATATGAATGGATTAATCAAAAAAAAATCATAGTGTTGTCAAATAAATGAAAAATATACCAGCACCAATTAGGCTTAACTGTGTATAAAAAACTTTTTTTTTTTTCCGGAACAAATCCTGCTGACTGGCTTCCTTGTATGATGTTCAGTAGTCTGCATGGTCCACTCCGTGGAGAGATCACTAACTGTAATGAAATTGCAGCATCGCATCGCTGCCTTCTAATAGGGGCATGGTTCTAGCACAGGTGGGCAAGCTACCCACTCTAAATCTAATTTGTGCTCTCAATAAGAAAATGGAAGATTTCTTCATCACTTTTAGCATCATTTTAAAGATTCAGGGCTCATCATGCCAAACAGATGACTAAGCAGCCTCATTTATCTTAATTAGAGCTCATCTTAATCAAGATACTGTCTGTCAGAATATTTCTTGAAAGACAGTTCTTAGTCTCATCATAACATCAGTCACAAGGGGTACCTATTTGAATATACATCTGAAAACAGTTAAAATGAATAGTCAATTCTAAAATCTTATGTAATGAACCCTTGCTTCTTAAATAAAACATGACAGTCATTTAATTCAAATACTTGTAGCTTGGTGTCTTAGCGCTTTGTTCAGAATCTGCACAAATGATTATATATGAAAACATCATATTCACTTAGCATGTCTGGAAACTTTAGCATAGTTATGGGAAAATACTGCTGCTTCTCAAACAAAAGAAAACACGGATTTGAAAAAATATAAAGAATGTGTTTGTGACCATGTAAAACCCAATTTACATCCTGAGTTGTAAAGAGCATCATTATCCAACTCTTTGCTGATTCCTCAGTAACAGGAATTAAACATCATATATGGTGTCATGTAACTTTTCAGTATCCTCCCACTTGGATTTGGACTTTAAAAAATGGGATACTCATATCCCTGATGTAACCAGAGGCTGAGAAAAGCCTTGCACATGTGGTCTTGGGAGGAGGACGAGAGGCACTTGGAGCAGAGTTCAGCCTGGATCTGTTAATCCCCAGTTCACTCAGAGTTAAGATCAGCAGAAACACTCTTGCAGGCTCACCCTACAGTAGCCATGTGCCAGTCAACTTGCAGATTTGTAACCCTGCAAATAAGTACTTATGTTTGTATGTCACTGAGATGTTATGGTTGTCAATTACATAGCAATTTCATCATAACATCTAATCCATTCACTTTTCAAATTCTATTTAATACATAAATCACAAGAAAAAGAAGAAAAAATTAAGATCCATTATTGAGTCTAAGTAACTGAAACTTTTAGGGGCGTTTTAAAGATATTAATAATAATGGTTCTAGCAGGGTTTTAGTATCAACAATTAAAACTTGGTAGGTATCTGTGTAATGTGATTCAAAATAACACAAACTCAAATTGCACAAGCCTTTAAATGAATGGAAGTATAGATTGGTGGTAGTATAAATTGATAAATTCACCTTTGAATTTACTACGTAAATATGTATGTATATATAATATATATAATAGGTCTATGTATATATAATAGGTGTATATATATATATATAAAATAGGTCTCACTGAATTTATTTCTTGATACACATCCAAAATCTGCACATATTTGCAACAAAATACACATTAAATTATGTTCATAACGTGTTAATGTTAAAAATTATATATAACCCATTGTACTTCAAAAGGAGAGAACATAAGAATATTAGTCAGTGCTTACAAAAATCGATAAAATAAAATGAGTAGAATTCACAGTCACAGGGTTAAGGAAAAAAGAGACACAAAGGAATACATGCTCTATGATTCCATTCACGTTAAGTTGTTATAGGGCTAAAAGACAGGAAAATGCTTACTTTTTGAGTATAATGAGTAAGACAGGTCTCAAGGGCTGGGTTGCTAATAATATTCTGTATTTTATATTTTTCTTTGGGTGGTTCTTACATATTTAAGTTTACTTCATAAAAATTAACAAACAGTACACTGATGATTTGTGTACATTTTGTAAAGTATAATACACTTAATAAAAATTAAAATTGATGCAAAGGTAGAAGTGGGTTGTGTAAAATTATTTAATGTTGATACATAGGAAAAATTTACAAATATCACAGAAATCACAATCTGGAGGCTTCTGGTGGCCAACTCTTTCTACCTGTCCCAGATACCTCTTCAGCTATGTATTAAAAATTTCTCTCTTCAAATGCCATTCTGACCCAATCATAACTATCTCTAACAGAGTATTTATTAAAAGACTTACTGCTCCCAGTGGATGGAGTTTGAACTTGTGGTTGTAACTGTACTACTGCTTTGGTCTGGAACTCCTACCTGTCTCAGGTGATATTAGGTTTCAGTGAAAGAACCAAGTGTGGATATGAGGTAGCCAGTTGGAATCTGAGGTTCAAAAAAGATTTCTACATCTTCGATGTAATTTGGAGATCATCACCCTGGGAATAGTGTTTAGAGAGATGTGTGGAGGAGACAATCTAAAAATAATAATCTAAGGAAGGAAGAAAGCCCATTACCATTTTTAGTCTGTCCAATGTTCCCAGGTCTTATTGCTTCTTTATTCAGAACAAAATCTTCCGACAGCGTATTTTTAATAGACGAGTAGCCTTCATAAATTTTAAATGGTTTTCACATAATTAATAATTCTTTTATTTTGAATTTCCCTAATAATATGTTATGAACTTAGGACGAGATTCTAATTTTAATTTGTATTACTTCTATTTTCTTTTTTAAACTCTAAATACAAAACAATACTTAGCCTGTGTATGAATTGTTTTATGCTACCACATGTCTGATAAAAAACTCTATTCAGAAGAGTTCAAAGACGTGGTTGGTGAAGAGTTTTTATAACACCAAAAGCATGATTCATGAAAAAAACTTGATAATTTGGAACTTGTTAAAATTAAAATTTTCTGCCTTGTTCAAAACACTGTTAAGCAAATATAAAAAGAAGTCATGGACTAGGAGAAAATGTTTGCAAAACAATTATCTAATAAAAAACTTGAATCTCAAAATATAAAAAGAAAACCTGAAATTTAACAATAAGAAAACAAACAATTCAATTAATAAAAGGGCCAAGATCTGAACAGACACTTTACCAAAGAAGATAAAGAAGTGGCAAATATGCATAGGAAAAGATGTTCAAAATCATTTAATCTTTAGAGAATTTCAGGATACAAAATTAATGTACAGAAATCTCTTGCATTCATATACTCCAACAACGAAAGAGCAGAAAGAGAAATTAAGGAAATCCTCCTATTTACCATTGCAACAAAAAGAATAAAATACCCAGGAATAAACCTGACTAAGAAAGCAAAAGACCTGTATGCAGAAAACTATAAGACACTGATGAAAGAAATCAAAGACTATACAAACAGATGGAGAGACATACCACGTTCTTGGACTGGAAGAATCAATACTGTGAAAATGACTGTACCACCCAAAGCAACTTACAGATTCAACACAATCCATATCAAATTATCAATGGCATTTTTCACAGAACTAGAAAAACCAATCTTACGATTTGTATGGAAACACAAAAGACCCCGGATAGCCAAAGCAATATTGAGAAGGAAAGATGGAGTTGGTGGAATTAGGCTTCCTGACTTTAAACTATAGTACAAGGTCACAGTGATCAAGACACTATGGTACTGGCACAAAAAAAGAAAAGTAGATCAATGAAACAGAATAGAGAACCCAGAGGCAAACCCAAGCACTTACAGGCACCTTATCTTTGACAAAGGAGGCACGAATATTCAATGGAAAAAAGCCTCTTCAATAAGTGGTGCTGGGAAAATTGGACAGCTACATGTAAAAGAATGAAATTAGAACACTTCCTAACACCATACACAAAAATAAACTCCAAATGGATTAAAGACCTACATGTAAGGCCAGACACTATAAAACTCCTAGAGGAAAACATAGGCAGAACACTCTATGACACCCATCAAAGCAAGATCCTTTTTGACCCACCTCCAAGAATCATGGAAATAAAATCAAAAACAAAACAAAACAAATGGGATCTAATGAAACTTAAAAGCTTTTGCACAGTGAAAGAAACCATAAACAAGAGAAGAAGACAACCCTCAGAATGGGAGAAAATACTTGCCAACAAAGCAACAGACAAAGGATTACTCTCCAAAATATACAAGCAGCTCATGCAGCTTAATACCAAAAAAGCAAATAACCCAATCCACAAATGGGCAGAAGACCTAAATAGACATTTCTCCAAAGAAGACAAGCAGATGGCTAACAAACACATGAAAAGATGCTCAGCATCACTAATCATTAGAGAAATGCAAGTCAAAGCCACAATGAGGTATCACCTCACACCCGTCAGAATGGCCATCATCAAAAATTAGAAACAATAAATGCTGGAGAGAGTGTGGAGTAAACGGAACCCTCCTGCACTGTTGATGAGAATGTAAGTTGGTACAGCCACTATGGAAAACAGTTTGGAGGTTCCTTAAATAACTAAAAACGGAACTACCATATGATCCAGTAATCCCACTCCTGGCCATATACCCAGAGAAAAGCATAATCCAAAAAGAAACGTGTACCCTAATGTTCACTGCAACACTATTTACAATAGCCAGGACATGGAAGCAACCTAAATGCCCATCAACAGATGAATGGATAAAGAAGATGTGGCACATATATACAATGGAATATTACTCAGCTATAAAAAGGAATGAAATGGAGCTATATGTAATGAGGTGGATAGACCTAGAGTCTGTCATACAGAGTGAAGTAAGCCAGAAAGAGAAAAATATATATTGTATCCTAACTCATATATATGGAATCTAAAAAAATGGTACTGATGAACCCAGTGACAGGGCAAGAATAAGGATGCAGATGCAGAGAATGGACTGGAGGAGACGGGGTTGGGAGCGTGGGGGCGAAGGGGAAGCTGGGACAAAGTGAGAGAGTAGCATAGACATATTTACACTACCAACTGTAAAACAGCTAGTGGGAAGTTGCTGTATAACACAGGGAGATCAACTTGATTATGTGTGATGCCTTAGAGCGCCAGGACAGGGAGAGTGGGAGGGAGTTGCAGGAGGGAGGGGATATGGGGATATATGTATAAATACAGCTGATTCACTTTGGTGAAACTGGTACAAGAGTGTAAAGCAATTATATTCCAACAACAAGCTTAAAACAACAAAACAAACAAAACAATCTTTAGAGAATTTCAAATGAAAGCAATGAGATATGACTGCAAATCTATTAGGTTACTAAAACTTTAATTTACTTATAATATTTTATTTTTAAAAAATCTGACAATACCAAATACTGGGAAGACATGGAGCTTGCATTCCTGCTGTGGGAATGCAAAATACTACAGCCACTTTGGAGGACAATAAGCAGCTTCTTGCAAAGCTAACCTAGTCTGACCATAGGATTCAGCAGTCATACACCTAGGTGTTTACCTATCTGATTTTAAAACTTATAACCACGCAAATTCCTGCATGAATATATTGTAAAAGCTTTACTCACAATTGCCAAAAACTGGAAACAACCAAGATGCCCCTCAATAGACGAACGAATCAACAAACTGGTGCGTCCATGCAGAGATATATTCAGCAATACAAAGAAATGAGCTATTGAGCTACAGAAAAGGACAGATGAATCTTCAATGCTTAGTGAAAGGAATCAAACTGAAAAGCCTGCATAACAGATAATTCCAATTATACATCATTCTAGAAAAGGCAAAACTATAGAAACAATAAAAATATCAATGGTTGTCCACGGTTCAGGGAATGGGTAGTAGGGTCGAAAAGATGAAGCACAAGGAATTTTTATTTATTTTTAATTTTTATTGGAGCATAGTTGATTTACAATGTTGTGTTAGTTTCAGGTGCACCGTGCACAAGGAATTTTTAAAGCAGTACAACTATTCTGTGTGATGCTGTAACTGTGAACACGTGACATGGTGCAGGTGTGAAAATCAATTGAACTTTACAGCATAAAGAGTAAACCTGAATGTATGGAACTTAAAAAAAAATCCTTTGTGAGGCTGAGGTGTGCCAGGAAGGAATGGAGACTATGACAAAAGAATCTAAGTATATCACAAATGTGTGAAAGGTTCTCACTGAAGGGGTGAGATGAGATGTGGTTCACTTGGGGTAAATGATGGGGACCTAAGTAACTTTGGAAATGAGTCTATAACACTAAAGGTAAAGAATATGCACATAAGCTTATTTTCTAGTTGATCTAGTTGACAGAGTGTGTCTTGTGTGTATACAAAATAAGAAGTTTGAGGCTTCTATGCGTATATATTGGAACTGAAAATTTAAGGAAATAAATGTTGAAGGTAGGAACTGTTTCTTTCTATTGGAATAGGAAGATGCAGAAGAAGAAGAGGTAGTGGTTACAGTAATTCACATGATAATGGATTTAAGTTAGAGACATCAGTATTAACTAATATTTAGCTTTGTGAAGATATAGATGAATAGATATAGAAATACAGAGTGATCTGGGCACATGTGGCACTTAGATTATGAGTTGCCAACACCATTCTCCAGTAAAATTAGCCAGAGGTCCTTGAAGAAATGTTTGATTCTAGGACTAAGCCAGGGCATATATAAAATGAGCCCAGAATATAGTGTAGTTCCAGAAAGTAAGATACAAAAAAAAAAAAAAAAAAGTCAATGGGGATATGTCAAAGGGACATAGGAGCTAACTGCAATGGCCAAAGCTAAGCAATTTGGTCAAAAAAAAATTAATAAAATGGTACTGGATTATAAACCAAAGTACAAAATAAATATCTATGTGTCCTTACTGATATAAAGTAATGACTGAATATATAAATGGGGAGTAGCAACAAATCTCTCATACAGGAGAATTGCAAATAATTTACGTAGATACCCCACCCTCAAAGAAGTGAACTATAAATTCCACTTCCCAAAGGTGTGTTGCACATTGTAACTTCTTCCCAAAAGACCAGCATCAAAGGTGGGCAGGGGTACCTGTACAGTCTAGAACCCTGGCAAACTGCCTCAGCCAAGTGATCAAGACCTACATCAGCAGCTGTGAATGATGTTGACAGTATGTACCCTTGATATAAAAGAATGGAAACGACATTTTACCTGTTTGATATTCCTGCCAAAAACACACAGCCACAGTCTAATTATGAGAAGAACATCAGAAACATTCCAACAGAGGAGCAAGCTACAAAATAACAGTACTCCTTAAAATTGTCAGTGGCATCAAAACAAGGAAAGTCTAAGAAACTGTCACAGCCAAGAGGAGCCTAAGGAGACCAGACAATTAAATATAGGGTGGTAGTCACAAGGGATACTTGATCATAAATGGATAGACTACAGAAATGTTGACATAAATAGACGGCCAGATATTTCTCCAGCAAAGATGGGTTTATTGGGGATCAGCAGAGACTTGCATTTTGGGGTCTGCAACCATGAAGAACCACTTGCAAGTCCCCACACAGCAAGGGGAGGAGAACGCTTTTATAGGGAGGAAAAGGGATTTGGAAGGGCCATAGTACACAGAGTTCATCCATGGCTTCCCATGGCTGAGTCCTTTTTAGGAAAGAAGAGGAGCCTTAGTCACAGGGCATGAGAGCTCCCCCTGCTGGTGTCCCAACTCTATGCAATTGAGGTTTCTGTTTATTAATTTTTTATAGAAATTTTAACAAATGTGGTACTTTGGTTAATAATAATATGTAAATATCAGTTCATTAATTACAACAAATATACAATACTAATGTAAGATGTTAACAATGGTGGAGACTGGGTGCAAAGTACATAGAAGCTATATAATATCTTCCCTTTTTAGAACTTCTGAAGAAAAGGATAGGAATATGGGGGTATAATTTACATTAGGAATAGCAGGCTATAGGAAATACTCAGAAATAGTTAATTTCATGATGTTAAAAATAAGTTCATGTAAGCAAAAATGTGTTCTATATATATTATACTATTTTCACCTACGTTTCAAGTTTACAATATATCAGGATAAATTAAGGTTGAAAGTATACATCAACTACCATAGCAACACCTTAAGTTTTCTTGAGCTCCTGTAAATGAAGCTGTAATAAACACCAAAGCATTTTGTGTCACTACACAAATTACAACTTTTACTACCCATTCCACTCCCAATTTTTAAAATGGTTGGTACTATTTATAATTGACATATTCAATACCAAATATTTTATCTGCTTATTTTCAGTAAAGACTCAAAATGATCCATTGTGCTCAATGATCAGGATACACTGTTGAATAAAATTGGTATCCCTCTTTGCAAACCTTACAGTTTTCGTTCAAATAAAGTACATGATTTTTTCAGATTACATGTCCCAATAGGATAAAAACAATTTTTTGATATTTAAGAATTACAGGTTAATATATTACATAACATTTTGGTAATATAACAGTAAACAGCCTAAATTTATTCTCTAAATTATATACTTCAGAGATAAAAATAAAGCATTATAGCAGAACCATGAAAATATTTCTTGGAAGAAATCAAGATCTCTCAACGTTTGGGACCAGACTTACTTATAAAAGTTAGCTTAACCTTTCTAGCTCATTAAAATATTATTTCTTAAATGTCTTCCTAAGTAATAAACCAGTTGTTTCACTGGTATTTCAATTATGTATTCACTCATTAACTGATATTATTTGCCAAGAGCCTAGGATTCAGCATTGTTAGCAGGGGAACGAGCCTGACAACACAGGTGGCTTGGGCTTGTCCTAAGGTTTCAGTGGGACACCTATCAAGCAAGCAGGTGTCAAGGTGGTCACTTAGGACAAGGAGCCAAAATAAAAGTAACCATCAACTCTTATTCACTCAGGAAAAGAGTGGGAGCAAGAGGTAAAAAGAGGTGCAGCCCACACAGACTGGCACCATGCAGGTGGGTCAGGCAGATGCTGCACAAACAGGGCGATATCTCACTGTTAGAGTCAAAATAAAAGGCTCCTGTTTCCTTATAGACCTGTGGTCTGGGAAAAAGACGGTAAAGAGAAAGCTAGGAGGAAAAACTGAGTCAAAGTGGAGAAAAATGCGTCAACCAAAGTGTAAAGTTGCTCATAGGATTTCTTTTTATCATCATCCTATTGTCTGTAGGATTTTAGTGATCCCTCTGTATCAATTCTGATGTTGATAGTTTGTTCTTTCAGCTTTTTTTTTTCACTAATTAGTTTGGTTACAGTTACCAACTCATCAATTTTACTGATACTTCTAAAACCTAACTTTGTTTCACCAATTTTCTCTACTGCATTTTTAAAAAATTGAATTTCATTGTTTTCTGTATTTTCCTTCTTCGGATTTACTTTGGCTTTAATTTGGTCTTCTATTTTCTTGAGAAAGAAGATGGAGTCTTTGGAAGCTTTTTATTTTTTATTAATATAGGCTGTTAATATTATCAACTACAGTCTAAGTACTGCTTTGATTTCTTCCTCCAAAATTTTAAATGTCATGTTTTCATTTTTATGCAATGCTCATTCCTAAGATTTTTAAAAAATCTTTTGAACTGAGTCAAAATAGAAATGTTTTGTTCGATTTTTAAATATTTGAGCATTCTCCACATATCTCTGTCTTACTGAATTTTAACTTAATTACAAAGGACTCAGGGATAATGATTGTATGACTTGAATTTTTTTAAGCATATTGAGACTTACTTTATCGCCTAGATTATAGTTTACCTTGGTAAGTTTTCTTGTATACCTGAAAAGCACATGTATTCTGCTCTTATTAGGTGAAGTATTATATAAATGTCCATTAGGTCAAGTTTGCTAGCAGGATTATTCAATTTTCTATATCAGGGAATGACAAAATACAGTCTGCAGGCCAAATTCAACCCACTGTGTGTTTTGGGAAATAAAGTTTAATAAGAACAACTGTCCCCATTGAAATACAGATGAGGGCAGAGTTGAATAGTTGCTACAGTGACCATATGGCTCACAAAACCTAAAATAGTCACTACATTCCTCTTCATTGAAAAAAAAAAAAAAAAAGATCTGCTGGCTGCTGTTCTCCATCTATACTCATTTTTCTCTCCATTCATTCTATTAATCACTAAGTTGTATTGAAACCTCTAATTATAGATTCATTTATTTTCCTCTTTAGATATTGCTTTTTTTGTTTGTATTTTGAAGCTCTATTGTTCTGTTCTTCTTGACAAACTGACCCTTTTTATTCTAATGGAAACCCCCTCTTTAACTCTGGTAATACCTGCTCTTAAATATATTTTGTCTGGTGTTAATATAACCTCATTATCTTTCCCTTTATTATTGCTAGCATACTAAATACTTTTTAATCCCATCACTTTTAACCTAACTGCATCAATATATTTAAGGTGTGTTTCTTGTTCAACATATAGTTATGTTTTGAATTTATATAATCCAACAATAGTTAACTTTTAAATGGAAAGTCTACTTCATTTATATTTAAGGTGATTATTGATCTCATTGAGTTTATATTATCAGCTAGTTATTTGTTTTTTATTAGTCCTGCCCATTCTTTGATCTTTTTCTTCTTTTCATACCATCTTTGGATTATTCTTTTCATAACTACAATTTATGAGTACATTTTATCTCCTATGTTCATTAGCTACGCAGCTCTTTTGTATATTTTATAATTGCAGTTGACCTTTGACGAACACACATTTGAACTGTATGGGTGAATTTATATGTGTATTTTTTCCAATATTAAATACTACAGTATTACAAGATCTATGGGATCTGTGGTTGATTGAATCCAAGGATGTGGAACTGAGGATTAAGTGTGTTAACCATCGGTTACAAATGGATTTTCAAATGCAGAGGGTCAGTTCCCCTAACCCCCATGTTATTCAAGAGTCAACTGTACTTTAGGATTTATAGTATGTGCATGTCTAGTTTCAAATAATATCATACCAATTCATTTGTAGTATAAGATCCTTATTATAGCATAATTTAACTTTTCTCCTGGCCTTTGTGCTATGGCTGCCATATATTTTATTTCTACATATGTATTTTACCCTGCAATATATAATTATTTGTTTTGAAAGTCAATTTTCTTTTTTAAAAAATTAAAATTAAAAAATGCTATTTTATAGTATTTTCTATGTATCTACATATGTGTGGCACTCTTCATTTCTTGGTGTAATAACAGATAGAAATCTGGTATCAGTTTTCTTCTATCTGAAAAACTTCTTTTACCATTCCTTTTAGTGTAAATCTTCTAGTGATTAATTATCAACTATTTTGTATATCAAAAGTCATTTTTCCTCCTTTTAAAAAGAGGTATTTTTAACGGATATGAGCATATGGGATAACAATTTTTTCTTTCATTTCACAGATGTTGATCCACCGTTTTCTGGTTTGCACTTTTATGACACTGTTATTTTCTTCCTCTGTACAAAATGGGTTTTTTCCTCTGGATCCTTGGAAGATTTTTTTCATCATAGGTTTTATGCATTTTGATTATGATATGCCTTATTGTAGTTTTCTTCATGTTTCTTATGGTTGGAATTCTTTGAGCTTCTTATATCTGTGGGTTCATTGTTTCCATCACTTTTTTTATAAATTGGGCATTAATTACTCATTTTTTCCCATCCTCTTTTTTGCCTCTTCTTCTGAGACTTGGTTCAGTTTTTTTCTTCTTTTTTCTTCTGTGTTCTTTATTTTGGATAGTTTATAGTGTTATATCTTCCACTTCATTAATCTTTTGTTCTGCAGGGTCTAATCTATCATCTCCAGGATTGCATATTTTATCCATGTAAATGCTCATGCTTTCCTCTACCTTCTTGAACATATAATACAGAGTTACAACCATTTTAATATTCTTGTCTTCTGATTCTATCATCTGCGTAATTTCTGGTGCTTTACCTGTAATTGGGCTTTCTCATCATATCTGCTATAATACAGCTATAATATAGCAAACCATAGCAGTTTTTAGTCTGTGATTATTATAACCATTACTGAAGCATATCCTTTTGAGTTCTCTACCTCTACCTGATGTATGACAAAGTTTTTGTGTTTTATGTTTGTTTTCTTTCTGGCTGGTGGGAAACTAATATTTCCATTTTTGTGTGGGATTCAGAGCTTGTTCTGTTTTCTCCTTTCCAGTGGTTCTTTCTTCACTTTGGTTATTTTCCTCCCATAGTCGTGATGGTTACTATTCAGCTGAGGAATAATGGAGGAAGTTCTGATGTTCTCTCTCTGTTCACCTCTATCCTGTTCATGCTGTTCTCATCTTCAACTCCCTGGCTTGTGCATTCTAGCTGCTTTGTTCCCTGCAAATTCTCAACTGTCTCCTCAACTGAGGAGACTTCCGGGTTCAGTTTGGGTTAATTCTTTCTGTGCTATGTTATGTAAATTCTCTCTAGGTGGTAAAATGGGACAATTGTAAGACTCACTTTACTTCTCTTAAGAAATCACCATAGTGTGCTTTCATTCTCTAGTGTCTACAAATCCTTGTTTCATATATTTTTTCTTGTGTTTGAATTATGCAAAGCAGAAATATATATCAGGACACAGTGACTACATCATGTCTGTAAGCAGAAGTCTTATGTCCCTAACCCAGTGAGTTTTTTAATGCATTATTTTTATTATAGCGATTTTTCTGAAAAGACTCAGAATAACAGCATATTTCTCTGAATATAAGATGCCGCTGATTTTTAAATGTGATTTTATGTACCACTAAAAGTAACACTTCCAATTTTATTTTCACATGCCACTGCTATTTCCAGATTTCAGAGATAATAAATGTGAGAAAATGAGCACCATCAAGTTAGTAAAACAGTATCATATTGACAATATATGGTAAATAAACATATGATGATAAAATTAAAAGTCATATATGATCATTTTAACTAGTTTCATGTTTTCTAGATTATGTAAATGTGACATAAATAGGTATTTAATCTGTTTATAGTTATTCTAATAATCACAATGTTTTCCATGAGTGGAACATGGTCTTTCAAAAATTGAAAATTATTATACATAACAAGTGTTTCTGCTATTCATTGGCCTCTTAAAGGATTTAAATATATCTTTCTGCAACGAGGATAAATTGACTAAGAACCTCTATGAATTTCTCACGCAATTAGAGTCTTCAAATGTCACTGTGGTGTTTCCCTAACCAAATTGTATTGAAAGAAAACACGAAAGGGAATAGAGATTATCATGAAACATCACTTTAAAAATATTCAAAGTAAATGGTCATCACATCATGATTCTAAAATTGAATGTTCACATCACATTCTACATATAAGTAACTGACAAGTAAGTGACACCATTCCAAACTACAATTTGAATTTGAAATCTAGCACTGAATCCACAGAAATTTTAATAGATTAACTAGGACCTGAGCTACCACTTCACACTTCCACGAGGTCTGTTAATTCATAAAGAACAGGGAACACATTGTCCTTCTTGTGGCTTTACCTTATGTTATGATGTTGGAACACTATACTCAACTATTTGTAGAATTAAACTTTAAATGTGCTTGGATAAAGTAAGCCTCTAATAGTTCATAGCTATGGTCAAATTCAATCTTCCCTACCAAGCGGAGACAGAAGGATCCTGACAACTTATCTGGGATCCTAGAGCTTGATAAAATGTTGACATGAACAAATGAGCACCATTATAGAGACCATTTTTAAAATGATGAGAAATTTTATATCACTTTGATGCTTCATTACTAAGCATTCTTGTTAATGAGGCAGCTTAGAGCCATTTTAACTACAGTTTGGAGAAAGGTCAGCCATCCCACATTTGTATGTGTAATAAAGTAAGGATTACAAAATAATTAATTTTATGGTCCATAAATATGCAATTAAAGATGTGAAGTCATCAAATTATCTGAAACTTCAAAGCCTGCCTCCCTGGTGATCATTTAAATTATCTCCATTAGTGTGTATTTCTTCTGTGTGGCTCAGTGACAGTTTGAGGTTGCACTTTATGTACATTTCCAGATCTTATACAGCATCCTGTCCTGACTGTGCACATCAAGGACTTTTTTTTTGAAGGGCAGAACTGAATAGGTTCAGAAAGCAGATTACCCAGCATCAGTAATGGGGACCCATGAGATAGCAGTACAGAATCTATTCATTTGTATCACATGGTCCAAATTATTTGATCAATGAAATAAGGAAAACAAATATTCTTACTATTTCTGCAATTAGCTAAAAGGTCTGAAAATCACTTACCATTCATACGGAAACATTCAACAAGTATCTATTAAGAGTACAACATTATTGTGTCATTAATTGTACAAGAGGTTACAAAATATAGTCCTTTGCCTTCAGGATCCAACAGGCTATGTCCTCACTCTCATCTGTTAATAAGGGAAATCAAATTCCATCCTATCTGATATTCTAGTAGGTTTCAATGATAGTGAAGATGTTATGGCGTCAACAACCAACTCTAATAATACATATTTGTTAAGAAAGAAATTATACCAGAAGAAAAAAAAATCAATGAGAATTCTCTAGTAAATCATCTGCAAAGTTACTGAAAAGTTATAGAATAAAGTAGTCTGCCAGAAAGGGTCTTTTGAGAGCTGATGATAATGGCCAATGACCATCAATCATCTCAGAAAAGTGAAAGTGTACCAGATTTTAATTCACTAATGGTAATTTCATCCCAGGGATCTACATATTTAGTAACAGTTACTGAATCCTGAGGACAATCAGTTAATTACTGCATTATTTTTAAGACTTTTTGGGAAAGGAAGAGGATCAGTGACCTTCTGTTACTACTGAAATGCCAATTGCCACCTTGAGCAAAACTAACTCCTCTCTCTGCCCATTTCTTAAAAAGCCTGAATCTGAGCTACTACAGATTCTTCTTGGAAAAGGAATTTTTAAAACTTCTTGAAATATCTACTGAATGACATTTTTGGATTTCTAAAAATAAGTAATTCCAGATGCTCTGACTTTAACAAATTAACTAATGCCTTTGAAGACTCATGACATATTGACATGTAATAAACCAACTTGGAAATATATTTGTCAACAAGTATGTTCAATTTTTTTCAGTTCAAACTCATGGAGAGACCATAAATACAATGAAAACCATAAGCTTAGGCTTAGTCTATTTACTCTTCACCCATTCCAAAAGTTTGATACAACCACTCCACTCAAAGTCTTGTTGCTAATGTAAACAAAGTCTAGTTTCCAATGCAATGGCCTCTTTAACACTCCTTACATTTCACTTCTTTGAATTCCAGTAACTTTACATCCTTGAGTCTCTGCTTGACCTTTTTATATACTTGCTTTTTTTTTTTAAGCTCTTTATTGGAATATATTTGCTTTACACTCTTGTACCAGTTTTTGAGGTACACCAAAGTGAATCAGCTGTATTTATACATATATCCCCATAACACCTCCCTCCCGTGACACCCTCCCACCCCCGGTCCTGACCCTCTAAGGCATCTCCCATCATCAAGTTGATCTCCTTTTGTTATACAGCAACTTCCCACTAGCCATCTATTTTACAGTTGGTAGTGTAAATATGTCTATGCTATTCTCGCACTTCGTCCCAGCTTCCCTTTCGCCCCCCACCCCAGCCCCTTGTCCTCAAGTCCATTCTCTACTTCTGTATCTCTACTCTTGCCTGTCACTGGGTTCATCAGTACCATTCTTCAGATTCCATATATATGTGTTAGCATACAGTATTTGTTTTTCTCTTTCTGGCTTACTTCACTCTGTATGACAGACTCTAGGTCTATCCACCTCATGACATATAGTTCAATTTCATTCCTTTTTATGGCTGAGTAATATTCCATTGTATACATGTGCCACATCTTCTTTATCCATTCATCTGTTGATGGGCATTTAGGTTGTTTCCATGTCCTGGCTATTGTAAATAGCGCTGCAATGAACATTACGCTACATGTTTCTTTTTGGATTATGCTTTTCTCTGGGTATATGCCCAGTAGTGGGATTACTGGATCATATGGTAGTTCCATTTTTAGTTTTTTAAGGCACCTCCAAACTGTTTTCCATAGTGGCTGTACCAGCTTACATTCCCACCAACTAGAGAAAGAAGAACAAAAAAACCCCAAAGTGAGCAGAAGGAAAGAAATCATAAAGATCAGAGCAGCAATAACATGAAAAAGAAATGAAGGAAACAATAGCAAAGATCAATAAAACTAAAAGCTGGTTCTTTGAAAAGATAAAATTGATAAACCATTAGCCAAACTTATCAGGAAAAAAAGGGAGAAGATGCAAATCAACAGAATTAGAAATGAAAAAGAAGTAACAACAGACACCTCAGAAATACAAAAGATCATGAGAGACTAGTACAAACAACTATATGCCAATAAATTGGATAACCTGGAAGAAATGGATAAATTCTTAGAAAAGTACAATCTTCCAAAACTGAACCAGGAAGAAATAGAACATATGAACAGACCAATCACAAGTATGGAAATTGAGACTGTGATTAAAAATCTCCCAACAAACAAAAGCCCAAGGCCAGATGGCTTCACAGGCAAATTATATACTTGTTCTTATTCAGCATTATTTTATCACCTTTCCTTTCTACTTGTTTTCTCATCCCTCTTCCTTAACTAACATCATTTTTTTCCCCAAGTCTTCTCTCTTTAAACTCTATAAATTTTCTTTTGTTATTGCCAACCCACACCATGCCTTCAACTACAGGCTCGTAACTCATAAAAGTTTACATATAACAACAGCCTCAGGCATGAATTCCAAATTCATCAATCTATTTAAATACCTCACAAAAATTGTAACTGTTCTTTATACAAGTACGACAAAAAAACCCACAAATAACCAAAAAATTGTGAAGGCCTTATATCCACCAAAAACATTAACTCAGTATGAATCACAGAACTAACATAAAACAAAAAAACTAAGAAAAAAAAAAAAAAACACCTAGAATATAACAGGGGAAAATCTAAATGACCTTGGCTTTGGCTATGGCATTTTATATACAACACCAAAGGTGTGATCCATGAAAGAAAGGATTGATAAGCTGCACTTCATTAAAATTAAGATTTTCTGATCTGAGACAGACACTATCAAGAGAATGAAAAGACAAAACATGAACTGGGAGAAAATATCTGCAAAAGATCTATTGATAAAGAATGTATCTAAAATATACAAAGAACTCTTAAAATCCAACAATTAGAAAAAAACAACCTATTTTGAAAATGGGTAGAAGTCCTGAACCAATACCTCACCAAAGAAGATACTCATGTGGCAGATAAGCATATGAAAAGATGCACATCATGTCACCAAGGAAATGAAAATTAAAACAATGAGATAACACTATACACCCATTAAAAAGGCCAAAATTTCTAACACTGACAACACCCGACAAGGATGGGGAGCTGGTGGGAATGCAGAATGGTACAGCACAGAGGACTTTTAGGGCAGTGAGAAAACTATAATGTGTATGATACTATAATGGTGGATGCATACCATTATACCTTGGTCTAAACCCACAGAATATTAACAACAAGGGTGAACCCTAAGGCAAACGGAATTTTGTGTGATAGTGATGTTGTCAATGTAGGTTCATCAATTGTTAACAAATGGAGCACTCCTGGGGAAGCTTTGCACACGTGGGGCCCAGGAGTAGATGGGAAATTTCTGTAACTTCCCTTCTATTTTTCAGGGAACCTAAAATGGCTCTAAAAATTAAGTCCTTTTTTTTTTTCCAGTCAAAACCATCTCTCCCTATATTCCCTGTTTTGGTTATTTATTCAGTGAACCAAATTACCAACTTGATACCTTGCAGTCAAACACCCCCCCCCACCACTTCTCAGAATTAAAAAAACACATTTTTTAGAGTATTGTACCTTTGATTTCTAATAATTCACTTATTAATAATTCTCTCTAATAATTCTCATTAGTTTTGACTTAATTAAAGGACAAAATTAGATTACTGGAAAAAAATTTTTTTTTTTTTTACCTTTCAATCCTAAGTGTTATTTTACTGGATCCTTTAATTACACTGATGCTAGCTAGAAACATGTTGTAAAATACAAAATAGTTTATGCTATTCCTATGAGTTTTATAGGCTTAAAAATAAAGACCAAATTTCTTGAAATGGAATACAAGGTCTGTCATACTCTGGCACGTGGCCCCTTGGTCATTCTCATCCCTTGCCACTTCCTGGGATGCAGTATACATGTCCCCTCCTGTCTCCTTTGTGCTCTCGCGCTCTCTCTCCCTGCCCAAGCTTTTATGCAGCTTCTGTCTATAATGCGATCTTTCTTGTTCACCTTAAATCATCTATATATCTTTTAATGTATGAGTCAGATGTAGTTTTCTGCAGTCTCCTTGAGGTCCTTAAAGTTGCTTGCACCACCCCAAACTGTGTGCACATAGCACATTAGGAAATACTATAATATAAACATCATTATATTAAGATGTATTGTTTTCTTCTCTGTTTGCCCTACTAAATTGTGAATTCTTTGAAGACAGGAACTATGTATTACTTGACCTTTACCCTAGTCTATTACACAGAACAAGATCAATAAATGGTAGTTGAAGAAATAAAATGAGACAGTTCTCTAAAGAAAATTAAAAAGTATTATTTGAAGGAGTTTGAGAAAATGAAGTGGCAGCAAAATTGTTCAAAATATCATTTGATGGCACTCACTTCCCAAACCAGACCAACTCTGATGGAACCATGTGACGTGATGAGGAGCCTCCAGAAAGTAAAGATGAAAGGAAAAAGCAGTTGAAATAAGTGAATACAAGTTTGTGTGTATTGCTAAGCAGTATGTATTTATTTCAGGAGATGTGCTAATCTCTTACATGTTTGTATTAATGAAAGATATTGACAGGTTATCAAAACCTAACAGCAATATATAGAGAAATGACATACTTTGTAAAGGCAACTGTCCTAGGAGTAGTCTCCAAATTAGGAAGCAAAGGGGCAACTTGTCTTTTCAGTTTGCAGGAGCCACACAGAAGTATATTTAACTGAAGCCTGGAGACTATAGACAATGATGTGTATTAGTGACCTGAAGTATATGTTTTCTGGATAAATTTCAGAGCTCACCTTTTTTGCCATACCAAAAGTGGGTTTCTCATCTCACCCTCGTTTTTAGATTTCTGTAGCACCTTGTCACAACTTTACCATTAGGGTATCACTGCGCAAGGTTACCCACCTGTATGCCTTCCATACGGGAGCCACAACTTTGGGGGAACTATTTGCCTTTTGTCTTTGTATCACATCACATGGCCCTCAATAGCTGTTCAACACCTGCTGAATACTGATGAGGGGGAACGTGTGAGGCGTCACTGATAATAACTGCCATAGACTCGAGGTGCCCTTGGTGGTAGAGTAAATGATACATTGCCTGAGAAATGCTTTTCAGGAATCAGCTTGATAAAAGAGAAGTAGGATGTTAGGAAGACTGGAGGAAACAGAATCCAGATATGGGGTGCAGGTGGGGAGATTCTGAGCAACTGATGAGTAGCTGTATTGAAATATACTGAATGGACATTTGGGTCAGGTATGTTGAAGTATAACTTATACAGAGCAAGAGTCACTCTTCAATGTGTAGTTCTGTACATACAGACATACGCACACAGGAGTGCAACCAACACCATAATGAAGATATAAAACTTTCTAACACCCGCCCAAAAAAAATTTCTGCATGCCCTTCTGTAGACAGCTCTTCCCACATAATCAGAGGCTTTAATTGACAGTGACTTTTAAAAAAAAGACATTCTTTAAACATTGAAAAACTCTGAAACCCATGGTAGTAGCCACAGTTTTTAAAAGAGTCTAATTTTCACTTATAAACTTGAATTTCCTAATTGCCACCGAATACTGCTGGTTGTTTTTCTTGACTTAATAAGCTCCCTTCACTTATTTCTGAGAAAAGGTGCAACAAAGCACCCAAATATAGACGACCATCTTTGTTCCTCAGAAAATTTTAAGGGAATAATAATGTTATCATTATAATAACATGATAATAAAGTTGTAATTTATTATAAAGTAACTGACTAGTTTAGCTCATAATTCAAATAGTTGCAGAAATCTTCTCACTGAGACAACCACATGCTGTTACGTGCAGCAGAAGTGCTTCATGTATGCTTCCATTCTTTTCATACACAATTGTGAAACCAATGTGTCCTCAGCGGTCAAGATCAAGTAAAATCAATAAATTTTATTGCTTCATCAATGGTTGTTTGAGGTCCTCAGAGACAAGGACATCAAGATGAGATTGGACTTGCAAGAAATTAATTGGGGAAAATGGCTGTGAAAGAAAATATGAAGTAAGTCACATGGGTCAGACCACAAGGCAGGTCTGGCCCTGAGGCACGGGGAGAGGAAGGAAAAAACAGTTGGTGGAAACTCATAAAACTGCAGTTCTTTTCTGCAGAAAGTCCAACCTACTGGACCAGGAAGCACTGGGGTGCCCTGCAGCTCCAGTTTCCTGGCGGAGGAGACCTGCTCGTCCAGGAACTTTCACAGCCCTGCTGCCTTCAACCATCGGTCACTGGGATTTCATAAGTTCAGCAGGGTTTCAGAGTTCAGCCTCTGGGTCCTGCCGCTGGAGCACTGAGAGGCCCAGGGATGCTACAATTGAGGACATTTACCAGGAACACTGGCATTTTGTTTTTCTTGTCATGTGTGTGTTGGGTTGTCAGGAATACAATGTCTACCAGCACAGTTCATTTCTACCACCTCGGTTTATGCCAAGGCACCTCGGTTTATGTCTACCAGCACAGTTCGTTTCTACCACCTCGGTTTGTGCAACATCGGTACAAATGTCAACACAATGAAAATGGTAAATAATGCCATCATATTATCACAGAAAAGAGTTTGGTCTTGTAAACTTGCTGAAAAGTCTTGGAATCCCCCCAAGACACATTGAGAACCACTGACCTAAACAGAGTTAGGAAATACAACACTGTTTTAAACTCCACTCAACTCCTTTCTGTTTCTGAGTTGTACTCCATTTTATGGACATACCAAAGTATGTTTATGCTTTTCTGTTGAATAATATATTTTTTTCCAGTTTGAGACAGTTATTTACATTATCACTATAATCATTTTGTGTGAACATTAGTTTTTATTTTTCCAGAGTAAATATTCAATACTTAGGAGTAGAATTGTTGGAGATCTAAGTGCACATTCATCTTTATAAAGAATGCCCAGACTGTCTTACATTTTGAATTACCACTAGCAGGGAGTGAAAACTACAGAACAGATCAACAGGTGTCAGAGGTTGGCAGAGGGGGATAACCAGAAGAGTATCAGGTGAGAATTTTGGGGGAAACAATTTATTCTACATTCTGTTTGTGGTGAGAGTTACAACAAATCTATAAAATTCATTGAATTATACACCAATAAGAGGTTTACTGTTTGTATATATATATTACAATAGAATAAAATTAAAGCAAAAATAAATGAACAGATTAGGAAAAAAAAAGTAAAAATCAAAACTGAATCTTTCTGTCAATAAAAACAATGTTGCTGACACATCAGTAAACAAAGAATGCTGCAGCCACCAAGCCATCACATTACAACTGCCCTGATGGTGAGCCCGGAGGGGACTCAGGATGGAAACAGGATGCCCACCACCAAGCAGTCAGCTACTGCAGACTATGCACCCTGAAGAGACTTAGGATGAGAAAGCACAGTACACCGGCTCCTGATAGCTGAGGTGCATATCAAATGGGTCTTACAACAATAGACATACAATTAATTTTATGACTGTACACTATCTATTTTGGATACCAGTGTTTCAGAGTACTGCCTACACAGAGATATGAAGGCAATCAATGAAAATATCACACTCCTCTCATATGTGCCTTTGAACTTAAGCACAAACAGCTGGAAACAGGCACAATGTCATCTAAACAGGCTTGAGTCTCCACCAGGGAGCTAGATCTACATGGGTATATATCAAACAGACAAGCATCCTGCTCTTGAAACTCAGATAACTTTAAGCTTGTCCACATATTTTCAGGGCACTTGTTGCTGATGTAGTTATGAAAAATAAAGAAAATAATATTGTGGAGCCAAGCTAATTGCTAGCAACTCTGGCAAAAAAAATGACAATCTTTCCTTTTTCTGCTTTCCTGAGTTCAGTTGCTGCATCAACACTTTCTGTTTTAAAGCACTCTACAGCAAATCTGCATCATATTTTGTGACTTCTAAGCATCCTTTATCAACATGTTCTTAACAGAGTGTTCTGGGAATAAAAAAAACCCATAATTTTGTGATAAAACACACTGTACTACAAAAAGTTGTATGAATCACAGCACTGAAATCAATTCATGTAACATTCCAAGTATAAAGAAAAAAAACATTTTATATAATAAACAGAAATACATGAAATGGGAGCAGTAGAATGGGTTCACTTCTAGTAAACGATGACTTTATTGATTGTATAAAGCTTTCCCAATATTTCTCATTTGTGCCTAATGACAAACTATGAAAACCAGCAGGGAAAGGTGTTATTTTCCCCATTCTGGAGGATTATGTAATAGATGGGAAATGCCCCTGCCCCCAACAAAGATGCCCAAGTCCTGATCCTTAGAACTTGTGACTGCTTCTCTGCAAAGCAAAAGGAACTTTCACAGCTATGATTAAGTGATGGATACTGGTTGGGCCCATATAGTCCCAACAGCCTTAAGAGAGGGAAGTGTAAGGGTCAGAGCCATAGAAGATGTGATGATGGAAGAGGCTGCAGTGACACAGAGAAGGGACACAAAAGCAGTTCTAGAAGCTGAGTAAGGCAAGGAAAGGGATTCTCCCCCGGAATGGCCAGAAGGAATGCAATCTGCTTGACACCTAGAGTTTGGGACTTCTGATCTCCAGAACTGTAAAATAATAAAAGCTGCTAAATTTGTGATAGTCTGGTACAGTGGCAATAGAAAGCTAAAACAGAGAGAAAACTAATATTCAGACGTTATAAATAATTTTACTCCAAATCTCAAAGTCAAAAATTATCTAACCCAGAATACTTGACTTGTTTGTAGGGGTTGTAAAAAGTTAACAGACAGAACCTCAATTAAATAGGGTCAGGAGATCAGGGAGGAGCTCACACACTCTGTGACACAGCTGAGCCCAATAGGAAGGAAAAAGGCTCCTTTACTGGCCAAGGACTCAGCCATGAAAGCCATGGATGAACTCTTTGTGTACTGTGGCCCTCCCAGCTCCCTTTTCCTGCCTATAAAAGTTCTCCTTCCCTTGCTGTGCAGGGACCTGCACATGGCTCTCCATGGTTGCAGACCCCTAATTGCAATTCTCTGCTGATCCCAAATAAACCCATTTTTGCTAGAAAAATACCTGGCTGTCTTTATGCTCTAGGTCAACAAGGTAATCCCATCATATTAATACAACCTAATGTGAAACAAGCCTCAAGTGATATAAACAGATCTGATATAAAATCTTGAGTTAGGAGACATCAAAAATCATATAACTAAGAGAAAGCAAAACTAGGTATTAGTTAGAAGGGCTTCTCCTGATTCAACTAGGATGTGATTCTTGACATGAGCAGTGACAGAGTTACAGGCATGGAAGAGTGTTTTAGAAAACTGAGCTAAAACGACTGTTGAAATGTCTTAAATCACCAGTAAGGTAAAGCTAAAGTAAATATGCTGACTGTTTTGTACTTTTTTATGTGATGGTCACGGAGGTGAGGACATAAGAGAAGACAAAGGAAACACTCAGGAAATCAAAGTTTATTACACTTATAGGCCCTACAGACAGGAGGCAAGTCACGCCACATGGGAAGCACCAGGTTGTGTTCAGAAGGCAGAAGACAGGAGCAAGAGGCAGCACTAGACCAGAGCCTTTACTGGGGTTTCCACGTGGAAGGTTGAAGAGTTTAGGGTTGGTGCTCTGGACAATTTTGGCAACGATGCAACTGACAAGGGTTTAACTTCCAAAATATACAAACAGCTCATACAGCTCAATATCAAAAAAATGACAAACAAACAACCCACTCAAATAATGGGCAGAAGACCTAAACAAATATTTCTCCAAAGAAGACACAGATGACCAATAACCACATAAAAAGATGCTTAATATTGCTAATTATTAGAGAAATGCAAATCAAAACTATAATGACATATCACCTCACACGAGTCAGAATGGCCATCATCAAAAAGTCTACAAATAATAATTGCTAGAGAGGGTGTGGAGAAAAAGAAACCCTCCTACACTGTTGGTGGGAATGTATATTGGTACGGCCACAATGGAGAACAGTATGGAAATTCCTTTAAAAACTCAAAACAGAGCTGCAATATGATCCAGCAATGCCACTCCTGGGCATCTAGCTGGACAAAACACTAACTTGAAAAGATACATGCCCCCTAATGTTCACAGCAGCACTATTCACAGTAGCCAAGACATGGAAGCAACCTAGGAACCCATCAACAGATGACTTGTTTAGGAAGATTTTATTTTTACTGTTAACAATCATCTTTATAACAGATAGTTGAGAACTGAGAGTTGAGAACTGGGAATTGACTGACATACTGCAACTCATACTCCATCCAGAACAAATGCTGGAGGGGTTGTCAGTGAGGCCGACTGCCTGCAAGTTCAAAGTCAATCTTTTGTTCTCATTGTCTCTGCATCTACAGTAGAATAGAACTGAATTAAGTTAGATTGACTGTATCCTTGAAAGGGACTCCTCTCCAATGATAACAGGAGCTGAGTTTATCAGTACATTTTTATTTTGTTCACATCTAAATGCAGGCCTGTGTCTTTCCAGGCTGAGTGTGGAATGAAAAGCATCTTCATCAGTGTCCTTGGGCTCTGGCCAGAGCTGAAATATGGATATAATGGCTTCTGTGAATATGTCTGAAAATGTCACCTTTGCTCATAATCACACTTCAATAGAAGGTATTTTCCACTGAAAGGTGCTAAGATGACATCCTGGTACAAACTACATCTCCTTTCATGAGACATATTTTAATTATCTAATTTCTTAGGTTTGGCATAAATATCGAAGTCGTAGATTTTTTAAAGTGGGAGGCCGACATTAGAGTTCTTTGAACTCATTCAGTGTTGACCAATCTAACCTCACATGCATTACCTGTAACCAGTCATACGACACTGACAAAGGCCTTCTTCCTGTTTCACTGCCCCCACCTGCACACCAGGAGCCTCCAGGCTCAATGTTCCTGCCAAAGGGTCAGTTTAAATGGTAAGGGAATTTCTTACACTTTTCTGCATAAAACCTTTAAATGTTTACCTAAGGTGTCCAAACTGTGCACATCAGCCCTGCCTCCACTTCATATACTATACACTTGCACTGTCTATATTGTGGACATTAGACTTTGGTGTTAAAGCTAGCTGACCTCCTTGTATCTACTTGGTGAACCCTGTCCATCCTTCAAACTTCAGCTCAAGATTCTTTAACCATCTTTGTTACAAACACTGATATCAGTCTTAGAGCTTCTTGCTTTGTACCATCAGTGTAGTTTGTACCACTTATACCAATAATCACCAATTATACCAATAATCACCAATAACTGTCTTTATTTACTTATCTTTCTCTATGAGATTTTGAGTTTTTTTAAGATCAGGGAAAAGTTCTCAATTAAATTTCCGACTTCTGTGCCTGATCAGCCTAAGGAGCGATTGTCACATGAAAGGAACTCAAAGATATTTGTTTGAGGGATTAATTAATTAGGGTATTTTTCCCTAAATGAAACAAACCTGCTCTTAGCTGACACTCAGAGAAGTTATATCAACAATAAATTGGTCAAAGTAACTCAATCTGTTAATAAATTAATAAAAATATTTCAAAGTTCAGATGCTCCATCTAACTTCAGTATCACCCTACATCCTTTCCAGGGTGCATGTATTTCAGAAGCAAACCACTTTGCTCATCAACTTATTTGTTTTTTTCTGGAAGAAACTAGTTTGTTTGCCCAGCAACATCTATCCTCACTTTAGTTGAAATTGGCAAAACTGCCACAGGGAAGAATTGACATTTTCCATCAATTTCTGGAAAGTTCAGTAGTACCAAATGTCATCAGACTTGAGTTATACTGGGAATTAGTTTGAACTGCTCATGTACATGCCTGCAAAGTTTAATGTCAATCTCCGTGGCATAACAAGTAGGGCAATCTAGTGTCTTGCGCAGGAGACTGGCCCTATAGTCACTGAGGTACTGCCTTTGGTTCAATCAAATACTTTTGGACACTTTTTGTGGGGCTCAAACAGAGGAGGAAGATATAGCCTTTACTTGCAAAATTTTTCTGTCTAGATGAGGGGGCAAAAAATCAACACATAAAAAATACTGAGTCACAAGGCAGAAGGGTAATTCTATCACATGGCGAGGGAAAACATGCTTGTTAGTTCACAAGCACATGTCATGAACAGTAAAATCCTAAACTGAGTGACACATGTTTAAGGAGAGATAGATTTTGCAAATTGCTAGCTAAGTGGCTCAGACAGGTACAGCAGAGGATCTGGGCATATGTGAGATGGCAGTAGTTGGGATGATGTGGGAAGATTTAACTCAGAGAAAGGGTGGTCCTATGAAGGGGCTGAGATGAGGGATGGGAAACAGTGACAACACAAAATGAGGGACAAAGCTGGATTTAACAGGAAGTCGGACGGAGAGGAGGACCAAGTTGTCTTGTCCCGTTAACATCACTAGGTGGTAGATGAATCAGGAGATGTCCCTGTGCCACCATTTCTGCAGTTGTGGGAGAGGGAGGGACAGATTGACAGCAGACACACAGCCAAGGTGATGAACCGTGCTCCTAGAATTCTGGCTCAATTCCTTCCCTCTGACACCTGTTACCTGCTCTTTCTGTCTCCATTTTTTGAATCTGGAAAATGAAAATAATATGTGCCAGAAATCATTATGTTCCAGGGATTCACAGGAGAATAAAATGAAAGAATACAGGTACAAGTCCTCAGCACAAGTCCCGGCACATATTATATAACCATTAGCTTCCTTTCCTCAATGCAACGAAAACAAACAAAAGCAGCCAAAAAGGGAAGGCCACCACTGATTGAGTTATCATTTCTACAAGAGCAGAAACACATTTCCTAATTTCTCTCATAAGCATGGAAGACAAGAGTATGTGTACAAAAAGGACAGCATGAAAACACTGAAGGACCCATGTATAAAATAGAGGCTTCAGTTCACACTCAAGTTAATCCAAACTATTGTACAAATTTCTTGCCTAGAGCTGGTATTTCAATCTCTTAAATGCACTGACACTAACAAAAAGTTAGGCACTTGAAGAAAACTTCTGTTTTTTAGTTTTGGAAGGATATCAAATGTATGTAATCAGTCACAAGTGTCTTTCCCAGGAACAACTATTTTCCAGTGGAAATCTGACTCATACACATCAGGGTGAGCACACCACGGTAAGTGCCCTCCTCTGTAATTGGGGCACTATGCAGGAATCCCAGCACCTACCCTGCTTTGGCAGCAGCATGACAGCAGGTTACCACTTAGTATTCTCTGGACACAAGGAAGGAGGATGAAGCACAGCTGTTTGTAAAAGGAGCCCAGAGGGAGACTGAATAGGCTGAAGCTACAGCCTGACAAAGCTCAGCTCAGCAAACACTTGTGAAACTGTGTCAAGCTCAACGGGTTAGCAGAAACTCATAAAAAGCAAAAGAAAGTCACGGAAAACATCTTTGGACAGTTTTGATTTAAAAGGTTGCATGAGAAAGGTTTGAGGTGGCTTAGAAATTGCTTCTCCTTTAGGAACACATTTGGTTTGCTTTTACAAAGGAATCACAAGGCATGAGTTATGTAAAGTTCCCCAGCAGAGTGGCACAGTGAAACTTCACATCAGGCTATGAAAATGCAAGATACATATATATAAAGTTTAACAGTATCAAGAACCACTTTTTAAGTATTTTTACAGTATTACATAGTCACGAGGTCACATCAGCTCTACCAATGATCACAGATGATTTGCATCTTAATTTCCAACAACGGTTGATGGGTACCAACTGCCTGGAGTACTGTGTTCAAGGCGAATCTACATTAAGTTCAATGAGATAGATGTGATTAACTTTGCACTGAGAACAGGTGAGAGAGTGGTTGCATGTACTAAACATTCAGCAGTTCTCAATTTAACTACAAGTTATGATAATCACCCCACTCAAAGAAGAATTAAAAAAAAAAAAACAGGTAGAGTTCATTTATTTACTAAAATTTTGGTGCATCCTTTGCTATAAATGATCCCAAGAATAACCAAGCAGCAAGTGCAGCATCATATTTTTGAACAAAACCATCACAACAATAAAATAATTTATCACAAAATGGATTACATCTCAGGAGTCTCCCTACATTTGTTTATGATTTTGTGTTAGAATTTACCATACTGGACTTTCTTCTCACAGGAGACTTTGAGTTATTTGAGACTAGGGTGACATCATATTCATTTTACACCTAAGTTAACATACTGTCTATAATACAGTCGGTACTCATTTAAACTTTATTGCAGGAACCATCAGAGGAAGGAAGAATGAAAAATTCAGTGGATAATACAATAAGAGCCTTAGAGACTGGAAGAAGTGTTGAGGATTTTTCTGGGCTTTTAAAACTGGGGTCAGTATCTAATTTAAAAACTTGGAAATGCATTTAAGATAGGTGAAGAGACAACTAAAGTATAGTGTCCATTTTGTTTGCATGTCTATGTTGCTGCTACACTTGTTCTTTTGGAAAGTACAATACATCAACTTCTCCTTTAATGACAACTAGTTTATTCCAGTGTAAGTGTGCAATTAGTATATGTCTTGGAAGAACAAAGTCCAAAGCCTTACTGTGATAGACCAATTATATGACCTTTGCTCTGATTTACATTTGAATACTTCAGGATAAGCCCTGTCATATATATTTGCACATTTGGTTTAATCTAGAACCTGGGAATGGTAGGTTAGTTGCATGTGAGGGAATAGAATCAGGAATCGATGCTCCTGAGAGTGTCATCTGTGCTCTTATCAGGAATCAATGCAATCAGAGGAAGTAATCTGTCATTTCCACTTTGTCGTAGCATTGATACTGAAGTTTGTTCATTAGCAGAAAGGATGTTAGAAATAATTTTTATATTGTAAAATGAATGTTCAAGATTTTAACTGGCAGGAAATAATCACAGAGGTCTCTCAAGCTGTGCACGAAAAAGATACAGCATCTGGACCAACCAGCGCCCTCAGAGCACTACTCTGCCAGGAGTCCTGTTGGCCCTGCATCCCTCCTTTTCACAAAGCATTGGCCACTTCATTCAGTCACAAAGCTGACTGGTCCTTCTGTCTATGCATCCATTCATTTACTTCTAAGTCAAACCTGATGCAGCAAACATAAATTCCAAGAGGTATAGAATAAGTACATGATACTTTTTTTGATTCCTAAAAATGTTTGCATGTTTGGAGAAACTTGACCTTAGACTTACTTTCACTACAGCATTCCACCTGATATGGATCAGCTGGCCCCAAAAAACATCTTTCCATTATCAGCTAACAATATTCACCAAAGACACTTGATACTTTCTGAACCACCAAATGGTCCTGGGTCAGTTTGCAGTAATAATGGTCTCATTGTCAATTTACTACAATCACTGCTATCAATGTATTTCCCTTGTCCAATAGTCTAAACACCCTTTGAGGGGCAGGATTTATATCTTATTCAGATCCTAATAAATAACAGGTTTCTAATAAAGAATTTTAGAATCAATAAATGATTAACCATCCTGAATCACTCAGAAAGGAGCATAAATATTCAAAAGTAAAAGTCAATGCTGTTGGTAAACAGACTGTGACATTCCTAACAGAACACAGAACAATGTTTACATTGGGATATTGACACCATATAAGCAATGCTTCTCCAAGGGCCACACCATGGCAGTAGAACAAATACCAACCCCTGCTTTCGAGCTATTGACACATTTTTTTACCAATGACATCTCAACCCAACTTCTTTCTTTTCACCTCCCCAACAACTATTATGAGATAGCCAATTGCTAAATGTCCTAACTACTCAACAGCCCCCAATCTAGAGCTGGTTCTTACTTTCCACCACCTTTCTTAGAATCACAAACCCAAATGCTATTAAAAAGCTTCTTTCTACTCTTGATACTAAAATATTTCCAACTTCCCCTCTGCAATGTATTTCCTCTCATTTCAGGAATTCAAATAAACATAATTTACTTGAATATGGCTGTCTTCAGCAGCCTTTGGCTGGTGATCTTAGAATAATACTTAATTAAGGGTTCAGATCTCTTAGAATTGTATAAATTACATAGCACATATAAAATTATACTGAATATTAAATTATTCTTGCTATAGTTATAGTTTTTAACATCCAACTTTTATCTGATTAATGTTTTCTTAGTTCACAACTTTTAGGTTCCTCCATATCTTGTGACTTTTCAGCCTAAATCATCCAGTATTTGTCTGTATTATTATCACTAAGTTCCACTGTGATAACTATATACTTCATAATGGTCTTTAACTGTTTATGCACATGTATATATCTCCTTTATTATATGATAAGCAAATTAAATGGAGGTTAACAGAGAAGAACACAGACCTTCCTTCTCAACTTGGAAATTAGCATTATAAAGGGAGAGGATACAGTTATCTATGGGTCCTCTCTAATTATAAAGAACAGACTAGTGAGGGAATTCTATGGGCCCACAGCATAGAAGATTTTAACTTCAAAGCTTTGCTAATGTTTGTGATTTGTTCACATGTGTTGTATTCTAATCAGGAATATACACCCCAGGGATGGTCACTTGGCATGTAAAAGACCCTAAAAAAAAATTGACAGCAATGTAATAATAGTAGGAGACTTCAATATCCCACATTGAATAATGGAGAAAACATCCATATAATCAATAAGGAAATAGCTGATTTAAACAGCACCATTGACCAAACAGACCTTATAGACACGTACAGAACTCTCTGCCAACAGCAGAAAAACACACTTTACTCAAGCACTTTCAGAACAGTCTCCAGGACAGGTCACATGTTAAGTCACAAAACAAGTTTTAATAAATTTAAGAAAATCAACATCATTCTAAGTATCTTTTCTGGCCATAGTGGAATGAAACTAGAAACCACTAGTAAGAAAACCAGAAAATTCTAAAACACATGAAAACTTCACAACATGCTCGTGAACAATCATTATGTCAAAGAAGAAATCAAAGTGGCATTTTAAATATATCTTGAGATAAAAATAAAGGCAAAAATACCAAAAATTATGGAATGCAGCCAAAGCATTACTAACACAAAAGTTCACAGTGATAAACACATTTTCATTTCATAATATATACAGATATCAAACCATTATGTTGTACACCTAACACAGTGTTATATGTTGATTATACCTCAATTAAAAATAACAAAGACCTCAAGTAAACAACCTAATTTTTAACCTCAAGGAAATAGAAAAAGAAAACAAAGTTAGCCCAAAGAAGAAAATAATAAAGATTAGAGCAGAAAAAAAAGGAAAACAAAAACTAAGAATTAACACAACAAAGAGTTGTTTTTCAAAAAGATAAAATTGACAAGCAGCTAGATTAACTTGGGGAAAAAAAAGACTGAAATAAATAAAATTAAAATTAAAAGAGAACACATTATAATGAATGCTTCAGAACTAAAAGAGATCAAAAGAGATTATTATGCTCAATTATACACCAAAAATTAAACAAACCAGAAAAAACAGATAATTTCCTAAACACACAACCTACTAAAACTGAATTAAGAAAGAAAAATAACGAAAAGACCAATAACAAATAAGGAGATTGAATCAGTAATCAAAAACATCCCAAATAAGAGAAGCCCAGGACAAGATCGCTTCACTGGTGAATTCTACTTAACATTCAAAGAAATATCAATACCAATCCTTCTTAAAATCTTCCAAAATATGGAAGAGGGAATACTGCCAAACTCATTTTATGAGGCCAGCATCACCAGGTACCAAAGCCAGATAAACACACCACAAGAAACACAAACAAACAACAAAGGAAAAACTACAGGCCTATAAACCTGATGAACTTCAATGAAAAAAATTATCAATAAAATACTATCAAAATCAAATTCAACAGCACATCAAATGGATTATACATCATGACTAAATGGGATTTATCCCCAAAATGCAAGGAAAATTTAACACATATAAATCAGTCACTGTGATACACGATGTTAACAAAATGCAAGATAAAATCAACATGATCATCTCAACAGATGCAGAAAAAAAATCATTTAACACAATTCAACATCCATTCATGATAAAAGCTTTCAACAAATTAGTTATAGAATGAAGTTCCCTCAACACAATAAAGGCTGTATGTGAAAAGCCCACAGCAAATGTCATAATCAACCAGAAAAAACTAAAAGCTATTTCTCCACAATCTGGTACAAGGCAAGGATGCCTACTCTTGCCATTTCTATTCAAAACAACACTGGAAGTCCTAGCCAGAGCAATTAGATAATAAAAATAAATAAAATCCATTCAAATAGAAAAGTAACAGTACCTCTGCTTGCAGATGACATCATCATATATGCAGAAAAACCTAAAGACAAAAAAAAAGCCTGTTAGAACTAATAAAAAAAAATTCATTAAATTTGTAATACACGAAGTCAACATACAAAAAACAGTGTTTTTTTATATACAAACAATAAGCTAGCCAATAAGGGAATTACGAATACAACCCCACTGACAACAAAAATAATAAAATACTTAAATATAAACTTAGCCAAAATGGGAAAAGACTTGTACACTAAATATGACAAAACATTGAGGAACAAAGTTAAAGAAGACAAATAAATAGAAAGACATTCCTTGTGCATGGATTAGAAGACTTAATATTGTTAAAATCCTCATACCTCATGAAGTGATCTACAAAATCAGTGCATTTGCGATCAAATTCCCAATTACATTTTTTATAGAAACAGAAAAAACAAACCTAAAATTTATATGGAACCACAAAAGAGCTTATGTAGACAAACAATTTTGAGGAAGAACAAAAAAGCTGGAGGCAGACATCACACTCTTAATTTCAAAATATATTTCAAAGCTACAGTAATCAAAACTGTATGATACTGGTAATGATTTTTTTTTTAATGACACCTAAATTACAGGCAAAAAAACATAAAAACAAAAACAGAGAAGTGGGACTGCACCAAATTTAAAAGTTTCTGTACAGTAAAGAGTCAGCACAGTAAAAAGGTAACAAATGAAAAAGGAGAAAATATTTGCAAACTGTATACCTGAGGAGAGGTTACTATCTAAACTATATAAAGAACTCATATCACTCAATGACAAGAAAAAAAATAACAAAATGGGTCAAGGACCTGAACAGACATACCCTGAAAGAAAACATTATAGATGTCTATAATGGGTGTATGAAAGAAAAATAAAAGCTCAACATCACTAATAATCAGGAAAATACAAATTAAAACCAAAATGAGATATCACCTCACACCTGTTAGAATGGTTATAATTAAAAAGTCAAGAGATAAATCCTGGTGAGGATGTGGAGAAAAGGGAACCCTTGTGCACTGTTGCTGGGAATGTAAGCTGGTGCAGCCACTGTGGAAAACAGTATAAAAGTTCCTCAAAAATATTAAAAATAAAACTACCATATAATATCACTTCTGGGGACAGGCCCAAAAGGAATGAAATCAATATCTCTAAAAGGTATCATCACTCCCATGTTGACTGTAGCATTACTCACCATAACTAAGATATAGAAACAATGTAATGTCCGCTGACGGATACAAAATGGAATACTACTCAGCTTGAAAAAAGAAAGAAAACCCTGCCCCTTGTGATAACATGGATGAGCCTAGTGAACATTATGTTAAGTGACACTAATCAGGAACAGAAAGACAAACACTGCATGAACTCAACTTATATGTGGAATCTAAAAGAATTTAACTGATAGAAGCTGAGAGTAAAATCATAGTTGCCAGGGGCTGGAGTTAGAAGATGGGGAGATGTTGGTCAAAGGCTACAAAGTTCCAGTTATATGGCATGAATAAGGCCTGGAGATCTAACGTGAAGAATGGTTATTATAGTTAATAATATTGTATTGAATACTTGAAATTTGCTAAGAAACTAGATCATAAATGTTCTTACTACAAAATGAAACTATATGAGGGGATGGAAATGTTAATTAGCTTGATTGTGGTAATTATTTCACAATATATACATACACATCAAAATCACGTTGTACACTTTAAATACATACAATTTTTATTTGACAAGAAAAAATTTTAAAGACTCTAAAAAGGAGTCTTTATTCCAATGGCACTACTAATGCTACATTACCTCCATATGCACAAAGGAGTATCAATTAGCAAATAGAGATTATAAATTATATTTTTTGTTGGGGAAATAATTTTCATGTCGATTGCTTAAAAATATATCCAGTTATTGTCTTATAGAATAACATATGTGAACAGAAGCTACTTTAGAGGTCACCTGGTCCAAAACATTAGATTATAGAAAAGAATGTGGAGCAAGAAGAAAATAAATAGCTCAAGTCAATGTGATACCAATTAAAAGTAAAACCAGGACTACACAGGGTACTAGTTGACAACATATGTTTTGGATTTAGTTAGATTTGTGTTAACATCACATTTTGGCCAGTCAAGGTTTGTGGCCTTGGGCCAAGTTACTTAAATTTACTGTGCTTTATATTTCTCACATGTAAAATGTAAATAATGATACTAACCTATTTGGGATGTTGTAAGGATAAAATATAATTATAAAGCATTTAATGTTACACTATTGTTTTGGAAATATGCTAACAAAGAGATTGAATTAAATAAAACCTTAGTTTTATATTTTATTTCAATCAAACACCAAATACAATGAATCAATTTCACATTCTGCTTTGGATGTACCATGGCGTCTATACCCTGCTCTCCAAAACAAGAGTGACCAAAGATAAAAAGAAAATTCATTTCTTCCACACTACATAATACTTATTATATACTACCTAAGGAAATTCACGTTTTTCCTATATAAATAATAAAACTGTCACAGAATCTTAAAAAATCGTAAAGGTCACTGGTTTTGAAGTATAAATACTGACTTTTATACTAAACATGAAAGCAAATATGATTGAATCATTAATCTGACAGACATTTCAAAAGAACATTTAATCTCTCTCCTGCCTCAAGAAAGAACTTCACTGAAACTATTTCTGTGAGATGTTAAATGCCTCCAGAGAAATACTAACTTTCCAAATATTTAAGACTTTTACTGAACCTAAACAAGACTACACAACATGTATTGTATATGAATCTCAGTCTGCCAATGCAAGTGTATAGGAATGGGAACCTTTTTTTCTATAATTTAATCTTTATGTCCAGCCCAAACCTATTGCTATCAGTAACTTTTCCCAGAATAGTGAACTGATTAGAGCAAAGGCATTTGGGGTTGGGGTGAGACCTGATTCCAGCCCAACAGTCTGAACAGGAATTGGCTAAGATGCTAATTTTATTGGGTGGCATGATATTTTGCTTCCTCGTTTCTCTGTTTTTTCACGCAGCAAATTCACTCTCTGATCCTGTCTGAACAGAGACAGCAGAGTCATCTTCTATCTGGGATCTTGCCTCTTCTCAGCCGCCAGTGCAGAAAGCGAGTCTCTCTTAAACAGGCATGACTGCGTGAGACAATATTACCAGGATTAAATCTTTTCCTTTGACATCTCAGATAAGCTTTTTCCTAATTTGGGTTCATCCACAAGCAGATCCTTTCTCAATTATCTTCTCTGAACTTGTGGAGAGAAACATTCTCTTTGACACTCATTTTTCTTCCACCAGCTTTACAGGGGGTATAATTGTTAACTAAAAATTACATATATTTATTTATGTATGGGGTATAATTGTCAGCTTTACTGGGGTATATATGTCAACTAAAAATTACATATATTTACAGTATACAATGTTTTGATAGATGCATATACTGTGACATTATTACCACAATCAAGCTAATTAAGATATCCATCACCTCACACAGTGATATTTTTTTGCAGTGAGAACATTTAAGATCTACTTTCACAGCAAATTTAAAGTACACAATATAGTATTATTAAGTGTAGTCCCCATTCTGTACACTAAATTTCCAGAACTCATCCAGCCTACGTAGCTGAAAAGATCAGACTGAAATAGGGACAAAAAAAAACAACCAAACAAAAAAACCACCACATCAAGAAACTAAAAGCTGGTTCTTTGGGAAAAAAAAAATTAAATTGATTAATCTTTAGCCAGACTTATCAGAGAGAGAGAGAGAGAGAGAGAGAGAGAGAGAGTAGGAGAACCCAAATACAAATAAATAAAATCAGAAGTGAGTTAAAACCACAGAAATACAAAGAATCTTAAAAGATTACTAAGAATAATTATATGCCAACAAATTAAAAAACCTAGAAGAAATGGATAAATTCCTAGAAACATATAATCCTCAATACTGAATCAGGAAGAAATAGAAAATCTGAAGATATTGTTTAGTAGTAATGACATACACTCAATAATCAAAAATCTTCCAATGAACAAAAGTCCAACACCAGACAGCTTCACAGGAATTTCACCAAATATTCAAAGAAGAGTTAATACCTTGTCTCTCAAAGTATTCCAAAAAAGTTGAAGAAAAAGTAACACTTCTGAACTCATTTCACAAGGCCTGCATTACCTTGATACCAAAGCCAGATAAAGAAATAGAAAAAATAAAATTACAGGCAGGCTAATATCCTTGATGAATGCAAAATCCTCAGAAAAATATTAGGAAACTGAATTCAACAGCATTAAAAGGATCATACACCATGATCAAGTGGGATTTATTCTCAGGATGCAAGGATGGTTCAATATCTGTAAACAAATCAACATGATACACCATATGATACACAATATGAACAAAACAAAGGATAAAATCCTATTATCATCTCAATAGATGCAGAAAAAAATACATGACACAATTTGACATTCATTTATGATAAAAACTCTCAACAAACGGGTACAGAAAGAACAAATGTCAGCATAATAAAGGTCACATATGATAAACCCACAGCTCGCATCATAGTCAATGGTGAAATCTGAAAGCTTTTCCTCTAAGATCAGTGCGCATTATTGCCACTTTTATTCATCATAGTATTGGAAGTCCTAGCCACAGCAGTAGACAAGAAAAAAAAAGATTAAAGGCATCCAAATTAGAAAGGAAGAAGTAAAACTGTCACTGTTTGCAGATTACATGATATTATCTATAGAAAACCCTAAGACTCAACCAAAAATCTATTGGAAGTAATAAATGAAATCAGTAAAGTTGCAGGATACAAAATCAATACACAAAAATCTGTTGTCTTTCTATGTACTAATAATAAACTGTCAAAATATAAATTAAAAAAACAATCCCATTTATAATTTTATCAAAAAGAATAAATTACCTAGGAATAAATTAACCAAGGAGGTGAAAGACCTGTACTCTGAAACTATAAGACACTGATGAAAGAAACTGAAGAAGATATATGCAAAAGATATTATGTGTATATGGATTGGAAGAATTAATATAGTTAATATGCCCATACCACCCAAAGCAACCTACAGATTCAATCCAATTGCTATCAAAATAAAACTGGCATTTTTTCATGAAACTGGAATGAATTATCCTAAAATTTTTATGAAATCACAAAAGACATTGAATAGCCAGAGCAACCTTAAGAAAAAAGAAGAAAGCTAGAGGAAACTGCTCTCTAACATCAAACTATACTGCAAAGCTACAGTAATCAAAATTGTATGGTACCAGCACAAAAAAGAGACACATAGATCAATGGAACAGAACAGACATTCTAGAAATAAACATTATGGTCAATTTATCTAGGACAAAGACAAGAATATATTGTACAGTAGGGAAAAGACAGTCTCTTGAATAAATGGTGTTGGGAAACCTGAATAGCTACATGAAAAAGAATGAAACGGGACCATTTTTTTATACCACACACAAAAAATAAACTCAAAATGGATTAAAATTTTTAATGTAAGATCCGAAACCATAAGATTCCTAGAAGAAAACACAGGCAGTACACTCCCTGACATAATTCTTTGTAATATTAATTTTTTTGATATGTCTCCTCAAATAAGGGCACCAAAAGCAAAAGTAAACAAATAGGATTACATCAAAATAATTAAAAAAAATTTTTTTGCACGGTGAAGCGAACTATCAACAAAACAAAGAATAGGCAACCTACAAATGGGAGAATATGTTAGCAAATGATATATTCAATAAGGAGTTAATATGCAACATATATAAAGTACTTACACTACTCAATATGAAAACAATAAATAATCTGATGTAAAAACGGGCAGAGGACTTGAATAAACAGATACAGATGGCCAACAGACACAAAAGATGCTCAACATCACCAATCTTCAGGGAAATGCAAGTCAAAAAAACAATGAGATGACACCTCACACCCGTTAGAATGGCCATCATCAAGAGGACAACAAACAGTTGTTGGCAGGGATGTGGAGAAAAGGGGACCCTGGTTCACTGTTAGTGAGAAAGTAAATTGGTGAAACCACTGTGGAATTCACTATGGAGATTGTTCAAAACATTAAAAGTCAAACTACTATATGATTCAGCAATTCCACTTCTGGTTATTTATCCGACAATAATGAAATCACTAACTTGAAAACATATATGCACCCATATGTTCATTGCAGCACTTTTTACAATAGCCAAGATATGGATGTAACCTAAGTGTCCAATGATAGGTAAGAAAGTTGTGGTATAGGTATATAATAAAATATCACTCAGACATGAAAAGAATAAAATCTTGCCATTTGCAACAAAATGGATGGAAGTGGAGGGTATCTTGCTAAGTCAAATATGTCAGACAGAGAAAGACATTGTATGATTTCAATTATATGTGGAATCTAAAAAAAATAAACCAACAAACAAAACAATAGAGAATCAGAGTCATAGATACAGAGAATAAATTGATGGGTCACCGGAAGGGAGGAAGAAGAGGGGTTGGGTTAAATAAATTAACGGGATTAAATGCTACAAATTCCCAGTCTTAAAATAACTAAGTCACAAGGATTTAATGTACAGCATAGGGGAACACAGTCAAAACTATTACAATAACTTATGGTACAGATGGTTACCAGATTTATCATGGTAATCAGTTTGTAGTGTATATATATGTCAAATCACTATGATGTACATCTGAAAGTATGTCAACTATACATCAATAAAAAAACACTACCCAATGTCTCTATTTTATAATAGAAATACTTTCACTTCATGACTGGCGTTATAACTTCCCTTCTGTATCTGTTTCTGCCTTTCTTTCTCTCTATGTCTCTTTCTCTCTCAATCTCTCTCTCACACACTCACAGCCAAAGAGAGTTATGCAATTATTTAAAATAAAGTGATTGTCTTCTAATTGTGAATTATTTTTCAGTGTTGATAATGTCAAATTGTTCAACACCACTCAATGTGTATATTAGCTTAGATGTGAGTAAAAACATAGGTGGAATAAAATTAAAATTCTTTATTTCACATTTGGTTGCTGACTTATAGGACAATGTTATGTATTAGAAATAACTTCTTTATAACTGATGTGAATGCAAGAATGGGTCCACAAAATGCAAAATAAAATAAAATAAAGAATTTTTTTTCAATGTGATTTACTTTTGTTCCTGTTGCTGAAAAAAAGAACAAATGTAACTTAGCCAATAGTTCAGCAAGTATCCTGGGGTATATACTTAATGAAGTAAATCTCACTTAAGGCCTGGGCCTAGAAAAATGGGGCAAACATTATGTCTTTTCAGAAAAACTCAATTGCTTTGTCAGCCTCTTCTCTAAAGTCCTCATGTGCCACATGACTGAACCTTAAAGGTGAAAATAAACTGATCCAGTGGAAAAATTCCTTATAAGAATGTGCAACTGTCTTCATATAATCTCAAAATTTTATGTACAAAGAAATAAAAATAGCCAAATATTTATTTACAACTGTGTTTTTAACTTTTGGAAATTTTTCTAAAACAAATATTTGAAAGGAGTAGATTAAGAATAAACTATATTTTTAGCAGCACTGTATAATCTTTTACAAATAATATGTCTAGTTGTATGCACCTGGTAAGATAAATTAGAGCTCATTCAAATAATAAAATATATTAATTCAATGAAAAACATGGTTTATATATGTTTATTGGCCTAAAAGAAGTTTGTATTACCTTGTTACACATACAAAGTTTAAATGTGCTAGTTATGAACTTGAAGTCATTTGTCATAAGCAATATTTGTCTGAGTGTATCTTTGTATGTGTAGGAAAAAAATGCTATGCACAAAATTATTAACAACAATTTTCCCTAGATGGATGTACTTAAGTCTATTTTTATTTTCATTTTATTGATAAGTGCTTTTATTTCTTTCCTCATATTTGAGGTATAATAAAGGTTAATAGAGTCAGTCACAGACTAAGTTTGGCCTTACAATAAAATACCATAATCACCCCCTCATAGTCTTATTTTGAAGGCACAAGAACCCTACCCAAATATAAAATGTTCTTTACCTAAACTGGGTGTTGGTACTTAAAATTTTATCATTGACTTTTCATTCTTTTGAGTGCTTAAAATCCCCCATTAAACCTCAGGGATGTGATGCTACTAAGAAAGTAGAATAAAAAATGGGGAAATAGGAATTAGGGTCTCAGGAAATTGGCAAGATGTATGGAAATGAGATAGAGAAAAAGACAAACTTCATTTTTTCCCATTTTTCCTTAGGCCTTGCAATGACAAAATCACTGCTAAAATTTACCTAGGGTCGATTTGTGAGAGAGCATCATAAAATAGGCATGATAGCCATACAGATAACATTTCAACTCAATTTAAAAATGAATAATTTATATTTCTAAGCAAAGTTTAAAAATGCTTTTCAATTGGAAGCTTCAACTTAAAGTTATGATTCTCAAAGATTTAAAAGGTGGATAAGACACTTCACTGGGCAAATATCAAAACAATCGACTTTTTTTTGTTGAAGACACAGTGAGGCTGAAAGAGAGGACATTTTCTTTTTCTCTTTTCTCTCTCTTTTTATTTTTCAATTTATTTAAACAAAACAATTCACCCACTTGTCCAGTCCCCCACCCCCTGCCTCCGGCAACCATCAATCTGTTCCTATTTTCTGTATCTATGAGTTTTTATATATATTATATACATACTTAAAATATACATTTTTAGATTCCATATATAAAAGAGGTCATCTGGCACTCGTCTTTCTCTGTCTGACTCATTTTACTAACCATAATGCCCTAGGAGTCCATCCATGCTGTCACAAATGATATAATTTCATTCCAACAAAAAAAAAATATAATAATGAAATGGCTGAATAACACTCCACTGTGTGCGTGTATACGTGTGTGTGTGTGTGAGTGTATGTGTACAGCTCAGTTTATTTATCCATTTATCCACTGATGGACACTCTGACTGTTTTTATATGTTGGCTCATGTACATAATGCTGAAATGAACTTGGGAGTACAAATATCTTTTCAAGTTAGTGTTTTTGTTTTCTTTAAATACCCAGAAGTAGAATTGCTGGATCACATGGCAGCTCTATCTTAAGTTTTTTGAGGAACCTCCATACTGATTTCCACAGTGGCTGCACCAATTTACCTTCCCAGCAAGAGCGCATAAGGGTTCCTTTCTCTCCAAATCCTCACCAACACTTGTTATTTCCAGTCTTTTTGATAATTGCCAGTCTAACAACCGTGGGTGATAGCTTATTGTGGTTTTGATTTTATGTTCCTGATGTTTAATGATGCAGAAAATCTTTCAGGTACCTGTTGGCCACCTGTATGTCTTCTTTGAAAAAATGTCTATTTAGACCTTCTCCCCATTTATTAATTTAAATGTTAAAGTTTTATGACTTCTTTATATATTTTGGATACTAGCCTCTTATCAGATAAATGGTTTGCAAATATTTTCTCCCCTGCACTAGATTGCCTTTTCATGCTGGTGTCTTTTCATTCTGTTGACAGTTTCCTTTGTTGTGCAGAAGTTTTGGGTTTTTTTTTTTGTTTTGTTTCATTTTATTTTGATTTGTTTTGTTTGATATAGCTCCCTTGTTCATTTTCGCTTTTGTTGCTTTTGCTTCTGGTATCAGACTCAAAAAAATCATCTCCAAGACCTATGTCCAGGCGATTACTACCTATGTTTTCTTCTGGGAGTTTTCTGGCTTAAAGTCCTTAATCCATTTTTACTCAATCTTTGTATTTAATGTAAGACAGTAGTCCAGTTTTATTCTTTTGATTGTGGCTGTCCAACTTTCCCAACACTATTTATTTAAGGGACTGTCTTTTCCCAATTGCATATTCTTGCCTACTTTGTCATAAATTGAGCATGCATGAGTGTATGCTCTTCCTTTAGAGACTTTCAGGTGACACTGTTTCCTCAGTGACCTTCAGATGTCACTCTGTTTCCCCAGTGACTCAGTGTAAAATGCAGTCTACAAACTCTGTAAGATTTCACTCAGAACAAAAGAAAATCTTAAAAGTCCTTCCCACATACTGGTTAAAAAAATTTAGTTCTTACTGAGTAAGTAACCTCAACTTGTTCCATTTTTGTCAGAAACACAAAACAATTCAGATAAAAATATAAAGTAGAGATACACCAGTGAGTTTTGTATCACTGTGCTGACTCGTTTATGGATAAAATTTTAGAATAGAAAACTATTAGATGTCTATGTGCATCTATTTGTATCTATTTGTATGTTTATATTATAAAAATCCTTTACATTTTTTATCCTATTTTAAGAAGTAGTGACTTAATTTAGGTAAGAGTTATACAAGATAAAAACCTCTGTTTCATAAACTGTTTGATGTACTTTTACTTTGTAATTACACATGTAATTTCTCTAATACTCTATCCACCTCTAATGCAAGGGAGAAGCAGTTGGATAGCAAATTAGCTGTTCTGTCGCAATATGGTCTGAGCAATCATGTAAACAAAGAAATCTGCTAATCAAAAGCAATTTCTCATGAAACAAAGACAGCAGTTAATTGAGAGCATCTGAGGCTAAAATAAGATTAACTTGAAAATGAAAACCCTTGCAGCTTCTTGTAGTAAAGCTGCTGGGATAATTTGAAAACTTACAGCAGTTTAGAAGTGGAAATGTTAGTACAAACGCAATTTCTCACTTTGGCAAAATATTTTTACAAACTCCATAATTAACATTCTCTCTAGTAAAAGTGCTTGAAAACGCATAAGGAAATTACAAAACTGGATCCCTCAGGGTCCAGAACAGAAGCGCATATTATAAGCAAATCCACCGTAGAGCAAGCCTCCTGTGCTCTGCATGGTGTGCTTGCTCAACTGCTGTTTGTGCCTCAAGAGCAAACGCAGGACATTTTTGTGGGTTCTGAATCTCCTCGGCTTCAGTGGACACAAGAAACAACAACAGCAGGAGACCGTGAGATGGGAAGAGGTCCAGGGTAGAAGATAAGCCTGGGCAAGTGGCAGAAAGCCACGGGTATGCAGTGTGCTGAGTAAAAATGACACATTACGGTGTTTCCCAGAGACACGCTTTACTGGGTAAAAGTAGAAAAATGGTTCTGAGATGTAATTCCATCAGAAGGAGGGATAAAAGTCAGTGCCACTCTCACCACGTAGCACAGAGAGATAGAAAAAGGATGCTAAAGTAACAGAAATAGACACCTACCAAAATAGGACAAAGATATAGAACAGAGAGTCTCAGAGCCTCTTGTTTCATTTGGTGTAAAAAACGATATGCTATATCACCTCTGTTTTTAAGGAGATACACACACATGTATTTAACATATAGGAAAACATACAATAAAAAATATAGGGATGTACATAAATGTTTAAGCAACATACATACATGTGTATATAATACAGTGTATATGGATGTATAATATATAATGAATATATCCCTATTATATAATTAATATCATTAATTATTAAAAAATGTATTAATAGCATCATCAAATATATAATGTATTTGCAATTTATAATTATATGCAGACCAGGACACAATATTGAGCTAGATTATGCATATGTATATGCATATATAATATGAATTTATGATGTAAATACAGAGTGAAAGTTAGAACAGGTCCATTTCTCATATATAGGACTAAAGTTTAATAGAGATAGAAATTACTTTTCCACTTTTAGAAAAGACTGCCAAAAATTCACCCTTACTATTCAAGGCACTTTCAGTTTTAAGTTCAGTCTCTTCTGTTTAACCCCTAACTAAGCACCCTTTCACCGTCACAAAACTTTTCTCTGCCTATCATTCCTTTCTTCTCTGATCAGAGATGATCTGAGTCTTATAGGACATCAAACATCATCCTGGTTTTGTGGAACAGGCAAAAGTTCTAAGGTATTTCATCCCCTGCCCCTAGGTATTGATGGCCTTTCTCACTATCTGTTCTATTAGTACAAAGAACACAGAGTGGGTGCTTCAAGGGAAGCTGCCTCAGCCCACATCTGCATCATCACCACTGATCCTCAGAGACTCATATGCTTCCTCCAGCTGTTCCTAACCTGTTCTGTCCATAGTGCAGCCTCTGGCTTGAGATTTCCTTGCTTGTGCCACAGTAACCATGGAGCCGGCTCTTAACTCTTGGCTAGCTTTGGAATCCCAAGAGAGACCGACCTTGGTGAATCTGCTTCTTCCTCACTTTGCTGCTCTGAGGACAAGCAAGATGAAGACCACATAAACCCTCCATTTGCACAGACCTTCTGTGAATTTACTCCTACTCTAAGTGGCTGCTTGTACCATGTTGGTAAAGATCACTCAGCTAGGTTGCCTTCTTTGTGAGTTTCCAGTAAGCAGGGGAAAACTATCCTCTCGATTAAGAGTCCCAATATTAACCATCTAGAACTTTTAATCACCTCCAACATACATGTCAACTCTAAAAGGGGAAGCAGCAATCAGAGCCCCTCACTTCTGTCAATAATTCTCTGTTCTCTTTTTACAAATCCCCTAACAATCATTTCTAAGAGGGACTAGCAGCTCTTTTGTGTTAAGAAAACCACCCTACTATCACCAAGTGTTCTCTCCAATTATATTATTGCTGTGATAAACTTTATATCTAGGCATTACTGAGAATTAACTATTAATTTGCAATGCATTTTTTTCTTTATAAAAATGAACACACAAAAAAAGTAAGCCTGCAGAAAGGATTCTGGGAAGATGGTAGAGAGGAAGCACCAGGAAGCTGTTTCCCCACCCGGTCATTTTATTTGATTTAATTATTCTGGAACTCTGGAGTCTATTTAAGGCTTACGATTTCCAGGAGAAGGCTGGTATGATAAACTGCAGCTAGTTTTGGTCACTTTCAGTTCCTGCCTCAGCTGCAGCTATCCAGCTCCCCTACCCCATGGCAGGAAGCCTGAAAGTGTTCATGGAGAAGCTTTTATGAAGCTTATGGGAGCCAAGGTGGGCAATAAGGACCTATTCTCCAAACCCTGAGGATCTGTGTTCTACTGACTGTTGTTTCTGGTCACAGAGGTGCAGAACTGAGCATCCATAGCTGCTCCCCCACTGTTTTAGCAAAGCCCTCCCACTCTGGTGACTTCCATGGGATTGAAAAGGCTGTGGTTTTTCCTCCACCTTCATTTTTCTCTTTGTACTTTTTTGGGAATAAGACAATAATGACTAGGATATTCAAAAACAATTGCATATGCAGGGAAAAATAAAAAGTCATTGCACATGCCCAGAGAAAGGCACAGGCTCACAAAAAATCTGAGAAGACCTTAAGTGTACACCTCAAGCTGATTCTGACAGGCATCCTACAACTATACCTATATTATATACATATTCATCAAAATAAATTTAAAATTATAACAATAATTTTATTACAAATAAAATAATTATTATTACTTTAAAAATTTAAATGCAGGAAACAGTGGGAAATGGGGAGAATTTTATTTCCATAGTTACCACAATATTAGCATCAAATGTCCATTTTTTAACAAAAACTCACAAGGCATACAAATAGGGAAACATGGCCATTCAAAAGAAAAAATCCAAAACCAAAAAAGAGAAATCCCATACAACCAAAACTTCCCCTGAGAAAACCAAAGAATGGCAGAGCTACTAGCCAAAAACTGTAAAGCAATTATATTCAAGATGCTGAAAGGATTAAAGAAAGAGGTAGAGAAAGTCAAGAAAACTATGTATGAACAAAATGCAAATTTAAATAAAAAGAAAATCTAACAGCAATACTAGAGCTGAAAGATACAATAAATGAAATGAAAAATTCACTAGACAGATTCAAAGGCAGATATAATCAGGCAGAAGAATCAGTGATCTTGAAGAATGAACAATTGAGTCTGAGTAACAGAAAAAAGAAACTGAAGAAAAGCGCAGCCTAAGGGACTTGTGGGACACCATCAAGCAGACCCTACATCCAGACTGTGAGAGTCCCAGAAGAAAAAAAGAGAGACTTTTTGAAGCAACAATGCTGAAAATGTCTAAAATTTGATAAAATGCATAAATATAAACATCCAAGAAGCTCAACAACCCCAAAGAGGATAAACTCGAAGAGATCCATACTGAATGCACCATCATCAAACTGTCAAAATCAAAGGCAAAGAGAGAATCTTGAGAGCAAAGAGAGAAGTGACTCATCACATAGAAGGGATTCTCAAAAGGACTATCATCAAATTTCTCTACAGACACTTCATAAGCCAGAAGGCAGTGGATTGATATATTCAAAGTGCAAAACAAAACAAAACCTGTCAACCAAAAATCCTATATATATCAAACATTTCTTTCAAAAGTAGAGAAGAAAGACATGCCCAGATTAGCAAAATGTGAAGGATTTCGCTACCACTATACCTGTCTTGCAAGAAATTGTAAGAGAAGTCCTACAGGAAGAAATGTAAGGAAACTAGACAATAAGTCAAAGGCTTATGAAGAAATAAAGATCTTAGTGAAGATAAATACATGGATAATTATAAAACCTAGCATTCTTATAACTTTATTTTGTAATTCTACAGTTTGTTTCTACATAATTTAAGAGATGAATGCACTAAAACAATTATTATTTTATGTTTTTGAACACACAATGTACAAAGATGTAATTTATCACATCAATAACTGAAAGGGGTGGGGACAGCTGTAAACAGAGTTTTTAATATATTATCAAAGTTACACTGACATAAACTCAAATTAGAGTGTTATTACTTTAGGACAACAAATGCAATATTCATAATAACCACAAAGAAAATAGTTATAAAATATACATAAAAAGAAATGAGAAAAAAATTAAAATTTCATTACAAAAATCAATTAAACACAAGAGAGAGTAATGCAAAAAATGAGTGAAAAAAAGCTATAAGGCATCTTATTAGTTTCTTGGGTTGCTATACCAATGTAGTATAGATTAGGTAAATCATAAACAACAGAAATTTATTTATCACCATTTTAAAGGGTGGAGGTTTGCAACTGAAGTGCCAACACAACTGGGTTCTGCTGATAACCCTCTTCCAGGTTACAGACTACCAACTTCTCTTTGTATCCTCACATGGCAGAAAAAGGGAGAGGAAGCAAGCTCTCTCATGACCCCTATAAGAGCACGAATCCCATTCATGAGGGTTCCATTCTCATTTAATCCTAATTACCTCCCAAAGATCTCCTCTTTCAAATACTAACACATTGAGGTATACGGTTTCAAAATATAAATTTTGTGGGGACACAAACATTTAGTCCATAACAGACGTTTAGAAAACAGAAGGCAAAATGACAGATAGCTCCCTTCTCATCAGTCATTACTTTAAATGTAGCTGGACTAAACTCTCTAATCAAAAGACAAAGATTGGCAGAGGGATTAAAATACATGACCCAACAATATGCTGTCTACAGGAGATTTACTTTAGATCCAAACAGACAAACAGGCTGAAAGTGAAAAAATGGAGAAAGATAGTCCATGCAAATAGAAACAAAAAGAGAGCAAGGGTGGCTATATGATATATGATAAAACACACTTTAAATTTTAAAAACAGGTTACAAGAGACAAACATGGATATTACACTGTATAAAAGTTTCAATCCAGCAAGAAGATATTACACTTATAAGCATTTACAAACTTAACAGATAACCAAAATATACGAAGCAAAAACTGACAAAATTAAAGGGAGAAATAGATATTTCTATCACAATAGTTGAAGACTTTAATACCCTACTCTCAATAATGTACAGAACAATCAGGCAGATGATAAGTAAGGAAATAAAGGACTTGAAGAATGCAATAAATCAACTCGATCTAATAGATATAGATAGGGCACTTACCCAATAACAGAATGCAGGCATACCTGGGAAACACCGTGAGTTTAATTCTAGAAAACCACAACAAAGTGAGTCATGCAAATTTTTTGGTGTCCCAGTGCATATACATTATGTTTATGATATATACTGTCATCTATTAAGCGTGTGATAACATTGTCTTAAAAGACACATTGAATATACCTTAACTTAAAAATAATGCTGTTCTGCAAGCAACTATATGTCAATAAATTGGATAACCTGGAAGAAATGGATAAATTCTTAGAACAATACAATCTCCCGAGACTGAACCAGGAAGAAATAGAAAATATGAACAGATCAATCACAAGTACGGAAATTGAGACTGTGATTAAAAATTTCCCAACAAACAAAACCCAGAGCCAGATGGATTCATGGGCGAATTCTATCAAACATTTAGAGAAGAGCTAACACCTAACCTTCTCAAACTCTTCCCAAATATAGCAGAAGGAGCAACACTCCCAAACTCATTCTACAAGGCCACAATCACCCTGATACCAAAATCAGGCAAAGATGTCACAAAAAAAGAAAATCCAAGGCCAATATCCCTGATGAAAATAGATGCAAAAATCCTCAACAAAATACTAGCTAACAGAATCCAACAACACATTAAAAAGAACATACACCATGATCAAGCGGGGTTTATACCTGGAATGCAAGGATTCTTCAATATATGCAAATCAATCAATGTGACATCATATCAACAAATTGAAGGATAAAAACCATACGACAATCTCAAAAGATGCAGAAAAAGCCTTTGACAAAATTCAACAGCCACTTATGATAAAACCTCTCCAGAAAATGGGCATAGAAGGAAATTACCTCAACATAATAAAAGCCATACATGAGAAACCAAATGCCAACATCGTTCTAAATGGGGAAAAACTGAAAGAATCCCCTCTGTCAACAGGAACAAAACAAGGGTGCCCCCTCTCACCATTATTATTCAACATAATTTTGGAAGTTTTAGCCACAGCAATCAGAGAAGAAAATGAAATAAAAGGAATCCAAATTGGAAAAGAAGTAAAATTGTCACTCATTGCAAATGACATGATATTATACATAGAAAACCCCAAAGACTCTACCAGAAAACTGCTAGCACTAATTGATTAATTTAGTAAAGTGGCTGGATACAAAATTAATGCACAGAAATCTCTTGCATTCCTATACACTAACAATGAAAAAGCAGAAAGAGAATTTAAGGAAATTCTCCCATTTACAATTGCAACAAAAAGAATAAAACACCCAGGAATAAACCTGCCTAGGAGGCAAAAGACCTGTATGCAGAAAACTATAAGACACTGATGAAAGAAGTCAAAGACGATACAAATAGATGGAGAGACATACCATGTTCTTGGATTGGAAGAATCAACATTGTGAAAATGACTACCCTACCCAAAGCAATTTACAGATTCAATGCAATCCCTATCAAATTACCAATGGCATTTTTCACAGAACTAGAACAAGAAATCTTACGATTTGTATGGAAACACAAAAGACCCCGAATAGCCAAAGCAATCTTGAGAAGGAAAGACAGAGTTGGTGGACTTAGACTCCCTGAATTCAAACTATACTACAAGGCCGCAGTGATTGAGACCGTATGGTACTGGCACAAAAATAGAAAGGAAGATCAATGGAACAGAATAGGGATCCCAAAGGTAAACCCAAGCACATATGGGCACCTTATCTTTGACAAAGGAGGCAAGAATATACAATGGACAAAAGACAGCCTCTTCAATAAGTGGTGCTAGGAAAATTGGACAGCAACATGTCAAAGAATGAAATTAGAACACTTCCTAACACCATACACAAAAATAAACTCCAAATGGATTAAAGACCTACATGTAAGGCCAGACACTATAAAACTCCTAGAGGAAAACATAGGCAGAACACTCTATGACATCCATCAAAGCAAGATCCTTTGTGACCCACCTCCTAGAATCATGGAAATAAAATCAAGAATAAACAAATGGGACCTCATGAAACTTAAAAGCTTTTGCACAGCGAAAGAAACCATAAACAATGCAAGGAGACAACCCTCAGAATGGGAGAAAATACTTACCAATGAAGCAACGGACAAAGGATTACTCTCCAAAATATAAAAGCAGCTCATGCAGCTTAATACCAAAAAAGCAAATAACCCAATCCACAAATGGACAGAAGACGTAAATAGACATTTCTCCAAAGAAGACATGCAGATGGCTAACAAACATATGAAAAGATGCTCAGCATCACTAATCATTAGAGAAATGCAAGTCAAAGCCACAATGAGGTATCACCTCACACCCGTCAGAATGGCCATCATGAAAACATGTAGAAACAATAAATGTTGGAGAGGGTGTGGAGAAAAGGGAACTCTCCTGCACTGCTGGTGGGAATGTAAGTTGGTACAGCCACTATGGAAAACAGTTTGGAGGTTCCTTAAAAAACGAAAAATAGAACTACCATATGATCCAGTAATCCCACTCCTGGGCATTTACCCAGAGAAAAGCATAAACCAAAAAGAAACACGTACCATAATGTTCATTGCAGCACTATGTACAATAGCCAGGACATGGAAGCAACCTAAATATCCATCAACATATGAATGGATAAAGAAGATGTGGCACATATATACAATGGAATATTACTCGCCATAAAAAGGAATGAAATGGAGCTATATGTAATGAGGTGGATAGACCTAGAGTCTGTCATACAGAGTGAAGTAAGCCAGAAAGGGAAAAACAAATATTGTATGCTAACTCATATGTACGGAATCTGAAAAAAATGGTACTGATGAACAGATGCAGAGAATGCACTGGAGGACACGGGGTTGGGGCGGAGGGCGAAGGGGCAGCTGGGATGAAGTGAGAGAGCAGCATAGACTTATATACACTACCAACTCTAAAATAGATAGCTAGTGGGAAGTTGCTGTATAACAAAGGGAGATCAACTCAATGATGTGGGATGCCTTAGAGGGCCAGGACAGGTAGGGTGGGAGGGGGTAATGAGAGGGAGGGCATATGGGTTTATATGTATAAATACAGCTGATTCACTTTGGTGTACCTCAAAAACTGGTACAAGAGTGGAAAGCAATTATATTCCAATAAAGAGCTTAAAAAAACATAATGCTGTTGGAAAAACAGTGCTGATAGACTTGCTCCATGCAGGGTTGCCACAAACCTTCAGTTTATAAAAAGTGAAATATGTGTGAAGTGCAATAAAATGAAGCACCATAAAACGAGGTATGCCTGTATACATTCTCCTCAAGTGTACATGGGATATGATTCAGGATAAACAATATGTTAGTTCATAAATTGCCCACAGACATAAAATAATATATATACAAAGTATCTTCTCTGGACAAAATGGGACAATGTTAAAAATCAATAACAGAAGGAAAACTGGAGGATCCACAAATTTGTGGAAATTAAGCAACACGTTCTTCAACAACAAATGGATCAAAGAAGAAATCTCAAGGGAAAATTTTAAAATATTTATACGTGAATGACAGTGAAAGCACTACATGCCAAAACTATTGGTAAGAACAAAAGCAGTGCTAACAAAGTTAAAGCTGTAAAGTCTTTCATTAAAAATCAAGAAAGTTTGCAAATCAACAGCTTAACTTTACAATTTAAGGAACCAGAAAAAGAACATACAAAACCCAAACTGGTAGAAAGAAGAAAATAAGAAATAGTGCAGAGATAAATAAAACAAAGAACACGAAAAAACAGTAGAGTATAAAATAAAATTGGTTCTTCAAAAGGATCAGCAAAACCTTTGCTAGCCTAAGAAAAAAAAGAGAGATGACCTAAATCACTAAAATTAGAAAAGAAAGAAGAGACATTACTACTGATCCTCCAGAAAGAAAAAAGGATTATAAAAAAGTATTGATACTATGAATAATTGTATGCTCAAAAAGTGCATAACCTAGATGAAATAGACAAAAAACCTAGAAACACAAAACCTACCAAAACTGAAACACAAAGAAGTAGAAAATATAACAGACCTATAAAAAGTAAAGAGACTGAATCAGTAATCAAATCTCTCCTGATAATAAAAAGCTTTAATCCTGATGACTTCACAGATAAATTCTACTAAATATTCAAACAAGAACTAACACCAGTTCTTTTCAAAATTTTCCCCCAAAATTGAAAAGCAGGGAATACTTCTATGAAGCCAGCAATACTCTGATATCAAAGTCAGACAAAGACATTATAAGAAAATAAAATTATAGGCTATCATCATTAATTAACATAGATGCAAAATTTCCAACCAAAGCCTAGAAAACCAAATTCAATAGCATCTTATAAGGATTATACACCATGATCAAGTAGGATTTATTCCTAGAATACAAGATTGGTTCAACACATGAAAAATGATCACTGTAATATGCCACATTAGCAGACTGAAGGAAAAACCCACATGATCACTTCAACTGATTCATAAAAGGCATTGACAAATTTCAACACCCTTTGAAGATAAAAACACTCAATAATTTAGGACTAGAAGGAAACTACCTCTACATACTAAAAATATTTTATGAAAAACCCACAATCAATATCATACTCAATGTTGAAAGACTAGAAGCTTTTCCCCTAAGATCAGGAAAAGGCAACAATGCCTACTTTCACCATTTCTATTCCACATATTACTGGAAGTTCTAGCCAGAGAAATAAGGCAAGAAAAAGAAAAGTCATCAAAATTGGAAAGGAAGGATTAAAATTATCTGTTTGCATATGACATAGTCTTATATGGAGCAAAATAATAGAGAATCCACAAAAAAACTGTAAAAACTAATAAAAAATGCAGCAGAGTAGTAAGATATAAAAACAAAACACAAAAAATCATTTGTATGTCTATACATTAAGAATGAACAATCTGAAAATTAAGGAAATAATCACATGTACAATAGCATCACAAACAAAATTCTTAGGAAATTGGCATGAGATAACAATCATAAGACTCATATTAATGAAATATGAAAAGAAATTAAGTGAACATGTTATATAATAAAATAAAGAATAAGTGAATGAATGAATGAATGAAGACAGACTTAGGGAGCCTTTTGTTAAGAGTTGTCCTCCTGCACAGGCTAAGCTTAATGAACATGCACAATTCAGAGTTCTCCAATCACTACATTTAGTTATATTTCTTTTTAATTAATTAATCAATTTATTGGCCGAGTTGGCTCTTCATTGATGTGCTTGAGCTTTCTCTAGTTGCGGCAAGTAGGGGCTACTCTTCATTGAGGTGCGTGGGCTTCTCATTGTGGTGGCTTCTCTTGTCGTGAAGCACAGGCTCTAGGTGCATGGGCTTCAGTAGTTGCAGCACGCAGGCTCAGTAGTTGTGGCTCATGGGCTTTAGAGCGCAAGCTCAGTAGTTGTGGTACATGGGCTTAGTTGCTCTGCGGCATGTGAGATCTTCCAGGACCAGGGCTCGAACCCATGTCCCCTGCATTGGCAGGCGAATTCTTAACCACTGCGCCACCAGGGAAGTCCCTCGTTATGTTTCTTTCTGGCCACACACTGCTGCCAGGCCATGGGCAGGAAAGCCTGCACGTATGCTCTGGGCTTCAGTTTCTTTACCTAGGAAAATCTTCCCTCATCTTCAGTACAAATATAACCTGAGGAACCCCGCATACAAAATACTGATAAATACTACTGTTAGAGCACTCTGTATTTTACCTTTATAGTACTGCTCTCGGTTACATTAATTCTGTAGTCTTTGCTTAATGTCTGTCCCTTTTGTTAGCAAATAAACCCCATGAAGGCAGAAACAGAGTTTCTTTTGAGTAGCTCATACAGAGTAGTGTTTTTATCATTGTTGTGTAGGTGAATGAATTGATGAATGAATGAATGTTTGAACTTTCTAAGCGTCAAGAAGAGTTATGATATTGAAGTACATGAAAATGACCCACTGGCTTCTATCTGTAAATATTCTCGAAGACATAGTCTGGCCTCAAAAATGTCCTGGCTCTCAGCTTTTACTAACACTGTTTTAATGTACTTAGGAGAGGACCCAGTCTGAAATACTTAGTTGCCAATAATACTCTGTACCAAAGTTTATTCAAACTTGCAAAAAACCTTTTAGGTTACACACACACACACACACACACACACACACACACACACACACACACACACACAAATATATATGAACCATGCACGTCACCAAGTCTCCACATCTCTCCCTAATTAAAAGTCATAATTTGGGGGGTTTCACTTATGTCATGCTTTGCTATTTTTCTTGTAAGTAACAACCCAATTGCTCACTAGAACTTAGAATGCTAACTCGGTGACATTAATCTTTGGTCACTCGGTGATATCATTGTTAAAACACAAATGTCCTTTAATGACTGATATTTTAAACTCTAAGACTTGTCTTATTTATACCTAATTTGTTACTTAGTTTAATCCATTAAACATAGATACTTGAAGAGAAGTGTTATGTATCTCATACATGAATGTTACTATTAGATAATGGATACTACCTAAGGTATCTGGATTTTTGTCTCTGTCTCTAAGAACATGTTTTTAAATAGGGAGGCAAAGGAGGATCACAAAGGCATGGGTGACTAGAAGGTGCAGGGGGCTTCCTCTAAGGCGGCTGATCAGAGGAATATGTACTCAGAAAGTGGGGGCTGGAAGCATGAAATTTCGGTTGTAATTTTACACTCCAGCTCTACTCTTTTGTTGTTGTTGTTGTTTTTGTTGTTGTTGTTGTTGTTGTTGTTGAACTCAGGTTTATTAAGCTGGTGGCCCCAGATGAGCTGACTCTCCAAAGTTCTGGGCCCTGAGCTCAGGGTGAGCTTTACTTTTATAGTGGTCAGTGCACATGTTTATAGTTAGCATTGGTAGATTGGTTACTTGGTTTACAGAGCACAGAAATTTCCAAACAGAAACTTACCAAAGCAGGTGCAGAACATTCCATATTTTGCAAAGCATCCTATGGTTACATTTGATTGCTTGGTCATCCTGTTTTTGTTTTTCTTTTTGGGCAGAGCAAGCATATTTTACAAAAGCAGAACAAGCATGGAGTTATTTTTAGTTGAGTGCAAGTTTCTAATTTTCCTCTTTAATCCCTCCTCTTGATGCTCCCTTAAACCTTATAAGTCATCAACCTCTTGATCTTCTAAGCCCAGGGGCTGATAACCTCTCAGGATAGGAGGTGTGCGGTGGCCCTCCTATCTGCGGTGGCCTCATCCAGCTCTACTCTTAAGCTTTCCTTCAAGTCCCAGTCAGAAAGCTCTTAGAATTAGAGGGCCTCATGTGCTCAATCCAAGGGTTTCATTAAAATATTATAATACCACATATAGCAATTTAATGGGGCATTTGAGATAAAGCAAGGCCCAGTTCCCTGGGCAAGAAATAATAATCCTAGAACTTCATTGGCAGGGAATCTCCTAAGCACCCACAGGTGTACTCTACGAACGAGGAGGGCAAACAACATACTCAGATGACTTTTTAAAGTAGAGAAAATGAATTCTAAGTGCTTAAAGCCATATAGAAACAAGTGAGAAAAAGAATGGGAGAAACTAATATTAATCCATGCTATTACCAGAAATTGATTAACAGTCATATTCCTGGAAGAAAGGCTTGTTCGGTATCTTATGTGATTTTAATAATATGGCTGATCTCCTACTGTGAGAAATTGCTTTCCTTCATGACTTTTTCTCAGTATTATACTTCATTATATGTTGAACTTCTTAGGGTACAGAGAAAATGCCCTTAACTCAATCCATTACTGTAATCAATAAGAAATGCATCATTTTTATAATGATGATTATAATTATTTCAATATTTCATGTTATAGGTATTTCTGTGGTTTCTGTGAATCACTGAAGTAATATTTTTCAACTTCAGTAAGTATGAAGTAAGTTACTTTTTTTAATACAATTTCATAAAGTTTCCATCTAGGTAAGATAGGCTATTCATATAAAACATAAGAACTGTGAAACATCATAATGAATTTCCTTTTAGCTTACCAGTGGCCCATGAAACATACAAAGGAGACAAAGTAGGAGGAGAAGCAGAACACATAAAGGAGAACTTTCAGAAAATCTTTACTTGGGTTTTGTTAAGATGCCTATTTGAAGTACATCAGGGTAAAATAAAAGAACATTTTTAATCATTCATTCTTATGGATAATATATAATCAGGATATACTGTTTTTATACAATAATTAATATGCTCAAGATATATTTATATATTATACAGTAAATGTTTACCTGAAAACAGGAAAATAGCTGCTCCAGACAGCGTACACAAAGGCAACTGTTAGGTTGGCCTGTTCATTTCATCAACTTAATCAGAAATTTTCAAAGTTTACAATTCCCTGCATACTCCTACCTTGTGCTGCTACACTGTCCTGCTCATAGTAGGCAAGACAATAGTTTTTTCACTTTAGAAGAGTTTTTTATAGTCAGCATTCATGCCCACAGAAATTATAATATCGACAATTAGGTTTGCCTCTCATTTCATCTCACTTTTCAGTAGACAGAAGAAAAAAAATTGACTTGGAGACTAAAAGTTGGGAATAGGGACTTCCCTGGTGGCACAGTGATTAAGAATCCACCTGCCAATGCAGGAGACACAGGTTCAATCCCTGCTCCAGGAAGATCCCACATGCCACGGAGCAAGTAAGCCCATGTGCCACAACTACTGAGCCTGTGTGCCACAACTACTGAAGTCCTGCATGCCTAGCGCCCACGCTCCGCAACAAAAGAGGCCACTGCAATGACAAGCCCGCACACCGCAATGAAGACTAGCCCCCACTCACCGCAACTAGAGAAAGCCCGTGCCCAGCAACAAAGAACCAATGCAGCAAATAAATAAATAAATAAATAAATAAATAAATAAATAAATAAAGTTGGGAATAAAAGAAGAGTTAGGAGAGAAATTAATACCTCAGGGAAGCCATTATAAAAACCTATTATATACATATTTTTCCAGGTTGAATTTAGTCATTTTCTTCCTCTTTCTTCTAATTCTTCCCTAGCCCACCAGAAAAATTTAATAGAAGATTTTATACGTAATTAAGCATATGTAGGCATTCCAATGTGTCTTTGGTTTTTCAGGACTGCAAATGGAAAACAAATAAAAATCCCTGAAGCTCACACTCTTAAGGATATCTTGGAGGAGTCTTCTGCCTGGAAAGCACACGGCAGGGGACCATTTCTCTCCTGAAACCTTATTCTCTTGTCCTCTTGCCAATATGTGTCCATTCCTCCTCCAAAAGCCTCAAGGTAGCTAAATTTACAGATTAGCTCTTTTTTTGAATGATATTCTTGGTTCTCTCAATCTACAGTTTCCTGAACGTAGACCTTACTCTATGCATGGCTTTCTACAGAGTTTGGATCTCTGCTTCTCTCTCTCTTTCTTTCATTCTCTCTCTTTCACACACAAACACGCACTCTGACACACATTCTTGACTTTGACCAAGGAATCATTTGTCCGCGACTCTGCCTGTTCAGTTGTGACCCAAAGCATCCACTTCCCATGCTGTCATTGTTTTCCTGCTTCTGTGCCTTCTTGTGCTATAACTTGATGGCTTTTACTTCAAATTACAGCAGTTCCCTAGCATGGCATCCACTGTGGCAGGGAGTCTTTAGTGATCCTCATTGTTTCTGGTTCCTCTGGTTTTGGAAAATAGAACAGTTTATTTTTAGTGAAAAGAAACCTTAATAACCATGTTGTGTTCTTTACTGATCAAGTTAATTGTCCCTTTTGACCCACAAGTGGGGTGGGGGTGAGGCTGGGATGGCCAAACACAAGACTGAAACTTGAGCGTCACTTTTGCCTAACATAATACAGCAATGCTTCAGCCATCGAGTCAAGGGGTAGGAAGCAACTTTTTACTGTGAGCTGAAGTGGGTCAACCATGAGTAGTATGTGTAAGGGAAAAAAAAAGGTCACCCCAAAGCATGACTGCCAACAGTGTGGTCCTGCAGGGAAATCAGAACGTGAGCTACAGATTACTGGCTGTTGTGATCAGAGACAAAGTGGATATTTCTGATCTATGGCTACAGGCTGATTGTGAGGGAGAAAAGAGAACTTCAAAGACTGTCAGGTTCTACCAACACTGGCTGCAGTTTCAAATTGAAGACAAACCTTTAAAAATAATACAATAATTGTATCAGCAATTTCCATGTACAAAGGCTACTACAAAAAGCTCAAAAGTGGAATCTTAAAACAAACAAAAAAAATCAACATACATTCTACAGTTATATCCACTTTCTGATTGTTTCAAATTAAGGAAAATATACTTCTAAATAATTATTCATAAAATAAGTTGTAATTCTATCCATATGGCTGCACATGCTTTGTACAGGAAAGATTTGCATACATATAAAACTGGATGACATTTTAAAAAAATTTAATAGGATTAAGAAATCCTTTTTAGTGCTTGATATTTGAGGTATCTGATAACGATTGACAAAGTTTAAAATGACAAGTCTCTTCATTTAATTTTATCTAGTTTTATTGATTCCTCCATTAAAGTTTTCTTCCTCAACTACAATTATTTCTGAAAAATAAATCCACAATATGCCATAAAAATCACAGGTTCAAAGCATGCAATACAATATGGGGCACTTAAATTGAAAAATCCTCATCTATAAACAATCTCTGTGGCAACTGACTCTCATTTAAGATTGACTTGCATGTAATATACAGTCCAAGGAGTAACTCTTTTTAAACAAACATGATTTTCACTGCAATTTCAAAAGGCATAACATAAGTATATTTGGAATATGAGAAAGAGAAAAGAGAAATTAACAGAAAAATATTTAAATCACTAATGGTCATGAATTCCCCAAATTAATGAGACACCCAACCATAGATCCAGGAAGTTCAGAAAACAGCAGAATAAAAAAACAACAACAAAACTACATGTAGGCATGCCATATTCAAACTGTAGAAAACCCAACCCAAATGAATACCAAAAGAGTCCAAAGGAAAAACACCTTAATTTTAAAGGAACAAGGATAAGAATCACAGCAGACTTCTTATTAAAAAGCATGAGAGAAAGAAGACATTCAAGTGAAATATTTAAAATATTGAAATTTAAAACACCAATGCAGAATTCTATAGCACATGAAATTATCTTTCAAAAATAATAATCATTTTATCAGAAAATCTAAAAATAACAGAATTCATGATTAGCAGACCTGTTGTGGAAAATTATTAAAAGAAGTTCCTCAGGGAGAAAAAAAAATGATATAGGACAGAAACAGGAACCTATGAAAGGAAAGAGAAGGCACTGGATATGGTAAAATAAAGGTATTTTTTTCCTATTCTTAATCAATCTAACAGATGACAGTTTGTTTAACTCTGCTCTAAGGAAACTGCACCACGGAAGGTATGGTACAGGTTACTTGAGGTAGTCATAGATTAGTTCAATATGCATTATTACAAACTCTAGTGCAATCAATAAAACAAAACAAAACAAAACAGAGATATATAATTGATATACTAGGGAGACGATAAAAAGGAAACATATAAAATGCTTAATTAAACCAGAGAAAGCAGCAAAAAAGAGGGGAAAAGAGACAAAGAACAAATGCAATGTATGGAAAGCAACTAAACACACAATAGATATTAACCAACTATATAAATAATCACTTTAAATGTCAACAGTCTAAATACACCAAACAAAGGCAGAAATATTTCAAGTGTATATAAAAAGACCTAACTACATGTTATCTAAAAGAAACTCAGTATAAATATTGAAACTGAGGAGAACCCTGCAGACCCCTCCCTGTTTCCCCATCTCTCACCTCTAGAAAAAAAAAAAAAATCAACCTTTGTTTCCCTGGCCTCCAAGTTTCAGAAGACAGACTCATGCGGTTAATCATTTAAAAAGGGACAAAAGCAAGAATTAAGAAGAGGCAGTTGAGTGAGGAAGGAGACAGCAACTTAAGCAATAAGTAAAACTGAAAAATGGGGATAAGGCCCTCATTGTCCTTGAGAAAAACAGATTAACCACTGACACACAATCTTAAGTGGTTTCTTACAGAACCCAGACCTCCACCAGATGGAAACTGGTGACCCTAGACCCTTAGAACCTGGAACAGCTGGAGCCAGAAAACTGCTGTCTGAGGTTCCTGAAATACCACCTTATCACCTCACCATCTACCCATCAGAAAACTGCCCAGAGCTGATCATGCACTCTGTGATGCTCACCCCTTGTAGCATCTTTGAAAACGTTTCCCTGAAAGTCATCGGGAATTTCAGGTCTTTCAAGAATTAGCTGCCTAGATAGATAGATAGATATAGATATAGATGTAGATGTAGATTTAGATATAGATATAGGTATAGATATTATTCAGCCACAAAAAAGGAAATCCTGCCATTTGTAACAACATGGGTGGACCTCGTGAGCATAACACTAAGTGAAATAAGTCTGACAGAGAAGGACAAAAACTGTATGATCTCACTTACGTGTGGAATTTTTTTAAAAAAGAGAACTTAGAGTAATGGAGAACATATTGTTTGTTGCCAGAAAGGGTCATGGGGGGATGGAGGAAATGGGTAAAGGGGATCAAAAGGTACAAACTCTCAGCTATAAGATTATTAAGTCTTGAGGATGTAATGTACAGTACAGTGACTACAATAACAATATTGTATGTTTGAAAGTAGCTAAGAGAGTGGATCTTAAAATTCTCATCACAAGAAAAAATTCTAACTATATGAGGTATTGCATGTCAACTTATTGTAATAATTATTTTTCAGTATATACATACATAAAATCATTATGTTGTATGCCTTAAACTAATATGTATATATCAATTATACCTCAATAGAACTGGAAAAGTACAAAAAAGAACATTAGAGCAGAAATAGTGAAATTGAAAACAAGAAAACAATACAGAAAATTGATGAAACAAAATCTATTTCTTTGAAAAGATCAGTAATATTGAAATGACTAGCTGGGCTAACTTACAGAAATAACTAATAGACATGAAAGTAGGGTTATTATTACTGAACTCATGGACATTAAAATGATTAAAGAAGGACAGTATGAATAACTCAATGCCTACAAATTTGGTAACTCACATGAAATGGATCAATTTCTTAAAAGATACAACCTAACAAAATGTACACAAGGAGGAACAGATAATTGAAATAGGCCTATACTTATTAAAGGAATTGAAAAAAAAAATGATAACCTTTCCAAAAAAGACAAGAAGCCAACATAGATTCACCTGTGAATAGTGCCAAACATTTATGAAACAAATGATACCAATTTTCCACAACACCTTCCAGAAAACAGAAGCAGAGGAAACACTCCTTAAGTTATTTTATATGGCCAGCATTCCCAGAATAATACATGCTGGTAAACACATTATAAGAAATTAAAACTACAAACCAACGCAGTTTATGAACACAGATGCAAAAATCTTCAACAAAATATTAGGAAATCAAACCTACAATGTATAAAAAGGATTATCAAACATGATGAAGTGGTTTTTAATCTATGTGTACAAGTTTTCCTAAACTTGATAAGTTTTGCTTAAGTTTACTTAAATCTCTCAATATTATCCACCAAATGCCAAACAAAAGAAAAAGAAAACATAAAGTGACACAGAAAGATTATTTGACAAAAGTCCAAAATTCATTCATGATAAAGATTTTCAGAAAACTAGGATTATACGGCAATCTTCTCAACTTGCTAAAAAATCTATGCAAAAAAAAAAAACAAAAAAACCTAACTGCTAACATCATAATTAATGGTGAGAAACTGGATATTTTTCTCCTAAAATTGAGAACAGAGAAAGAGTATCCTTTCTCACCACCCTGACTTAACATCTTACTGGAAGTCCTAGCTAGTGCAATAAGAAAACAAAGAAAATGAAATAAAAACAAGTTGAAAAGAAAGGATGACTGTCTTTACTTACAAATAATATTTAAAAATACTCTGGGTGGGGGGAGTCAAGGAAGGGAGGGAATACGGGGATATGTGTATAAAAACAGATGATTAAACCTGGTGTACCCCCCCAAAAAAAAATACTCCAGGAATATATGTTACCTACTATAAACATTACTTACTATAAACTTTACTGTAGGGAAGTTACTATACTTTACTATAGTAAACCTACTATAAATGTTAATAATAAATGTTTATAGTAAGTTCACAGGATACAAGCTCGATCAACAAAACACCATTGCATTTCAAAAAAGAAGCAGATTCACAGATAAAGAGAACAAAATATTGTTGACTAGTGGAGAGAGGGAAAGGGGAGGGACAATATAGGGATAAGGAGGAAAAAGCCTAATTACAGGATTATATGAAATCACGTTTGTGAAAATTTTGAAAATTGTAAAGGACTACAGAATTTAAAGAAGGTCTCATTCAATAAAAAAAAATAAAATAAAAATAGGTCCAAAATGACCCCCTCATTTGTATTTCTATACACCAGCAATAAACAACTGGAATTAGAATTTAATTTAAAAAACAGTATATTACATACATCAAAAAATGAACATAGGTATAAAGCTAACAAAATATGTATAGATTTTTTATGCAGAAAATCACAAAACACTACTGAAAGAAATTTAAAAATCTAAATAAATAGATAAATGAATTGCAAGACAAATACTGATAAGATGTCAATTCTTCCCTACTTGATTTATTCAATGTGATACTAATAAAAATTCTTAGGAAGCTATTTTTTAAGTATGAACAAAATGATTGTAAAGGTTATATGGAAAGGTAAAAGACAATACCAAAGAAGAATGGTAAAGAAAACAGACTCACACTATCTAATTTTAAAACTTACTATGACTCTACAATAATCAAGACAGTGCAGTATTGGTATAAGTACAAACTCGTATATCAACAGAACAGAATAGAACACACAGAAATAAACCCACCAAATTTAGTGAACTTTTATACTTGACAAAGAAGCAATGCCCATTCGATGAGATAAGATGATTTTTTTAAATGTTGCTGAAATAGATATACAAATGTTTAAAAAAAAAAAAAAGAGAGAGAGAAAAAAACTAGACATAGACCTTACAACTTTCACAAAAATTAACTTAGAATGGGTCATATACCACAATGTCAAGAGCAAAACTATAAAATTTCTAGAAGAAAATACAAGAGAAAATCTATAGGACCTGGGTTTGCTGATAGGATTTTAGATTCAATATCAGAAATACAACCCATGGAAAAAAGATGACAGATATTATTCGAATTAAAAATTTTACTCTATATAAAGATAATATTAAAGACAATGAAAGACAAGGCATAGACTGGGAGAAAACATTTGCAAAACACATATCCAATAAAGGATTTGTATCTAAAATATTTAAAGATCTCTTACAACTCAAAATAAGAAATAAACAACCACTTAAAAATGAATTTCATTCTTTTACATGTAGCTGTCCAGTTTTCCCAGCACCATTTATTGAAGAGACTGTCTTTTCTCCACTGTATATTCTTGCCTCCTTTGTCATAGATTAACCATAGGTGCGTTGGTTTATTACTGGGCTTTCTATCCCATTCCATTGAACTTTATTTCTGTTTTTATGCCAGTACCATACTGTTTGGATTACTGTAGCTTGGTAGTACAGTCTGAAGTCAGGGAGCCTGATTCCTCCAGTTCTATTTTATTTTTTTCTTTCTCAAGACTGCTTTGGCTATTCAGGGTCTTTTGTGTTTCCATACAAATGAAAGAAAATTTTTTTGTTTTATATCTGTGAGAAATTCCATTGGTAATTTGATAGGGATTGCACCAAATCTGTAGACTGCCTTTGATAGTATGGAACTATACTCAATATTTTGTAATAATCTATAAGGGAAAAGAGTCTGAAAAAATATAAGTATATATATATGTATGTATAACTGAACCACTTTGCTGTATACCTAAAACTAACACAACATTGTAAATCAAATATACTTCAATAAAAATATAGATAAATAGATAGATAAATATTTTTTAAGTGAGCAGAACTCTGAACATACACCACACCTAAGAATATAGACAGGTGTCAAAAAAGCATGGGAAAGATACTTAACAACATCTGTCATTCGGAAACTACAAATTTTAAGATATCACTAAAAGCTTGTTAGAATAATTAAAATCCAAAAATCTGACAGTATCAAATACTGACAAAGATCTGGAGCAACAGGAAATTTCATTTGTTGCTAGCATTTGAAAATGGTAGAGCCACTTTGAAAGGCATTTTGTCACTTTCTTACAAAGGTAAACACAGTCCTATCACAAGATCCAGCAATCATGTTACTAGGTATTTACCTAACAGATATGAATTTATGTTCACATAAAATACTCAGGTAAATATTTACTGAAGCTTTATTCAAAACTGCAAGAAATTGAAAACAACCAAGATATCCTTTAATAGGCTAATAAACAGTAATACATCCATACAATGGAATATAGTTCAACAATGAAAAGAAATGAGCTCTTAAGCTACAAAAAGACATATTGAACCTTAAATGCATATTGCTAAGTGAAAGAAGCCTGTCTGAAAAGCTACATACTAGATAATTCCAATTACATGATATTCAGTAAAAGATACAACTATAGAGATGAGATGATATAAACAATCGGTGGCAAGTGGTTTAGACGAAGGGGTAAACAGGTGAAACATGGGGATTTTTGGTGTATGTTTTTAGTCTAGTAAATTTTGTTGTATACTGTGGTAATACATATTACTTGTATATAACATACTATGCATTTGCTAAAATTCATACACATTTACAACTCAAAGATGGAACATTAATGCATGCAAAGTTTAAAAATTCATTTTGTAGGTTAAGGAACCCTCTGATGGAATGCTAATTATGAGAAAATAATCTAACTTGTTACAAATGTATGCAGCAACTTCACTGGAGGCTGCAGGATAAAAGGTGCTTTGGAAATGAGAGGCGTCTGTAAGACTGAGGCATAAGAAACTAACAGAAGCATGGAACTGTATTAATTAAGCTGTTTCCAAGGGAGTATGAGTTAACCATTGTAATACTGATATACAGGTAGGGTGGAATTTAAAAAATTAATTGTTATATAATGGCTGGTGGGAGATATGTTCTTCACTGGTGGAGTGTGAATTTACAAATAAGCAAGGCGAGGAGGCTAGAATAATCCATATGGTAATTAGATTAGAGATTGGAGCTGCAGACATCAGAATGAACTCATGTGCACCTCTATACAGATATGGATAATTACATGCAGACATGTTTATAGATGTGCATACATACATAGGTATAGATGTGCACTGTTCTGTAACCCTGATGTAATACAGATGCATGACACCCCAGCAGAAGCAAATACACCTAGCATCCATATCTTAAAGTCTAACACCATTTTCCAATAACAAACAAACACACAAACACACAAAAACCCCTAGGGCTTATTGGAGAAATGGTTGACTCTAGGACTGAGACAGGAAATATACAAAATGAGCCTAGAGAACCTGTAACACAAAAAAGTAAAGAAGTGCTTTAAAAAAAATTGATGGAAAAATGTCGAAGGGCACAAGAGCCAACTAAGAGATTTCAATACGGCCACAGCTGAAAGACTTCAGGAAGAGAATACATAAAATAGTATTAGATTAAAAAATAAAGTATAAAATAAATATCCATGAGTCCATGCTGATACAAATCAATAATTCAAATAAATAAGTGGAGGAGAGTAGCCAGATCTCCCATGCGGAAAAATTCCTAATGCTTTATGCAAATACTCTTTCCTCAAGTAGATAAAGCATAACTCCACACTTCCTAAGTGTGGGATTCACATAATGACTTCCCACCAAAGAATACACTATGTACAGAGGGAACAAAAGGATAACATTACAGTAGATACACCTGACTAACTTGAGGAAAGCCAGGTGATCAAGTTTTAACATCAACAGTGGTAAGTTACATTAACAGTATGTATCCTTGACATGATGAAAACAGCACTTTAGCTCTATGGTCTTCCTCTCAAACAGACAGAACTACAATCTAATTATGAGAAGAACATCAGACAAATCCAAACAGAAGGATGGCATAGAAAACAAGAAAAGTCTATGGAAACTGGAACAATCAAGAGGGGACCAATAAGACATGGTACCTAAAGTTAATGTGGTACCTGGATGGGATCCTAGAACATAAAAATGACAGTTTTTAAAATAAGGAAATCTGAATACAATTATGTGAAAAAATGGAATTACGTACATTGGTCTCTACCCTTGGTTCCTGGCAAAGAGCTCCTAAAATATTTGTACATTCCTAGGTGATAAGAGCACTAGGAGCATCTTTTATTTTAATATTTGGTCTTATACCCCACTTCCTGACACCAAACTCCCAAATCTCTCAGAATTTCCTGGGTGAAAGGAGTGTCTTTTGCTCTAATGAGGCAAATGTAGGTCATCTCCTGGAAGGCTCCTAGAGGAGGACTGGTCACCAAAAAGATCAAGCCATGATCAGAAGCTTGGAATTTTCAGCCCCAGCCCCCATTCTCCAGAGGAGAAAGGAGCGAGAAATGAAGTTAATTATTGATCATGCCTGGTGATGAAACCTCCATAAATTCCTAACAGTATGGGGTTCAGAGAGCTTCCAGGTTGGCAAACAACTATTTTGCAATTAAGTGGGACAAGTAAGATCATATTTAAAAATTTCTGAAAAATACAAAGCTGGCCCCCAAAGATATAGAAAATCTGAAACACCTTAGCTTTCCAAAGAGATTGAAACAATAGTTTAAAAACTTTTCACATAGAAAACTCTACCAGTTTCACAAGTGAGTTCTATGTAATACTTGTGGAAGAAGTAATACCAATAGTATACGAAGCCCTTTCAGAAACAAGAAGGGAATACCTTGCAATTCATTTTTTTAAGCCAGCATCATCTCAATACCAGGAAGTGAGGACAATACAAGAAAAGAAAACAACATGCAAAATATACTTATGACCACAAATGCAAACATTCTGAAGAAAATATTAGCAAGTCAAATACAGCTCCACAAAAAAGGACAGCTTGTGGTAGGTTTATTAAAAGAATGATGTGTTTAAAATTGAAAAGAATTAAACAATAACAGATCCCCAAGCCTTCCTGCTGTTTTATGACCTTAACACTTTTGAAGAATATTTGACCAGCTATTTGTTTCATGTTATCTTGCAACTTTTCAAAAGTTCAGCATGCTTTTATTTAGGTACTTTTTTAAAGTTCCTTTCCTGGACTTCCTTGGACTTTGTAACACAATCACAGAGAGATGTTTCAGATGCCAAAGGGAAAAACAAGAAATAAACAAAAATAAAATGATTATTTAAATTTAATTTTAAATTAATAAAACATTATGGTCATGTTTTAAACAATACTTTTTGCTTATATTATCTACTATCATTTTATGGATCCTGCTGCTTGAATGCGTTCTCTGAGATGTTAATATTTTAAAAAATTGTATGACCCTATTATATATATTGAATTATCCTTCTTACTGCTTCTACTATTCTAAAGTTACATTTAAACTCTGTCAGTGATAAGTGAAAAAAATTCTCCTGTAATACAAATTTACTTTGTCCGTTATGTCCCCAAATTATTCTGTAAGAATTTCTTTCAGAGAAAATAAAAAAAAAAAAAATTTCCAAACTGTACTGAGCACTTGACATCACTGCTCTGGTAACATCTTAACAGTGTGACAGAATTTATTATCCCGTCACTCTAACACTCATTGGTTAATTTTAGATTCACAGGGTTTACTTTGACTGTAGATATTCCTAATATGAACAGATTTTCTTATTTATCAGATTTCACTCTTTAAACTATCCTTTTACAATTTTAATTCAAGAATGTTCATCTTTCCCTGAGAACTTCTCTGTGTTCTTAAAAGGATCTAATTGGTGGAAATTAATAATACACCCCAAACTGTCAATCCCCAAAATACAGGATATACTTAGCAAATATGTGACTACTGCATAAGTGACCTTTCATATTAGCCAGATACAGAAAAAGGCACAATCTGAAAAGAAAACTAAGAAAATGAAGGCATGACTGGAGATGGCTGGTTAATAATTTGTAAAGATGCTACTTATGTTACCATAATATTACCTATTAAAAACTTACGAACATGAAAATCTCTAAAATTTAGTGAAGAAGCTGATGCTTATTATCAGGAGAATTCCTCTTGTACATGACTATTAAAACTAATCTGTATTCACCTCAATTGCACTGCATTGTGACTATTTGTAAGACGAATCAATGGGGTTTCAGAGGGGCATGCATGCTGACAGATTCAAAGGTAGAATAAAGTGTAATTTTTCACTTTATGTCATTCTTTAGGAAAAATAAAATTCAACTCCCTCAAAATAACACTCCTTTTTCTTTCAGTCAAAATCAGGCAGAATAAACATCTCAATTTAAATAGCTCCTGATATATAACCTCTTTCTCCTGCATCACATCTACAAAATTTTATATTTCAAATGAGTTGGGAGCTTGAGGAAAAAGTCTACCTAAAATCATGACGATAACTTTAAGTAGTAGTTAAAACTGAAGCCAATATTCAGTATTAGTGAAATTATCTTATATGGTCTTCACCACAGTACTATATGGCAATTTTTTTTTCACTTTTAGCATCACTGTTAAGTATCAATAATTTTATTTAAGCTGACTTCCCAAGATTACAAGGAATTAGTGAGGGATTTGAATCTAATTTTGTCTCAGTCTAAAATATGCGCTCTGTACCACTAAATTCATGTTACTTTTCTACATGAAGTCTAGTTCTCCTTACTATATACCTAGAGTTCTCCTTCTTTCCTAAGTGCTTAAAAAATATGTGAACCACACCGCACTGTGAAATGAAGGTCAGCAAAGCCTTCGTTGGACCACCACAGTTTCTTTTAGAATTGCTTCAAAAAAAAAAAAAAGTAGACAACAGACCCTAACTGTGAAATGCCTTGAGAGTCAACATTCTCTCCTCATCACTCAGGGTGGAAAGGAACTCAGTAATTAAAAGAAGGTTTAGTGTCTTGTATTTCTTGAGGTATTTATTAAGTCAGGTATTTATTATGTCCTCCAACTGGTGGTTGGAAGAAAAAAGAAGACATGTTTCTATCTAGTGAGAGATGTTCAAAAGTACTTCAATTTAAGTGACAAACTGATTTTTTTAAAAATTTCTTCCTTAATTCTTCTCTCTCCTTTTTCATGGCAAATTCCTTCATTCACTGATGAGCTGAATCTCTTTTCTTCAGCCAGCATGAAAGAAAGGGAAACCAAATCAAAGTCAAACAGAACTCTAATGTCATATTTACATAATGAAAATTAGCATAACAGGCCCTGCATTCTGCACTTTCCTTAACTCCATGTGCTCCGCTATTTCCACTCTGTTGCCCTATAACTTTCCAAACTCTGAGCTTCCCCTTGCCTCTATTAAATCTTAAAATCTCCAAAAAGAGGATTTTAGGGGTGGAAGAGAGTCTCTTTAATGCCAGCCAACTAAGGACCTTAGCTGCTTTTACAAAGGATATCAAATTATAAAAGGAAATAGATTGCCTGAGGAAACATCCACTTGCTATTTCATTTAATGTGTCTGAATTATTAGGAATTAATCCATAAACAACCTAAATAATCCAAAAAAAAATCCCAAAATGATTATTAGCAACACAATTAAATGTCCTGGAAATATTACACAGGAAATATTAGGATGAAATTCTGATATCTTTCCCTGGACAAATGTCTGTTTATGGCATTTACCTGGTTAACAAACAATAGCAATAAAAAAAAAAAAAAAAAAGGTGAGGTGTGGGGAGAGAAAGCAGACAGGCATCAAGGAGGTTGCAGGCTATTGAATCAGACTGACCTTAATAAGAGACCTATGGAGCAGTTCACCTACTGGTAATGAAAATGAAATCTATACTTAGCAAGGTCAGCAGCTGTCACCTCACTGTGAGCTTTAAACAAGTCTGCTGATATACATGTGACCCACACTTTGAAGAGGGGTCTGACTTTGCTGAGATAGTGTGGCTAGAAAATTGCTGGGAGAGACCACAGTCAAGCAGCCAAAATACTCCCTATATAAAGGGGATCTGGACGAAGCCTGCTGAAGCCATAAATATGTTTATAGCAGCTCAACATTTCAAACTACCTATGATGAGCAGCGTCCTCACTGCCCTGATGAAAATGGCAGCTAGTTTTTATGTCTCAAGTAAATTAAGGGTGAAATATACAATACTTTAAAAAGGAAAACAATAGCCTAGATGTAAGGAAAGTAATTCATATGAAGTCACTTCTATATGACCACATTTTTATACATTCCTGGAAATAGTTAAGAAAGGACTACAGATTGAATGGGAACTTAATCTGATCTCAGCACAGGAAAACTGCTTTCTTAATTTCCTTTCCAGCCTGAAACACCCTTTATTCCAAGGGAAATCAGGCCAGAATTTCCTTTCTCTAATTCTTACTATCACCCTAGTCACCATGAAAAATGTTTCTGTCTTTGATGAAATGTGAAAGGTCACTTTAAACAAACTGCCATAATTCATATGGGTTTGAAAGAAAGAAAATTTCAACCACATATCACACACACACACACACACACACACACACACACACACACACGTAGAGCTTGTTTCTAAATCTTTCTTTTTTCAGTTGTAAAATAAGTTGAGAAAGGCAGCTCAGATTCCTTGGCCCAATGTACCACAAACCTAAATCCCAGAAGGTAATAATAAACAAAATCAGTTTTCTGAAAACATCTGTCCTTACACTTTGAAGAAATTAGAGTCTAAAAGAATACAATATCCCCTCTATCTACTGGAGGAGATAATTCCAATTCTAAATTAGTGATGCTTGCGAAAAAGATGAAGATGGGCCACAATTAAAAATCATATTATAGATGTATATATGTATATTATATATTATTATATTAAATATATGTATACTATATATTACATATTATATGTATGTATGTCTCTATACACACACACACACACACACACACTGTCATATATGTGGCTATAGACTTAATATTTATATGCTGAAGCCCTAACCCCCAAGGCAATGGCATTTGGAGATGGGCCTTTGAGAGATAATTAGGTTTAGATGAGATCATGAGAGTGGGGCCCTCATGATGCGATTAGTGCCTTTAATTAGAGACCAGGAAGCTTGCTCTGACACTGGCCATGTGAGGACACAATGAGTAGGCAGAGGTCAACAAACCAGAGAGAGAGAGCTCCCTCCACAACTAGACCATGTAGGCACCTGGATCATGAGCCTCCAAAACTGCAAGAAATTAATTTCAGTTGTTTCAGCCACTCAGTCTATGGCATTTTGTTACGGCAGCCTGAGTAAACTAATGCACACATAAACAAAAAAAACACAGGTGTATGTAATACTATCCATTTGCAATGGACTAAATGTGTCCCCCCAAAATCATATGTTAAAACCTAATCCCCAGTGTGATGGTATTTGGAGGTGGGGTCCTCAGGAGGTGATTTAGGTCATGAAGATGGAGCCCTTGTGAATGGGATCGGTACCTAATAAAAGAGGCCCCAGGTAGCTCCTTCGCCCCTTCTACCATGCTCAAGGCAGCGTCTGTGAAGCAGGAAATAGGCTCTCATCAGACACTGAATCTGCTGGCACCTTCATCTTGGACTTCCCAACCTCCAGAACTGCGAGAAATAAATTTCTGTTGTGTATAAGCCATTCAGTCTATGGTATTTTGTTACAGCAGCCTGAAAGGACTAAGACACTATCCTACTTAGATCTCAAAGCAGCTCCTGGCAATTTGAGACATTAAGAACTACTGTATAAGTAGCTGGTAATTAGATTAACAAGAGGTTAATATGATGGTGATGACTGAAGCTACACAAAACCACCCACTTTTGTTTGGTGATTGTCACAATCCTTAGTACACACCTTCCAACAAATCTGCAATTTCAGGCTTGTAGTTATCTCTGGCAAAAGAATATTGACAGAGACCTACAAACACTCTCTCTATATGCTTATACGTGACACATATATAAAAATCTAAACATATATAGAGTGATTAAATACATCACAATCAGATATCAAATATGATATCAAAATGCACTTTAGAACAATTCTTACTAAAAAGTGTTCAGAATTTTACAGTATACACTTGTCATTTGAAAACTGTACTTTAAAACTAGACTCATAAAACACGACCACTAAGCAATATAATTCCCTTTTACATTTTTGATAAATAGGTCTATAACATATAATTGTTGGTGAAGTGTAGGACAAAAAACCCCCAAGATTTACATTTGTTAACCCCCATCTGTATTGAAAAGGGTATTTTATACTGGAAAATATTTCTTCTTTCAGAGTCTCCATTTTACTTCCATTTTTATTTGGCTAAAGAAAAACACATACACACACACACACCACACACCACTTAAAGTTGAAATGAAGATTAGTTCATGCATTCTCTTTTTTAATTACTATTAAAACTAAGTATCCTAATTTTCAGCATACCAATAATGAACTATTTTTTTGTGACTTAGAACTTTACTTTCAACTACCATCACCATTCCAAATTCTCACTCATTTAATATTTGCTTATATCAAAGCACTGCTCTAGCTTCAAGATTTATATTTATCAATGTTATTAGTGTTGAAATATACATATAAATTCCCAAACTGAATGAATCCAAGAAATGAAAAAAGGGGAATATACTTAACACACTTTCCTTGACAATACTAATCCCTTTAGATAGATAATAAAGGCAGATTTTTCATTGAGGAACTCAGAGATACTGTCCCAGGAGAATTATACTCCTAAATACCAAGAAAATGCACTAACTATAAAGTGATTGCTCATTTAAATACTGTCTCTAAACAAATAAAAATCTACTTTTCATCTATACCTTTTTAGAAATAATTTAATTATGATACTATTAAATCTCTAACATTAATGCTAATGAAGAAGAATTAAAAAACTAAAAACCACTTTGTAAAATCCGTTTTCTAAACAGTATTTGGAATTATGCTTTACTCTGCTTGTAGGTCGCAGACTATAACTGATATTGTAAACTGTTAAGAATTTCAAATTTTGTTCAAAACATAATTGAACTCTTCTACACAAGTATATAGCATAACCATATGTACTTATTTTTTTTCAAACTCACTCCTACTACAGAATAAAAAATCGTCGATTGGCATGGGGAATTATACAACTATGGAGACCAGAGTTAAGAGACTATTACCGTAACCAGGTAAGACATGTAGGAGCAGGACGTAGATTCCCAGAAATAACAAGTGGAGGGAACTTAGAGAGGCAGAAATAAGAGAGCATGTTCAGGTAAAACAAAACAAAACCAAAAAAGAAAAGAAAAAGAAAGGGAAATGATAGCACTTTTGGGTATCTGTAAGTAGTTCTGTATGATTGATGATTTAGTTATTTGGGGTAAAAGAAAGTGAAGCCACAGTCATGTAACTAGCTTTCTGACCTGAACAACGCAGACTAAAGCAGTGGTCAGGATGGATGCTGGAACCAGACTGCCTGGGTATGAGTCGAGACCTCACTACCTACCAGACTGTGACATTAATCAAGTGTCCTCTGTACACCATTCCCTTTCAAAGGAAAATGAGGATTATATCTGTCACTATTTCAACAATTAACTGAAAAGATTAAAGATGCTAAGGTTTCTAGCACTTATCACAGTGTCAGGAAGATACATGCTTGATAAACATTAGCTATTGTGCACACCACTCACTGTGGCAGGAACAGCAGGTCAGAATAGCATTTCTCTACAATGAGGTGCTTTTACATAAGCCTGGGGCTGCCTCTGGGATGTTCTAGCAGATAGTTTCTAGAGGCAGTCAAATATGCTACATTATATCCCTGCAGTGAGATCTTAATCAGAGACCTAGATGAAATCAACAGTAAGGAGATGGCAGCTGTAGTCATGGAAATGTAAGAACCTCTCTATAAAACAGGTGAAAGGCAAGCAGGAAAAAAGGAGCACTTGGATCTGAACATCAAGGAAAACAAAAATACAAATAACAGAATGAGGACAGTGGTCCTGCAGGCGGAATGAAGCCAGCCAGCTAAAGAGCAGGTACAAGAGGACGAGAAACTCTGAAACACAGTGGAAACCATGATGTAATGATGTAAGCGTCAGTAAAAGGTGAGGACTGAGAAACAGGTATTAAAAAGCTACTTGAATTTTTTTCAGAAGATTGCTTGCCTGAAAGAAGAGCAACTTCCACCAGGTGGGGGTGAGGGGCAGGAGGCAGGTGGACATAGGTTGAGAAATGGGTGGGAAGTGGTGAAGTCCTGACTCCTAGTTCAGGTATCTCTTGGAAAACTTTTGCTAGGCAGTGTAGCATGACAGCAAGGAGGGAAAAAGAGGGGAAGAAATGAATTTTTCCTATGTGTAACACATTTTAAAGATTTAAGAGGTTCATATACCTGTTTTTAAAAAATGAGGATGATATGTAAAACAGTGGAAACTGAATACACAGGAAAAGGCTGAAAAATCTTTGAGGATGAAAGAGTGTTCTGCACAGAGCAAACATAAAGAACACAAAAGCAGAGGTCAGTCTCAGGCAGAAAGCAGACCCTGCATCCAGGTGACTGGAGAGAAGGGGAAAAGGACAGTGTGGATCGGCGTGGAATGGGTTCAAATCTAATGTCTTCTGTCTTCCCTGTGAGGATGAGGGGAAAAAGTGAATGAAGTCTAAGAAGTAGAATTGAAGGTCTGAGATTTAAATAGTCACTGTAACATTGGAAAGAAATGATGTGTTTATAACAAGAAAAGCCAGAATCTATTCCGGTAAAGCAACTTCACTCGGAGTTTGTGTTGCTCACAGATGATCTGGGACACTTGGCCACAAATACAAATACCTTCTAAGCAAACCAACTATCAGTAGCCGCCTCTCTGAACAGAAAGGTCACTGAAGAACAAGCATCAATCCCAACCTCCCAATTTGCATAAACTATTGATACTACCTATAAAATTGATAACTAATGAGAACCTCCTGTATAGCACAGGGAACTCAGTGGTGACCTACACTGGAAAGAAACTCACAAAAGAGGGAATATATGTATACATATAGCTGATTCACTTGCTGCACAGTAGAAAATAACACAACATTGTAAAGCAACTATACTCCAATTAAAAAAAAAAGAGCAAATGTAATAGCCACACCTGCCACCAGGGCTTGTTCCTAGGATGAACCCCGAGATTCAGCACTTCTGGCCCCTTGCTTGCCCCACTACTGGCTGCCCCTGGGCACTGATCAAACTGCTCCGCGTTATAGAGAAACCCTCAAAGGTCCCCGCACTGTATCCTTCTAAACATCCTCAGTGTCTCTAACCGGGTTCCGTCTAGACGACAATTCATCTTCCTGTCTCACTCATTTTTCATCCAGGTGGTTTTCTGTCAAAATTAATCTACTTTACTGGTCATCTGTTCACCAGCTGCAATCTACTACACGTGATAAATAACTCTTGAAAAGCAGAGGAAGATTTCACATTAATATAAGATTTTTCACTACTGACAGGAAACTAGTGCTAAAGATTTTCAATATGTCATCTCCCTTGTAATACAGCTAATAAAACAGTGCTTGACCTAATATATTCAATCATAGTTTAGTGGCTGACACTTTTTGGTATCAACTTTAGATTCTTATTTTGCAGAGATGCTCTCTCAATATCTCTTAATGTTAGCTTTCATTTTTTAAACAGAATGACGAAAGGTTAGGTCTTACAGCATGAGATCTGGATCAAGTGTCATTTCACATCTTTTACTTAATTTTACACACTCTTCAATCAATATACCATAATGTATGGAAAATAATGAATTGTCATCCAATTCCCTTTACTGGTCTTCACTAAATGTTAATATATTCTTTTCTTATTTCTGCTCTAGTAATCTTTTATATTTAAGTGGCCTTATTTTTATTTTCATTTTGGCAGGTAGGTATAGAAGGTGGGAGAAAAAATAAATTATCTTTAGATATAATCAATCTTCTAAAAAACTCTAGAAACTATTTTCAAAGCACATACATTTTAAACGTTAGAGAACTTTTTGGACCGTATGGAAAAGGCCATAAAGGAGAATATTAAATAATTAAGTATATTTGTCAGTAAATACAAATTTAAAGGGTTTGAAAATACATTAAGGGGCTGATAGAGTTTCGGGATGAATTTAGGCATATTTAAGGTGAAAGATATTAGAAGCAGGAAGAGACAGAAAATTTAAGGCACTTAGAGATTTTAAGAGAGACAGAAGATTTGATTAATGATGGGATAATCAAGGCATGCACTGGAACACTGGACGGTGCAGAACAGAGTGGACACTAAGAGCCCAGGACAGAGAATGTTCCTAAATTAAGAATTCTCCTATAGCTTAAATATGGCCCACCTATTCATAAAGCCAAGGGGACACCCTCTGTCTTACTAGTTAGCTTTCAGAGTCCTCCTAACTCCTAGGTTCTGTGTCTAGAAAATGGGCAAATTGAGTTCAAACATGCAGCAGATTTAAGAAGGCATGAGCAGGGTCTAGAGGATTAAGATGGCGGAGTAGGAGGACAGGTGCTCACTCCCTCTTGCAAGAGCACCGGAATTACAACTAAAGCTGAACAATCATTGACAGAAAGACACTGGAACTCACCAAAAAAGACACCCCACATCCAGAGACAAAGGAGAAGCCGCAATGAGATGGTAGGAGGGGTGCAACTGCGTTAAAATCAAATCCCATAAATGCTGGGTGGGTGACTCATAAACTGTAGAACAGTTATACTGCAGAAGTCCACCCACTAAAGTGAGGGTTCTGAGCCCCACATCAGGCTTCCCAACCTGGGAGTCCAGCAATGGGAGGAGGAATCCTCAGAGAATCAGACTCTGAAAGCCAGCGGTATTTGATTGCAGGACCTCCACAGGACTGGGGGAAACAGAGACTCCACTCTTGGAAGGCACACAAAAAGTGTGCTCACCAGGACCCAGGGGGAGGGAACTGTAACCCCATAGGAGACTGAACCAGACCTAGCTGCTGGTGTTGGAGGGTTGCCTGTGGAGGTGGGGGGCAGCTGTGGCTCACCAAGGAGACAGGGGCACTGGCAGCAGGGGTTCTGGGAAGTGCTCATTGGCGTGAACCCTCCCAGAGTCCACCACTGGCCCCACCAAAGAGCCTGTAAGCTCCAGTGCTAACTAGCCTCAGGCCAAACAACCAACAAGGTGTGAACACCGGCCCACCCATTAGCAGACAAGCAGATTAAAGCTTTACTGAGCTCCGCCCACCCAGCCCTACCCACCATCAGTCCCTCCCATCAGGAAGCACATTCCAGCCTCCTAGATAGCTTCCTCCACAAGAGGGCAGACAGCACTATCAAGCATTATCAGCAGTATTTTGTCTTGTGGAACTGAAAACCACAGCCACAGAAAGATACAGAAAATGAAAAAGCAGAGAACTTTGTACCAGATGAAGGGACAGGATCAAAACCCAGAAAAACAACTAAATGAAGAGGAGATAGGCACCCTTCCAGAAAGAGAATTCAGAATAATGATGGTGAAGATGATCCAGGACTTTGAAAAAAGACTGGATGCAAAGATCGAAAAGTTTACCAAAGACCTAGAAGAATTAAAGAGCAAACAAACAGACATATGCAACACACTAACTGAAATGAAAAATACACTAGAAGGAACCAATAGCAGATTAACTGAGGCAGAAGGACGAATAAGGGACCTGGAAGACAGAATGGTGATAATCACAGACACAGAAAAGAATAAAGAAAAAAGAACGAAAAGAACTGAAGACAGCCTAAGAGACCTCAGGGACAACATTAAGCACACCAACATTTGCATTATAGGGGTCCCAGAAGGAGAAGAGAGAGAGAAAGGACTTGAGAAAATATTGGAAAAGATTATAGTTGAACAATTCCCTAACATGGGAAAGGAAAGAGCTACCCAAGTCCAGGAAGTGCAGAGAGTCCCAGGCAGGATAAACCCTAAGAGAAACACGCCAAGACATATAGTAGTCAAACTGACAAAAATTAAAGACAGAGAAATGTTATTAAAAGCAACGAGGGAAAAATGACAAATAACATACAAGGGAACTCCCATAAGGTTAACAGCTGATTTCTCAGCAGAAACTCTGCAAGCCAGAAGGCAGTGGCATGATATATTTAACGTGGTGAAAGGAAAGAACCTACAACCAAGAATACTCTACCCAGCAAGGATCTCATTCAGATTCAATGGAGAAATCAAAAGCTTTACAGACAAGCAACAGCTAAGAGAATTCCGCACCACCAAACCAGCCCTACAACAAATGCTAAAGGAACTTCTCTAAGCAGGGAACAGAAGAGAAGAAAAGGACCTATAAAAACAACAACAAAACAGTTAAGAAAATGGTAATAGGATGGTACATATCGATAATGACCTTGAATGTAAATGGACTAAATGCCCCAACCAAAAGACACAGACTGGCTGAATGGATACACAAACAAGACCCATATATATGCTGTCTCCAAGAGACCCACTTCAGACCTAGGGACACATACAGACAGAAAGTGAGGGGATGGAAAAAGATATTCCATGCAAATGAAAATCAAAAGAAAGCTGGAGTAGCAATAGTCATATCAGATAAAATAGACTTTAAAATAAAAAAAAATGTTACAAGAGACAAGAAAGGACATTACATAAGGATCAAGGGATCCATCCAAGAAGAGGAGATAACAATTATAAATATATATGCACCCAATATAGGAGCACCTCAATACACAAGGCAAATGCTAACAACTATGAAAGAGGAAATGCAAGGCAGAAATAGAGACACAGATGTAGAGAACAAACACATGGACACCAAGTGGGGAAAGTGGGCAGGGTTGCAAGGGGATGAATTGGGAGATTGGGATACCAAATTGTACACTCTAACTATATGCTGTTTATTGTCTGTTAACTGTATTGCAATAAAAGTTCTTAAAAAAAAGAAAAAAGAAGGCATGAGCAGGTCTACATATGTAGTAGGGATGTTGGTAAATTGAGGAAAAATAATCAGCTTTGTAAGCACTGTTTTCATTCTTCACTTTTAACAGTTGGGTTTATTTTTTTGCTCTTACAGTGGGGAGAACAGGTAAGATCTATGGCTTAATGTGACTAAATACTCTGGAGCAGCACTGCTCAAGGAGGAGGCAGGGACTAATGGTTAGGGTTTTGCACAAAGACTGAGCACACAGGCAAATAAAGACATTTTTGGAATTTTCATTATAAATAAATCTTGTCCAGTTTGCCCAGCTGTGTAGGGAATCCAGGTAATTGAGCACTTCTTTATAGATTTGTTCTCTGTTGCAGTTTACATAGTCTATTTCACTTAAACATGTTTTCTGAATGCTACACCATGTATTTGTTGCATTAAAGTGTTTGTTGCATTAAAGTGTTTATTTTCAATATCAACTGGCTTGAATAATTAAGATACATTATGGTGACTTAGAAAATATTTGTGGATGTCCTTTGAACAGATGGAAAACAATTTAATAGACTTCAAATAAGAAACACAGATGGATAATTAAAAATCTAAAGGATATGCATATATTGAGATCCATATATAAAAATTGACTTTATTTCTATACACCAACAACTAAAAATTCAAAAATAATTAAGAAAACAATTCCATTTATAATACCACCAAAGTAACAAAATATATAGGAATAAAGTTAACAGTGTAAGACTTATAAGCTAAAATCTATAAAATATTACTGAAAGATATGATATAAATAAATGAAAGGACATCCCACCTTTACTGATTAGAAGACTTCATATTTTTAAGATGGCAATAATTTTTAATCTACCAATTCAGTACAATACTTATAAAAATCCTAGATTTCTTCTTTTTTTTTTCAGAAAAAGACAAACATTGGAAAATTCATAAGAATTGCAAAAAATCCAGAATAACAAAAGTTATCTTAAGAAATAAGAACAAAGGCGTAGAATTCATGCTTCTCAGTTTCAAAACTTACTACAAACAAGGGTCATCAAGTCAGTGTGGTGCTGGCATGTAGATTAAGGTATAGATCAATGGAGTGAAACTGAGAGTCCAGAAATAAACCCAAACATTTTTGGTCAATTGATTTTGACAAGGAGGTCAGAAAATTTTAATAGAGGAAGGATAATCTTTTAAACAAATGTTGCTGGCATAACTGTATACCAAACATGCCAAAGAATACAGGTGGCCCTCTTCTTTACATCATGCACAAAAGCTAATTCAAAATAAACTGTAAACTATATGGATGAGTTAGCACTATGAAACTTTTAGAGGAAAAATATAGGAGTAAATCTTTGTGAGCTTGGGTTTAGCAAAGCTTTCCTAAATATAACAAGAAAACCACAATGACACAAGTAAAATAGGTAAAATGAACTACATCAAAATTAGAAAACTTCATGCTGCAAACAATCCTGTCATGAAAGTGAAAAATACAAGCCATAGAACAGGAGAAAATATTTGCAAAAGACATATACTATGAAAGACTTTTACCTAGAATATAAAAAAGCAGTACTCCTACCACTAAAAAAAGAAAAACAACATAATTAAAAATGAGCAAAATGTTTTAATAGACAGTTCTTCAAAGAAGATATACAAACAGACAATAACCATATAAAAATATGTTCAACATTTGTTATCTGGGAAATTCACCTGAAAACAGGAAGAATAGACTTCCCTGGTGATCTAGTAGTTAACACTCTGTGCTTCCACTGCAGGGGGCACAGGTTTGAGCCCTGGTCTGGAACTAAGATTCCACATGCCACAAGGAGTGCCCCCCTCCACCAGAAAAAAAAAAAAAAAAAAGAGAGAAAAGAAAATAGGAAGTATATACCTACTTCCTGCCCAGTAGAATGGCTATAATCAAAAAGACCAAAACAAGTGTTTTTGAGGACATGTGAAAATTGGAACTGTCAGAGATTGTCAGTGAAGAGATAATTGTGCAGCCACTTTAGAAAACAGTTTGGCAATTCCTCAAGATGTTAAACAGAATTACTATATGAACAGATTTATTCCATGAAAGATAATTAAATTAAAACATACATCCACACAAAAACTAGTACAGGAGTATTCATACCAGTACTGTTCACAGTAGCTAAGAATTAGAAACAACCCAACTGATGAATGAATAAATAAAATGTGGTATATCCTTATTACATCTGGAAGTTGTATTCATATAAACTAATAATGTACATGCCCCCATAGGATGATGTCATACCTAACCAATATCCTTCTTATTTCAGGATAAAAATCCCCCAAAAAGCTGAAATATTCTGCTACTCTGCACTGAGTATTTCTAAATTTTCAAATTATAGTATAAACTTCATGAGGTCAAGCATTGTGACCTCTAGAACACCACTCACATATGTGCATGTGTTCAGGAAGTTATTGCTAATTGCCTTCCTTACATTCAGACAACTATAGGGAAGCTGAGCAAGGTGAAGATTTAAACCATCTTCAGTGAAGATAAAATTGCTTTGAGTTACACAGCAGACTAGTGCAAGAGGACACAAAATACACAGGCAAATGAAAATGCCAAAATGTTATTCTTTTATGAAAGATTAGCTGAAATGTAAAATTTACTGAACATTTCTTGCATACTTTTCTGTGCCGGTTAAATACTGAGGAAGGATGCAAAGCAATATGCTAGCTGAATTTAAGTAATTTACCTAGAAATAAATTTCATTCTCTAAACCATTTCTCTCATGTGCCCAACAACTGTTCTATATTTTGCAAAAATAAAGTATTTCCATGTTCCTCCCTCAAATAGCAAACAATAAGCCAGCATGATATTAAGATGTTGGTATCTCACACTTAAGCAAGAGAAAGAAAGCATAAATGTCTTTAACTGTTTACAACTTAAATAATAGATGGATGACATTTTGATGTTTAAGTGAAGAGAAATATAAATTTTTACTCTAGAAATACATCTCTTCATTCAACTTTAATTACAAAAGATGTAAATAATGTTTTATGATAAATGGATATGTCTGCTGCTTATATTTCTCATAATAATTAAAATCAGAATGATAGCTGTCTAGGAAACAGTTGCAATCATGACAAATTTTTCTTTTTTTGGTACTTCTTAGAATCTAGGCAAGTTAATTAATGAAAATATTACTGTATTTACACTATTTACAACTCTGAGTCTTATTTAACCACTATGATTAGCACAGGGAGATCAACTCAATGATTGGTGATGACATAGAGGAGTGCAATGGGGGGGGGCTCAAAAGGGAGGGCATGTGGGGATATATGTAAAAATACAGCTGATTCACTTTGTTGTACAGAGGAAACTGGTACAACATTGTAAAGTGATTATACTCCAATAAAGATCTGAAGAAAAAAAATTTTTTTTAATGTAAAAAAAAAAAACCCACATATATTTACTGAGCAATTGCTAAACATAGGATACAATACATAGTAGGGAGGGAAAATGCTTAAAATTAAGACCTTAAGGGATTTATAATCTCATTGTGATATGAGAGAAGTACACAAATATCTAAAAGCAAAAACATGTTAATTGCCAAAGTAGCTCAAGAATTATTAACATGGGATAAAGATGGAAAATCTATTCTGTTTGAGAAAGGTTTTTTTTAAAAAAACATATCAGGTAGTATTTGAATAGACCTGTTCACTTAAATGCTTATTTAAAATTAAGAGGCAGAGAATTAAACAAAGCTTATTTTTTATAGATTATATTATGGCATATTCATTATCTTTTAATTTATAATTCTATATAATGCCCAATAAAAAGTGAAAAGAAAGTCATAGAATGTGTCCTTCTGATGTCATAGGATTAAAAGTCTTCCACTGGAAGTTAAGGGATCCTAAGTTACTTAGAGGAAAGAAAACACACTAAGTGAAAAAAGACATTAACAGTTCCTATTTCACTGCCCCCTCATGCTCAGTTCTCACCTATGTCCCCAAAGACTCTGACCCCTAAATGGAGTTTCATGCTTTCATTGCTTTGTCCTCTTTTGGCCTCTGTTCATATACAAATTTCAAACTGACTTTTTCTCTTTTTGTTGTTTTTTTTTTTACTTCAAATGCATTCATTACTGTGCAATTAATAAAAGGCATATGACATTCGTAATAAATAATTGATATGGAGATGAAATAATTTCCACATTCTATGTAATTCAAACTGAATTTCCAGTCACGGTGGGATTTTTCTTGAATCAACACTCCATCCCCCTATGAGAACAAATTTATAAAGTAAGGGGAACACGGTATGGTTAGGATGGCAATTTATGTGAAGGAATAGAACAAGTTAAAATTGTAACATGGTTGAAGATATATAAGATGTGACATACACCAATATCAGTACCTTGAATGAGCTTCCTATAGAATCTTCCTACAGTATCCATGGGGAACTGGTTCTAGCCCCACCTCTCCCCTGGCCAGGAAAACAAAATTTGCTGAAGCTCAAGTCCCTTATGTAAATCCAGAACCCATGAATATAGAGAGCAGACTATTATCTTATAAGTATCTTATACATGAAAGTATCATATATATGTATATGTATATATCTCAATACCTTATATACAATTATAAAACAAATATTAATTTCCTTTATCCTCAAGCTAGTCTTCCTAACAATTCATTCATTTTATTAATTTTTGGATTCATAGTAAGGTATAGCCTAACTTACTGAATTGTCAGATTCTATAGTGTGGACAGGAATAGCTGCCATCTTCCTAATGAAGACAGGAACCCAAGGCAAGTGACAGCTTTGTTACTACTAGAGGAAATTCAGCCTCCTATTGTCTATAATCATACCTTATTTTAGGATCATATTTTTGTCTGAATTATGAATAACAATCACATAAATGTTATTTTAAATCTGTATCACTTTATAAATGTATAAATTTATAGAAATTTTTAACTTTATATGAATTATGATACAGATATGGCTATGTATTTTAATTAGTACCAGCTTAATTGACTTGTGAATCTTAAGAGAACTGTACCATGTGCATCTTAGAAAAACTAGTTTCATTTCTCAGGGGTCTAAACAAATGGAAGCAATAATATACTAGTAGTGTTTTGATATTAAACTAGAGTAACAGGTTTTAAATTTAATTAACTTAGAAAATAAATATATTGTCATTCAATACACTGAGCATTATTTTGGGTACTAGAAATACAAAGAAAGGTAATACTTCTTAATGAACAGCTTTCCACACTGTGAGACATAATAGCGGTGCTTTGTTTTCCATGAAGAAAGTACTTTAATGACGATAAGAGCTAGATAGAAATGTATTTATGAACTCAATCTACAAATATTTGTATGTGCCTATTATATACTGGTGTACAAGACAGGTTTCCTTTCTCAGTGTGATCAATAGATGAAATAAACACATCAGGCAGTGAAAAATTGGGATACAGATACTTTATAAAGATGAATAAATCATAAAGTATCTTACTAGCTTTATTTAGACAGTTGACATATAACATTGTGTAAGTTTAAGGTGTACAATGTGTTGATTTGATATACTTTTATATTCAAAATGATTACCACCATCACATCATGTAATTATCATGTCTTTTTTGTGGTGGGAGCATTTAAGATCTACTCTCTTAAGAGCTTTCGAGTATATAATACTATATCATTAACTATAATCACTTGCTTTAAATTAGATCCCCAGGACCTATTCACCTTATAACTGGAAGTTTGTGTTCTTTAACCAGCACCTCTCCATCTCCCTGAATCCCAGGCCTTTAAACTACCATTCTAGGCTCTGTTTCTTATAAACTCAGCTTTTTTAGATTCCACATATAAGAGATATCATACAGTATTTGTCTTTCTCTCTCTGACATTTCCATTAGCATAATGTTTTCATGGTCCATCTATGTTGTCACAAATGGGAGGACTTCCTTCTTTTCTCATGCCTGAATAACATTCCATTCTGTGTGTGTGTGTGTGTGTGTGTGTGTGTGTGTGTGTGTGTGTGTGTGTGTGTATATATATATATAAACACCTTCTTTATCCATTCATCCATTAATGGACACTTAGGTTGTTTCCATATCTTGGCTATTGTGAATAATGTTTTAGTGAAAGAGGACAGCAAATATCTCTTCAAGATCTTAATTTTATTTCCTTTGGATTTATACCCAGAAGCGGGATTACTAAATCATACAGTAGTTCTATTTTTAATTTTTTGAGAAACATTCATACTGTTTTCCATGGTGGCTGCACAAATTTACAAGGGTTCTCCTTTCTCCACATCTTTGCCAATATTTGTTATCTATTTTCCTTTTTGATAAGTCATTGTAACAGGTGTGAGACAATATTGCATGGGTTTGATTTGCATTTCCCTAATGATCAGCGACATTTAGCACCTTTTCATGTACCTACTGGTTATCTTTATGTCTTCTTTTGAAAAAATTTTATTCAGGTCCTCTGCCTATTCTTTAATCAGGCTTTTGTTTTCTTTTGTTTGCAATTTTGTTCTCTTGAGTTCCTTATACATTTTGGATATTAAGACTTTATCAGATATATGCATTACAAATATTACCTCCCATTCTCTAGGTTTCCTTTTCACTGTGTTGATGGCTTACTTTGCTGTGCAGAAGCATTTTACTTTGATTTAGTTCCACTTGTTCATTTTTGCTTTTGTTACCTTTGCTTTTGGTGTCAAATCCAAAAAAAAAAAAAAATTCATTTCTAAGAATGATGTCAAAGGGCTTAACCACTATGTTTTCCTCTGGGAATTTTATGGTTTCATGTCTTACATTCAAGTATTTAATCCATTTTGAGTTGATTTTTGTGTGTGGCATAAGGGTCCAGTTTCATTCTTTTGCATGTGGCTGCTGAGTTCCCCAACATGATTTATTGAAGAGGTTGTTTTCTCCCCATTGCATATTCTTGACTCTGCTGCAGTAAATTAATTTATCATATATGTGTCGGTTTATATCTAGGCTGTCTATTCTGTTACATAGATCTATGTGTCTGTTTCATGCCAATACCATACTGTCTTAACAACTGTAGCTTTGCAATATAGTTTAACATCAGAAGTGTGATTCTTCCAGCTTTGTTCCTTCTCGGGATTGCTTTAGCAATTTGGGGACTTTTGTGGTCTCATACAAATTTTGAGACTAGTTGTTCTATTTCTGTGAAAAATGTCATTGGAATTTTGATAGGGATTTCATCACATCTGTAGATTGCTTTGAGTAGTATGAACATTTTCAATATTAATTACTTCAATCCATGAGCACAGGATATCTTTCCAGTTATTTGTGTCTTCTTCAATTTCTTTCATCAATGTCATAGCTTTCAGTGTATAGGCCTATGTCCTCTTAGATTAAATTTATTCCTAAGTATTTTACTCTTTTTGATGCTATTATAAACGCAATGGCTTTCTTAATTTTTCTTTCTGATAGATTGATGTTAGTATATAGAAATGAAACATATTTTTCTATATTAATTTTGTATCCTGCAACCTTACTGAATTTGCTTCTTTGTTCTAACAGTTTTTGGGTGGAGTCTTTAGTGTTTCATACATATTATCAGGTCATCTGCAAACAGAGACAACTGTACTTTTTTGTTTCCAATTTGGATTCTTTTATTTATTTTTCTTGCAAGTTACTCTGGCTAGGACTTCCAGCACTATGTTGAATAAAAGTGGTGAGAGGAAGCAACCTTGTCTTGTTCATCTTAGAGAAAAAGCTCTCAGCTTTTCACTGGTGAGCACAATGTTAGCTGTGAGCTTGTCATATTTGGCCTTTAATATGTTGAGGAATGTTGATTCAATATTCAGTTTGTTGAGAGTTTTTATCATGAAAGTTTGCAGATGGATTGAATACTGGATAATAAAAAATTAATCAGACATAAGTCACATATTTTTAAAAGACTGGCTTGTGGCAATATTCATGAATATGGGGGTAACTTTGGGACTGGTAGGTTAGAGAATATTAAGTTCAGTTTTAGCCATGTTAATTTCAAGATATCAAATATCAAATTAGAAATGATAAATATGCAATTAGATAAATTTAACTGGAGTTCTTGATAAAGATGACGATGGGAAATATACATTGGAAATAATCTCTTCTCTAATTTTGTATGAAATTCTCCACAGTGATACTTTGTGTTCTGATCATATTTCAAATGCAATCTAAAATATTAGACTACCTGTATTTTGAAAGATTCAGTAGGTAAATTGTCATTTTTAAAAATTTTAAACTCTTATTTTGTCATTTTAAAGGCTTTCTGTATGATACAACTCAACATAGAAAAATATCCTAAATTCCCCCCATATACTTCTTACATATTAAAACAGATGATCACTAAAATCACTTTATACAGGAATACGTAGAAACAAAAGATGATGACACAATAGATAGGTAAACTTTAATATTTTCAAACCAATCAAATCCATATATATTTTTAGTGCTTTCTTAGATTTTGATTCTATTTTAATTTATGTTTTCACTCCACAACTGGCATAAATATTGTTACAATAAATTCTACCAGGAGTAGTAATTCATGTTATAGAATACATTCATGTTCTTTCAAATAGTAAAAGAAATCTAATGACTAAATTATATGAAGATCTTGTACTGCTTCCAAATATTATATCTCATTTCCACTCTGCATTTTAAATATGGATTCCAAAGCATGATGGAATATACACAGTATGAAAATAATGTGGATATGATAATTATCTTGCCTGCTAAATATGGTCCATTTATAGTCTGTCTTACAAGTCAATGCATTTTCCATGGAACTTACAGTGTTATAACTCAGCATTAATCTCTCAGATTTTATCAAGTATCACTATAAAAATCATTCATATGAAAACCAGTTTTCATGGTCTGTAATACCATTATTTTCTTTCACAACAGAAAATGTGTGAAAATGTCAATTTTCCTTTTCTCATTTAATCTCTGAAGTACTCTGAAAGAGAAATCACCAACAAACAAATAAAACCCAATAACTTAAAATCTGCTGGGTAGCTTTAATATTTCACTATACTATATTTTGCTTATTCATTTACTTTTAATGGTAGAGGCTTATCAAGGAAGTCAAATATGTGGGAATATACATTTGGATATATATTTTGATAGTCACACTTCTTGGAAAGTTCCAAAGAATTTCCACATCTGGGGAATTCTATACATAGCTGCTGTGATATAATTCAGGAGTGGGAGGAGACTCACTGTCAATGGCACCGTTTTTAAATATATATATATATATTATTTATTTATTTATTTATTTATTGGCTGTGTTGGGTCTTCGTTGCTGCACACGGGCTTTCTCTAGTTGCAGCGAGTGGGGGCTACTCTTTGTTGTGGTGCGCAGGCTCCTCATTGCCATGGCTTCTCTTGTTGCGGAGCACAGGCTCTAGGCACATGCACTTCAGTAGTTGCAGCATGTGGGCTCAATAGTTGTTACTTAGTTGCTTCTCAGCATGTGGGATCTTCCTGGAGCAGGGATCAAACCTGTGTCCCCTGCTGTGGCAGGCCGATTCTTAAACACTGTGCCACCAGGGAAGCCCAATGGCACCTTTTTGACAACAAATGCCTTTTTGGAGTTCAATTAGTCTGGGTTATATAAATGTAAAGATTTTTTATCAAAGTCATAAGAAAATGACTTGAAAATGAAAGTTAAATAGTTTAAGTGTAGAATATTTTTAGCAGGGAAAACTGTTGATATAAAATTAAGAATGGAGGGAAACTGGGAGTATAAACACTCTAAGTTAGAAGGTTCTAGAAAGAAGTCCACCTGAGCAGATTGCCCTGGGTAATAAAACCACCTGCAATTGCAGTCACTCTGAGCTTCCTGTTCATAAAATCCCCTCTTTTCAATACTGTCTGTAGCCTTGTAGCATTTTGCAGTTCAACATAAATACTGCTTTTTATATCTGGTGCTTTTTAGGGATCCATGTGAAAGCTGAGACTAAGAATAAATGAAAAGAGAAAAGCTAGTATGAGAGTGATTATTAAATCAACACAAAAACCAAGAGGTGCTGATTTCTGTGTGGGGCTTCAGAAGAGCGTAAGATGCTTCTCAGAATCATCAGCCTGGGGACGGACCTTGAGAAGTGGTTACCAAGAGACCATCTTCCCTCTGCCTGAGATCTGCCCCCAGAGGTGAGAGTTCAGGCACAGATGCACAGAACAGAAGCACAGGGGGCAGGGGAATCACACACAGTCTCTACAGAAGACTCAGTAATGTAATAGAACCTCTATTATGTTACTAAGTTCATGAAATAAGCCAGCTGCGACGGGTACCACAGCTGTCCTTAGCATTCACCCTCTCCATCTTCTGCCACACAAGCTAGACCTCACTCTAAACCATGAATGTCTGATGCAGGACTCCTGCAAGTGTCTGCACCATATGAGAAACCCCAGAAGAGGTAAAGCTCCACATGGCATATGCTGAAGTGAGAGGCTTAAAAACCGTTCCCTGCAGCCACAGCTGAAATCAGAGGTGTGTGAGGGCACCGGGGCATTCAGTTCCCTGGGAATGGCCTTTCTTGGCTACACACAGAATTGACCCAGGCTTTTAGGCTGGCTTGGTTACTAGAGTGGTATTGTTTCTTATCAGCATTTTATTCTTAATGTCTCCTAGTTCTGGGGACTCAGTAAACAGTTACGAATTCATGAAAGAACACACAAATGAAGTAATTGATCTTCCCAGATACCCAAACTAGTCCTGTCACATGCTCCATCCTTCTCTTCCTGGCCATTCTACTTAAGAAGCACCTACCCACTGAATCCTCTTCCTTACCTTGTAGTATATTCCCTGCCACGCTGTTTGGATTTGCCATCAAATCGAAATACCAGGTGTCAGAAAAGAAACAGAAAACAAAATCAAATACACAGAATGGGACCACGTTACCCGTCTGTAAAACAGGCTGTAAGCTCCTTATTATTTTCGGTATGAAATATCAACTACTTTGCCTGGTAAATGAGGTCATTCACAATCTGGGAATAACCTACAGCATACCCTCAAATCATATTACTACCCTCTATGTTCCAACACCACAAAACTAGCAAATCCTTTTCAAAAGCATCATGTTTTCACAATTCTCTCCCTTGCTGTTCACTGCCCACAAGGTTTTTCTCTCCTTTCTGTGTGAAAAACACTACTAAAGAATCTAGATTAAAAGTTACTCTCTTTGTGAACTGTTCTTTTATTTCCTTAAGAACAGTCACTCAGGCCACTTAGGACTTTCCTATCATACAAGTCTCCTCTTTTCGGTGGTCTTTTCATGCCTCTTCTGAGAACTTCCTGAGGCCAGGATACACTTATCCTAATAGCCTTAATATTATGCTAACTCAAAGGAAAAATGCATCTCTTGAGAAAAAGGAAGGAAAAGAGGAAGAGAGTGAGTGAGACAGGGAGGATGGAAGGGCAGAGAAGATGAAAAACGTCTTAAACTTTCCCATAAACACCCAGTGGTCACAGATGGGATCTGTGGATGTGACTACCTCATTCACATGCATTTTTAAGTCTTTCAATCCTTTCTCTCAAGGTCCCACAAAACATTCTTCTGACCTCAGAGATAAAGAAAGTCACTCTCTACATTTTCCAAATTCCCTACACAGAGGAAAAGATGGTCAGCACAGGAAACTCCAGCCTCTATCCCAGGACAGGGATTCATGGAACTGCAGACCGCTAGGAACTAAAGGTCACTATGCATCCAGCAGGATGTCCTGGCCATAAGATTCTTTAATCTTCTGAGCAATGCACCCCTGTGGACAAGAATACTTCAGATGGCCTAGTGTCTTGCCTGCGCACAATTATCAAACACACACACACACACACACGCACACAGAGCCCCCTACATGTGTCCGCTCTCATTCACTGTCTCAAGAAAGGATGCTCTGTCCTGCCATGTGGCTTTCCAGTGGCACCTGATTAGGACGGGCTCTTCTTAATTTCCTCTCTGCTCTGATCTCTACAAGAGGTCCTTTATCCTAAACTGAGTACTGAAGTACTTCCCTTCTGTACAGCAGGACTTCTGTTATATGCAGGACACTCAGCTCACGCTACATCTATTAGGACTGGTCTCAAACTGAAAACTCATACCATGTATTTTCTGGCTGGATTTCCTGGTTTTGTCCTGACCTGTCCATGTTGGCTTACCCATTCGCACTGTACCAGTTTCCTCTCTGAATTAACCCTAGATTTCAGATGCTGACTCGGATAGCTCATCACAACCAGTGCTACCATCCTAACTGGCCAGCATCAACCCTCAGAAAACCTGATCTTCCTCCTACACACCTCATATACAAATGATGACACCTCATACACAAATGATGACACACTATACCTTCTAAATGGTCAGTAACCCTGTGATTCACTGTAACTGCTTCTACTAAAGTCTTAAAAAAATTGTTTTACCCTCATCTGGTACATGGCACATTGGAAGCAATCAATAATTGTCTGACAAAAGAATTAATCAATAACATTAAAGCCAAGTAATTTATCTTTATGGCTCCAGTCTCACCTCTCTGAAATCCATGTACTACCTTTTTGCCAGGCTTTCCAATTTCAATAAATTAACATCCAAATTCCTTTGCAGGGCATATAGGGTCACTTCCCACTGAGCACTGCTCATATTTTTTGCTTTATCTTTTGAAGCCCCTGTATGGTTGCAAGTGCTCTTTTCTTCTTCCAGGAACTGTCACTCAGTGAAATCTCATTTCATTCTTTAAGAATAGGGATTTCCTCAGACAGAACTCTTCTAGAAAATGTTCTGTGGAAGCACTTTTTGTAACACACTGTCCCAATACCTTTTTCCCCGAACTAGACGTGAGCTCACTGAAATGAGGATTGCCTGTCTGGTCTAATAACCAGCAGAGTAACTGGCATAGAGCAAGTATTCAAGATTTTTAAAATAAGCTGTATCCATATTTCTCATCTTTATGTCGTGCCCTTTCCTTGACTTCTCAGACAGCCCTATGCTAATCTCAGCTTGGCCCGTCACCCTGCACGGTTACAACAATCCAGCCTCCAAAGGCTAGGTTATATAGTCTCTAGGTTATAAAGAGAATCACATCACTTTTAAATAATATAAGAACACACTTTAAAATCCATTTTTTACTCTTTAAAAGAAAGAACAGAATCTCAAAAGTTTGTTGGGGCAGGCCACAGAGGGATAATCTACTTTTTCAAAGAAATAGAATAAAGTAGCCACTAGCCTTTTCATAGAAGATGATTCCAAGGGAAAAGGAAGGCACACTTACTAAGGAGCCTCCAACTTGTGCCACATGCCACACTTAGACATCACAGAGCAGGATGAACCAGTCAAGGGGAGACACTGGCTGACTTGCTCAGGAAGTGTGAGGTCTCATGTCAGATGCAGGAAAGAAAAATAAATGAAACTGCACACCTGCCTTCAGGGAGAACAGTCTTCACAACACTCCTTTGGGGCAGGTAATACTACATCCTTAAGGAAAATAAATGGCATTCTGAAGCCACATTTAATAAATGGAAAGACCACAATGGGAACCAAGTCTGTCTGCCAACGAACCTGTTTTGCAATTAATTTTCCTGCACCTGCAGAAACACACAAGCCAATGAATCTGCTCTGCTTTATCCAACAGAAATCTTTTGAAAGAAAACAAGACAGACTCTAACTAAATGCATGGGTAAGAGGAAGTAAATAAATTTTGTTCCAAATACGCAAAGTGTGGAAGTTTGAAAAATAGCCAATAGGTTAATTAGCAATGAAATTGCTGAAAAACATAAGTGAGATTTATCTTGATTTAAAAAGTATGGTTATTCTATTTTCTGTGATTTGGGGGAAAGTCAGTTTCATTTTGAAAGAAGGAAATTACCACACATGCAAAGGTAGATTATTTTATTACTTTTGGAGAAAAAAAGAGAGTAAAAGATGGTTTCCTCAAGGGAGGCTGATGAAGAAAAGGATATGCAAAACATTCGATCTTTCTGAGTTCACAAAATGAAGATCTTCTGCAGGAAATCTGAAAAGCTGATTCTCTTGGGAACACCCTTCTTTTTTATAACCAAAACATGAAGTTTTCCAGGAAAATGAAAGGTCCAAAAAAGAAAAATACTGCATGAACTTTCCTTTGGAAATGTTCCTTTTTCTCCTACAACCTTTTCTCTTCCTTCTTATATATTATGCAGGTGTTATCTGTTGCCCTTAGATTCTCCAAGTCTCTTCTACTCAATGATGTCAGGGAGAGCCTTCTTCCCAGGAGTCAGAACAATCTTTCTGAACTCTTTCCTCTTTCATATACACCCTACACACTGCATTTAGAATCATCTTCCTAAATCTCTTCAACACTTCAGATGATACTCCTGGCTCCTACAACTTTTTCCACTTCAACCAGTAACTTTTCTTTAACTAGATACAAACCCCATGGTGTGCTTAAAAGTTGTTAGTTCACAAGCAGAAGTGGAATGGGGAGAAAAGGAGGAGTGTGGCAGATTTTTTTCTTTACTGTTTTTAACCAATAGTTGAAGGAAGCAGAGAATCACGATTAAACAGACACATATGCATGTTCTAGTCTTTCCTGCTGTCCAGGAATCTGTTCAATCATTTAGGTGGAATTTCTTTTCCACCTTAATATTTCCAACACCATTGTTTCCTTTCCTTCTGCCTCCAAATACACTCAGATATTCAAATCCAAAAACATTTTTTTAATAACTTTTAATCATTTCAGGCTATTTTCTCCATTTTCAATCCTTTGCTACTAAACTTTACAGAATGTTAGCTATCACCTATGCCTAAAAATCCTTTATTTTTAAATTTATTTTTCTTTTTTATCATTGTAATACAAAGTTCAAAAAGGCAAACAGTTCTATTGTACATGGCATTAAAAAAAAATTATCAGTTCCTCTGCTGATGGACAGTTAGGCTGCTTCCATGTCCAGGTTATTGTGAATAGTGCTTCAGTGAACCTTGGGGTGCATATATCTTTTCGAATCATGGTTTTCTCCGGATATATGCCCAGGAGTGGGATTGCTGGATCGTATGGTAAGTCTATTTTCAGTTTTTTAAGGGACCTCCATACTGTTCTCCACAGTGGTTGTATCAATTTACATTCCCACCAACAGTGCAGGAGGGTTTCCTTTTCCCCACAGCCTCTCCAGCATTTATTGTTTGTAGACTTACATGATGGCCATTCTGACCAGTGTGAGGTGATGAAGATTTGGTACAATACATATATACAATGGAATATTACTCAGCCATAAAAGAACAAAATAATGCCATTTGCAGCAACATGGATGGACCCAGAGATCCTCACACCGAGTGAAGTAAGGCAGACAGAGAAAGACAACATATGGTATCGCTTATATGAGGAATCTTAAAAAATGGTACAAATGAACCTATTTACAAAACAGAAATAGAGTCACAGATGTAGAAAACAAACTTATGGTTACCAACGTGGGGTGGGGAGGGATAAATTGGGAGGTTGGGATTGACATATACACACTACTATAAATAAAATAGATAACTAATAAGGACCTACTGTATAGCACAGGGAACTTACTCAATACTCTGTAATGGCCTATATGAAAAGAATCTAATATATATGCATAACAGATTCACTTTGCTGTACACCTGAAACTAACACAACTTTGTAAATCAATTATACTCCAATAAGAATGTTTTTAGAAAAGATCAATTCCTTACCCTACCCTTTCTGCCTGCAAAGTCCACCATCCACAGTCAACCTACTACTACATAATAACTGTTACTTACTCTTCCAATATTAGATAGTGTAGAATACCTTCCAAAATACAGAAGAGGGAAATTCAACTCTCTTATATCATGTCCGCTTTTCCCCAAAACACATGATCTCTCTGCTCTCTTCCCCTAATGTCAGTTTAAAATTTATCGTTAAATCCATGTTCAATATTTGCAACATTCTATTAGAAAGAGTTGTTCAATGCTGATACTGTATGATTACATTTTTCTTCTTGTCCATCACCATTTTTTTGACATTAATTGCTTCATCTTTTAACTTAGTTATTTAACCTAATTACCCATCAGTCGTTACTATGAGGATGTGAAAACCTTGCTACAGGACTCTCTTAACACATCAGGTCTGGGAGGTAACTGATCCATTCCTTTTTCCCTCCTTAGAGCAATCTCCTGAGGAGTACTTAACCTTCTTACTCTAATCCTATGAGCTATTCTGTATTTTTCTGTTTATGTCTCTCTCTCTTTTTTCAGTAAGCTGACAATTTCTTTAGATAAGGATTATATCTCATTTAGCATTTTCTTCCAAGTCCTAGAGATTTGCCTGAATGTGGTAAATATTTTCTTTTAACTAATTGTATTGGTAAAAGTCATATATTTTTTATAAACTCCAGCTGACACATACTATTTCCTTGAATTATGATCCTTTGTAATTTTATTATTAAATTCTCACAACTCGTTGAGGTACATACATCACATTTTGCCTTGTGCAAACTTACTTTTAAATACACATAATGCAGTAGTTAGCAAACATGAATTTTTTTATTTGCTTAGGATAAAACCTTACACCTAATGATCACACAATGAGTTGATTTCAGAGAAGTAACAGGAAAGGATAAGTAAGATATTTCCTTTTTTTGCCACCATATTTCACCATTTATTGGGGTAATTTGGTAGGGATCAATGTAAAAAGTTTTAGAGTAGCTGGCAGTGGCCCTGTTCAGTTGTCTGCACAGATATGAGACATTAGTAAGTCTGGGGTGTAAACTCAAAGAAGGCCAGTATTAGCAAATGTATCTGTCAAATATATTTCATTTAAAATGTTCTTTCTCCAAATAAAATCTTATCACACTAAAGAGATAAGCTTATTACCCATCCTGGAAAAACAGATGCCATAAAAAGCAAGACCAAGGGAATAGAGTATTTTTGCGAAATAAGACATCTAGCAAAGAGCATACCATCTGTGATCTAATTGTCAGGAGATTATGAGATATAAGCTTTCTAGAGAGCTCTGGCAAAGGATTAATCAGTGAGGACAAGAAAAAAGGAACTAAATTTTCCCAGTTTTATAAAAAAGCACTACTTTCTTCTTAACCCTTAATTAAGGAAAGAATGAAAAATAGATGAATTGAAACTTGATTAGAATTTCATGTTCTAAGCCTGAAATTCTTCAGTTGAAAATGTTAGGACTTCTCTTTGAACTTTACAATATTTATTTTAAAACTTTCTTCTTCCACATGCAGATAATGTATCTCCGTGAATTCGCTGAAGTGTGCCGTGCCTGAAACAATCCGTGAATATTTACAAAACTTCAGTGTAAGTTCACTATCCTGTAAAATAGATCGGAATGTGAGTGGAAAATCATAAGCTTCTTGGAAAAATGTATTTTGTCTCACTGACAGAGTGTTCAAACTGCAAGAAAGCCCTTAGGAGCCTCCAGGACACAGTAACAGAGGCAGAGCAGTGGAGAAGCTGTAGGTGTAGACACTGGATCCCCAAGGAGAGGGTCTTGTCCCAGATTCACACCCATCAGGGTGAGCCACAACCTCCCTGCACACACCCTCCATATCCTATAAGATGAGGAGGACATCCAGAGGGGTGAGATGGGTCCACAAGCATCGAGGACCCTTTCAGGACTTGGCTGTGCTGTGGGTGGAGGGATCAGGCAGACACTGGACCTCAGCGAAGTTGTCAGGCCAAGGTGTAGGCTGTTTATTCAGAGATAAACCTTTCGGGGTGTCTATGATCAAGATGCACCCCACTGTACTCTTCTGTTTGCTTTTTGTTTGTTTAAAAAACAAAATTGTAAACTTTTATACAACCACCATGAAGAGGTCTCTGAGAAATGCGTAATGAACATATGAATGTACCACATCAGGTTAAAGAACTACTGAGTCCAGATTCTCTCCTCATCTCAGGACCACCAAGACAAGTGCAAAGACATCCTTATTGTGAAAGAAAAATGTTGCTGCCACATCAGTACACAAAGGCTGTTGCAGCTATCAAGCCACTGCAGCTGCCCCCAACAGTGAGCCCTGAGGGGACTCGGGATGGAAACAGACGGGCTGCCCTCTGCCAAGCCCCCAGCCACTGCACCCCACCACGGTGCACTCCGAGGAGACCTCAGCATGGGAAAGCACAGGATACTGGCCCCAGACAGCTGAGGTGCACATCAAAGGAATGATTTCAGTGAGCCCAGACTCTTGCATCTTTATACATAGAAAAGCACTAAATTCCTTAACTTGAGATGCCTGGTTTTCTTTAATTAACAGTAATCTTTTGATGTCCTGACTATCTGGTCTTTGTTGTAAAAACCCCTATGGTACCCTGGCTCCTCCCTTACTTCTTGGGAGCAGCCCCTCAGAGCTGTCTGAGAGGCTGTGTCCCAGGCTTAAGTCCTCAGCTTTGTCTGCCTGATAAAACATAATTCTCAACTTTTAGGTGGTGTGTTTTTCTTAGTCGACAGTATTTTCTTAACACTAGTGGGTCCGTCACAGGGAAATGTGCTTCTTGCATGCTCTGTTGGTATGTTAAAAAACAAACCAACCAACCAACAAAGAAAAACCTAATACTATCTCCCTAAAAACAGATCACAGAGTTCAGGGTTCCAGATGAGTATTATAAAAATATGTCTAATCCTTATAAAACTAAAATATACATCAGCAATAGTATTATTTGGTTCTATTTCTACAGCTTATTTTTCAAGTACCTTATATTTGATAAAATATTAAATGACCAATAAACCATAATTTAGCAGTTTTATATGAAAAAGTATGTGCCACAATTCAAATAAAATGCAATTAATGCAGTTATTGCTTTCATTTAATGGATAAAATTTATATACCATGATTACATTTTATTTCTATATTTATGTTTTTCTCATAAAAGTGATTTTAAGAGACACACAGATACATGAAATACAGCAGATGACACTAGTTAGAAGACAGAAATTTTTAGTTACAATGTCCTTTGACTTTGTGCATGTTTCTCCCTCATCCTGGTTTATTCCTCCCCCCTCTTGCCTGTAACTTCTATTCACCCTTCAGGTTGTAGTCAAGGTTTGGTAGCTCACACACATTTCTTTCATTTTAATTTTTATTTTATATTGGACTATAGTTGATTAACACTATTGTGTTAGTTTCAGGTGTACAGCTATGTGATTTAGTTATACATATACATGTATCTATTCTTTTTCAAATTCTTTTCCCATTCAGGTTATTACAGAATATTGAGCAGAGTTCCCTGTGCTATATGGTAGGTCCCTGGTTAACTATTTTAAATATAGTAGTGTGTATAAGTAAATCCCAAGCTCCCAATTTATGCCTCTCCCCCACCTCTCCCTTTCACCACACACATTTCTAAACCAGAAACCAACATTTTCTCTACCACCTTCTCAATAAAAAACATGAAGAAAATACTAAAAGACAAAACTCACAACATAATGAAAAGCAAAAATTCTAATAATATATCCTTTAAGAATTTGGAAGGAGTTTCCACTAATCATAATTATAAACACAATGGGGCTGAGCTGGAAACAGAAATATATTGGGATCTCCCTCCTGGCTGCACCGTTTTTAAGTCCTACAACAAAGCTCCTTTGCTTGGTCACTGAAACAAGAAAGTGCAGCCTCTTCTCTCTCAGAATGGGGCCATGCCTAGGGAGACAGATACTTTCTTGCTTCTGCCCTCTTTTTTAGCTACCGCTGCACAAAGAGATACACATTGTGATAGCATATCTTTCTAATAAACATCCTCCTTTTTGGCAGGAACACAAGAACTCTGCTAGCAGAGAAGGCTAGGAGTTTTAGTTCTGAAGATGCTCCATGAATTCAAAAAGACAAAGAGCCAAGCGGTAGGAAAAGAAGCCTGACTCTCCTCACTTGGAATAAAGGAACACTGTTCTGCGTGAGGCAGAATCGTGTGGGAGTGAGGGGTTTGCTGTGGTTGGTGTGTCAACCACCTCTTTCATTATAAATCTCAGGAAAAGATTCAACTGCCATGCAAATGTCATCCAGAAAAGCTACTAGAACTAGTAAGTGATCACACTGTGGGTTCCCAGGTTAAGGCCAATATACTATAATCAATTTGGTTCCTTTATACTAGAAGCAAACAATCTGAAAAAGCAATTTAAAAATACCATTTACAGTGACCACAAAACCAGGAAAATGTCAGTGATAAATTAACACAATATTTTCAAGACCTGCACACTGAGAACAACAAAACACTGGAAAGGGAAACTAAAGACCTAAAAATAGGAAAAAGAGAAGGCTATCCTTCATATATTGAAAGACAGCATTTTAAAGATATTTACTCTTCAGATGGCTCTGTAGCTTCAATGCAATTCCAATCATATTTCCATCTAAATGTTCTGCAGACACTGACTAACTGATTCTACCATCCATGGAGAAATCCAAAGGACTGAGACCAGGCTAATAAAATTTAGAAAATAAAGAACAAATAGAGTACTTTAACCAACTGATAAAATTCAATATCCATTTATGATAAAAACTCTCCAGAAAGTGCACATAGAGGAAACATAACTCAATATAATAAAGGCCATACATGACAAACCCACAGCTAACACCATACTCAATGGTGAAAAACTGAAAGCATTTCCTCTAAGATCAGTAAAAAGACAAGGATGTCCACTCTCACCACTTTTAGTCAAAAAAGTTTTGGAAGTTCTAGCCATGGCAATCAGAGAAGAAAAAGAAATAAAAGGAATCCAAATTGGAAAATAAGAAGTAAAACTGTCACGGTTTGCAAATGACTTTACACTATAAATAGAAAATCCTAAAAGACAGTACCAGTAAACTACTCACCAATAAAGTCAATAAAGTTGCAGGATACAAAATTAATACACAGAAATCTGTTGTATTTCTATACACTAACAACAAAATATCAGAACAAGAAATTAAGGAAACAATCCCACTTACTGTCACATCAAAAAGGATAAAAATACCTAGGAATAAACCTACCTAAGGGAGCAAAAGACCCGTCCTGTACTCTGAAAACTATAAGACACTGATGAAAGAAACTGAAGATGACACAAACAGATGGAAAGACATACCAGGTTCTTGGGTTGGAAGAAACAACACTGTTAAAATGATTTCAAGACTTACTTTAAAGCTACAATAATCCAGACAGTGTGGTAATGACATATGGGTAGACATTTACACCAAAGTAATAGAACAGAGTCCAGAAAAAAATGCACACATATATGTAGTCGATTGATTTTCAACAAGATCAGGGTAATTTACTAGGAAAAAGATTTTCTTTTCTGACAGTGCTGAAATACCTGGATATTCAGTCTAGGGTGGCCTGCAGTTTTTCTCACCATTGGATTGCCCTTAGACATCCTGACAGCAACGCCATGGAAACAGAGCTGTGCCCTCTCAGTGTGCTCTGAGAGGAGGTACCAATGTCCTTACTTTTCACCACTGTGATCAGTCGATATAACTGCTGTCTGCCTGAGATCCTTCACTGTAAAGTTACATAGGTTTGCCTTTAACAAGTCCCTCATGGGGAGATACTTGGAGACTATGCAATTATTCTATTTTTTCATCACATTTTTTCCAGGTAATCTTAGCATCCATCAACCAACCTTGTCTGTGACATGTAATCCAGAACTGTTTGCCTCATGGTGATTTTCTAGTACCCTCAATACTTCTACCTTTAATTATTAGAATTCTACTGTAGGGAAGAGTTGTTCTTTCTTCCCCATTTATTTATTTATTTATTTATGTAAACATGAACTAAATGATATTCATCCTATTTTATATGTAACAGGTGAACATTATCATCGTTAATGTTTTGCTGACATTATTCCAGCTTTGGTGATTGGGAACTCTTTCAGGTGCCTCCTGTGTCCCTTCAACCTGTCACCATCATATCTAAGCACGTCTTTGCCTTTTGGCACCCTAAGCGATTCCAGGTTCACCCTGGACTTTCTCTGCCCCATCACTGCAGTTAAGAATTTCCTTAAGGAGCCCTGGCACGTCTAACTGGATCATGGTGTTTAGAAATCTAACCTGGGTCCTAGATTTACCTGTTGCTATTGGGGTGCTATCTTTTAATCTCAGCAGATAAAGCTAGCAAATCAATATATATACTAACACACACACATATACACATCTGTTTTATCTCTGCATCTATGTGATACTTCTTTATTAGAGACAAACTAACAAAAAGTCTTACATTCACACAAATACCCCAATCCCAATCCAACACTAGGGTTTGTTCTAATCTTCCATCTTTCTACTTATTCCCTGGCAGTGAGAAAATTGGCTGTCATTATCCCCAATACATGTTTCTTATTAGTTTACCACTAGTGTCCACATGAATTGGATTCAGAACTCACTACAGTATATACTTGTTTATGGTTTATTTCTCCGTGACTTTACAATATACAGTCAAAACATTGTTTCCCAACATGACTTAAGTTAGTTCTTTCCTTCCCAACCTCTTGAGTGTAGTTACATTATTCATCTAGAAGACAGATTTGCATGCTACTGAGTGCACTCCACTTGAGGCTTCCTCCATAAACTGTTTGATTTTCATTAATTATTTACTTTGGGATATATGAAACAATGCCATGGTTCTAACAGTCAGAGAAATGGAAAAAAGCTAAACAAGAAGAAATGCCTCCTCTCTCATGCCAATTACTTCATTCCTATTTCCCTATTATTTCCACTCCATTTCCACCAACTTTCTGTAGGCAATGAATCGTATATGTTTCTGATATTTTTTTTATTTTATACCATGTCTCTCAGTGATGAATGGTAGTTTTCAGTGTGCAGATCTTGTGTTTCCTGTGTCAAATTTATTTCTAAATATTTACACACTATTTTAAATGAACAATTAAAATTTTCTTTTTGGATTTTTAGTTTATAATAGAGAGATACAATTGACTTTTTGTATTCCAAACTGTATCTTTTTGAAATATACTACCTTGCTAAAATCAAGTCTTTTTCCTGTTTTGCTTTATTGCACTACCTAAGATTTCTGGTAAATTGTTGAATCAAAATGGTTCACACGCATACCTTTGTTTTGTAGCACCTCTGGACTTTTTGTTCTTGTAAATGCTGTTGGTTTTAGTAAGCAATACCCTTGCCTGAATTTCAAAGGTGAAATATCTTACCCCACAATGTACAATCCCTAATATCTCTGCTCTGTTTCATATCATTTTGTTTAAGCCCAGCACCCCTTGCTGCCTCCCCTGTGTCTTCAGAGTTTAGCAGGCAGTGATTTGAGCAGTGGTTAGATGAAGACATTTCATGCCAATGAGGCTTCTACTCTTTGCCTTCTGAGCAGATTGTGGATTGAGGGTCACATTTGAAGGTTCGGCAAGTTTACAAACTTCTTCAGGCTTCAAGTTTTGTCTAGGTTATTTGGGACATCCAACATGCACTGGTTAGTAGTGAGCAGGGATGTATAGAAGGTTTATAAGCTCAATCTATCTATGGCCCTCTCAATCCCGAAATAACTTTTTAGCTGCTCTATCAGCCACACTGAAGTAAGTCTATCCTTTTCAGCCAGAAAAAGGGCAGGTGTCTGCAGTCTGAGCTGGGAGCAAGAGTGAGGTAGCAAAATGGGACAGCATCCAGGCAAGAAAGCCACAAACTTTCCACAAGCAGTTTTCAAGTACATGCACTTCTCAGCTTCTTGTCACCTTTGGTTGACTTCTAGTGCACTGAAATTTTAAAAATAATTTTGTCTAATTTTATACTTGTTTTGAGGGATTTGCTTGACTTCCCCACACTTTCGTTACCAAGACTTCAAAACATTTTAAATAAAATGTAGAAAAAAATATTCATGAATCCAAGATAGGTAAATATATATTAAATATTCAATAGAAAAAAAACTTATTATAAAGAAAATGATGAATTGGACTACTTTAAATTGAGGAATTTTTGTTCGTTAATAGCTATCACTAAGCAAATGAAGAGGAGAAAATATATGCAACATAGTCAACCAAATAAGATAAAAAAATAAAAATAAATAAAAATAAAAAAAAAAAGAACTTACTCAAATACAGTTCTGTCTAATATGCCACCAGCAGAAAGGGAACAGTTGTAGCACCACATCCCCATCAGCATGTCCCTGAAGGACAAGGAAGAAGGAAAATCTTCTCTGTGTGCAGCACTTTGAGGATCACACCTGGGTGTTGTTTTGCCTATAAGGTGAAATGGCTAGAAGTCCCCATCTACACTGACTCACTGTCTTGACAGTAATTGTATTAGTGAGGGTCCCCCAGAGAAACAGATGAGAGAGAGAGAGAGAGAGAGAAGGGGGAGGAGGGGAGATATTGATTTTTAAGGAATTGGCTCATGCAATTATGAAGCGGACATGTCCAACATCTGCAGGGTAGATGCAGAGGAAGAATCAATTTTAAAGTTCAATTCAAAAGGCTGTATGCTGTCAGAATTCCTTCTTATTTGGGAGGAGTCAGTCTTTGTTCTATTAAGGCCTTCAACTGATTGAGTAAGGCCCAGCCATATTATGGAGGACAATGCACTTCACTCAGTCCACTGATTGAATTTCATCCAGACACTCCCTCCCAGACACTGAGCACTGTGGCCCAGCCAACCTAACACATAAAATTAACCATCAAAGTGAAAGACATGTAAGTGACAATTGAAAATTTGGTTGTTGATATATGTATACCTTAAACTTATAGAGTGCTGTATATCAATTATATCTCAATAAAAATGAATAGGAAAAAAATCTGGCAACAAGTAGGTCTGAGGACGAGGTATTGGTAGACTTTCAAGGACGTGCACCAAAGTATCTGTGTCCATATGAGCACTCAAAACGGGAACTCTGCAGAGAAGGCTCTCCGTAATCTGGTGCATAAGGCGGGCCCTAATAGGGCAACAGAAGCAAAGAGCAGTCACTGGTGGCAAGTTTATCAAATTTAAACCCTTCACGACAGAACAGGCAGAAGTCGATCCTCACTGGCATAAACACCTTCTCTAGCTAGGCATTTTCCTTCCTGCCCATCCTGTATTTAAAGAATGCTGTCTCTAAACAGCATGATTCCTGACCAAGGAACACATTTCATAAGGAAGGAATAAGGCAATGGACTCGTGCTCACTAATTTCCTCATCTTGTTAAAAGTCCCCTTACCCCAAATGAGGGGCGTAAGTGTGGAAGAGCCCACTGAAGTCCAGATATGGTGCCAGCTGGGTGGCAACACTTTGAGACCGAGTATGTCTTCGTTTGCACAAGGGTGAGCCGTGCAATTGAAGGCAGACGTGTGACACACCCTTTTTAATAAGGAGTTAAATGGGAAAAGTGGCAAGTACAGGATCTGACTTAACAAAGAACTGGACGGAGTTCATTGCCTGTTGTTGAATCATCTTCCATCTCAGCCTCTTCCATGCTCTCCGTGTTTCATAAGAGATGCTGGGAATCCGGTCACCAGTGTGCTTTTCCCCAGAAGGTCTCTGGTCGCAGTCTGATACTGAGAGGTGGCCACGTGAGATCTGGAAAGCAGTGACTGTGGGAAGGAGGCCGCTGTCCTGGAGGCAGGTGCACAATGATGTAAGAGCAGATGCCGGAGCTCTGGGGCTTTCCAGATGGCTCTAGAGCACACCTGCTTCAGTGCTTCTGACCAAGACCACTGGCGGCTGCTCCATCACACCTGCAAAGGCTGTGCAAACTTCTCCCCTCCATAGTAAGGTCCTTATCCCTATAACAAATAGCTTGACTGTGACCTTTCTCTCTTAAGTGCCTCAATTCTGTACTTTTCTTAGAATGACTGAATTGGAGGCATCTCTGCTGGATGAGGAGAGCAGTGGAAGGTGACAGATCTGCTTCTCACTAGAAGCTCAACAGTTTTTCTTGAGTCCTCTAAAGATTTCTGGTCAAAACCTCAAATGTTATCTAAATAGCACACTCTAATAATTTTCTTGAAAATTTTAGGCTTTTATCTCAGTTACAGAAGATTTAGAAAGAATAATTTGAACTTTTTTAAAGCTTCAATGGAGCTGATCTTGAACTATCTCAGGCATAGAACTTCATGTGCAACTGTTGCCTTTACTTTAGACAGGGACCTTTGTTTCCTCTGCCACACAGACTCATCAGTGGCTCTCAATGAGGGCTGATTTTGCCTCCCAGGGGAACATTTAGCAATACCTGGGGACAGTTCTGATTGTCACAATTGGGGGTGACAGGGTAGTACTACCAGTGAGTAGAGGACAGAGAGGCTGCTAAACATCACACCAGGCAAAGGACAGCCCCCAGAACAAGAATTATCCTGTCCAAAATCTCAACCTAGACTCTTACAAGGGTGGTATAATTATTCCTAATTCAGGGATAATTAAACCGAAGCTCTGAGAAGTTAATTTATGACCTACAGTTACAACCACTAAGGAAAATAATCGAACTCTTGTTCTTTTCACTACGTGTATTTTTTCTAAGGCTACTATTAAGCAAGGTTCTTTTTGCCAGCTGCTAAATGAGAAAATTTTAGAAATGCTAGACTTTACATTCTATTTAAGTGCATAGAATATGAAACAACTTGCAACGTATGAAAGCTGCAAGCACTCTCACCCGTAAAAAATGTTTTCTTGCCAGCTCTACAGATTAATATTCTTTTCAGACCTATTTTTCTGAGCAAAATTATCTGGTATTCAACATAGAAATACTCTATATAAGTAAATGTATTTTTCAGCACAAATTTTTTATCTTTGGAAACTAAATTTTTATACCATTCCCATAGGTCCTACAACTAAATGATAGTTGTTTTGTGGTAATCATTCTAAAATAGTAACAGATCTACATATATTTTTTGGATACCCCTATATCTCCCTATTATGGGCTAAACTGTCTCCCTAAATTTCATATATTGAAGTCCTAATCCCTAGTACCTTGGAACGTGATTGTACTTAAAGATAAGTTCTTTAAAGAGGTAATTAACTTATAATGAGGTAACTAGGGTGGGCTCATAATTCGATATGACTGGTGTCATAAGTAAAGGAGATTCAGACACAGAGACAGAGAAGGATGACCACGTGAAGTAGCTGAGAGAACACAGCTGTCCACAAAAGAGGAGCAGCCTCAGGAGAAACCAACCCTGCTCACGCCTGCATCTTTCAGCCACCAGAATGGTGAGAAATAAATTTCTGTTAATGCACTTAGTCTGTCATGTCTATTACGGCAACCCCAGCAAATGACTCTACTCCCCACAATATAGCGCAAGTCCACGTACATCTCAGATGCAGTATATAACCAGTGTCACATTCTTAAACATTCCTACACTATTTTCCTTACATTGACTGCCAAGGAGCCACTGCCTCCCCTCCACAAACCCCCAGCATGTTGTCTCCTGCCATTCGATATCTATAAAAAGTGAGTGAACAAGGGCAAAGTCAGTCACTGCTCTTTGATAGAGCAGATTTTCAGATATGTTTCTATGGTAGTTGATCTTCAGACTTAAGAGTAATAGACATTTAAGTGAAGGTGGAGAGAATAATTTTTCCTAATAATTAGTGATAATTAGTATAAAAACTTCAAAGAAAACGAATTCTGTGACGTAGGATAGGTTCTCAAATTAACACGCCACTCTAAAAAAATCATTGCTGATATTTGTTCTGTTACATAGATATATAGATATAGATATATAGATATAGATAGATATAGATAGGTAGATAGATACAGACATATAGATACAATCAGTATCTTTTTCTTTTAAGACATTAAAAGAGTGGAATGGAGTTTTGGTCTGTTACAGAGAAAGGGTATCTTCTGGGCTGTTAGAGAGAAACCATCTCCGTGGTTTACAGGGATGTTTCCTGAAAATGTTAACTGAAATGTAATTTTCTAAAACGGAATTTGTAAGACAGCATTTTGTGCCTGTTATTTATCATATCTAATGTTTTTTTAAATAAACAAATTAAAAAGGAGACTAGACAAAGTAACTTCTAGTCACACCAAGCGTTGAAGATGTTATTTTAACTCTCACTATACAAACTTGTAATTTTAAAATGACTATTAACTATTGATTATATACATTTCCCCAATATATATTAGATTAGAGCTTACATGCTTTCTATGCAATAAAACAGCTTCCTGGCTCTGCCTAATATAGCAGATCATGATTGTAAAATGAGGCAAATGGTTGCTGAACCAAAATTAGGAAGCCATCAAAGGTAATTTAGAATAATATGACAAACCATCACTCAAGCTGAGATTCACTAAAATTTGGAATAAGGAGAAAGTAATACTAGATAAAGTTTATAACATATCTAAAAGGTGGCTAATTTTACTCAGAAGCTTATGTCCAATGCTGTCTATGAAATCCTCCCCCTTAACCTACCTAAGGTTTCCACAACTTCTTGTTAAATTTAACCCTCATTTAATGTGTATATTCAGCATCCCCCTTCCCTTTAGGAAGCTAATTCCATGGAATTTACATGCTGTCTGACACTTATCACTCTCTTGCATGCTTTAAGATTTTTATTCCCTTCTCTTAAGATATAATGTTCAGGCATCCCCAGTGCAAACACTTTAGCCTATCCAAGCTAGATTTACAATTTATCCCTTTTATATGCACCTCCATTTTCACAATTTCAGTCATCCTTTGCCTGCTGGGCCTCCTACTTCTGTAACTTCTCTATCTCCTCTCAGCTTTCTGCTCATAATTTCCAAATGATGCAGTAAAACTTTTAAGGCCAAGTTTTCTCTCATAGGTCAAACACAATCTAACACTAAATCTGATACACTGGTAATATCAGAAATAATTTTGAATTCAAATCATTCATAGCATTAAGAAAGTAAAAATGTCATACATTCTCCAATAGTAACTGAAAACAAAAATACAACTATATAACCATTACAATGCCAACTGCCATAATTGTTTGTATAAGTATTTGAGAATTTCACTAGTTTGATTCGACAATGCTTGTCACCTGGAAATCTTTTAAACCTTATTAAAAATAAATAAGAATTCTAGTTTCTAAAAGTAGAAGTAAGCATTGCTTCTACCTTTACAATATGGAAAAAGCTAGAGACGTGCAAATTAGCAACTCTGATTTAACCTATCAGGAACTGAGGTCACAGGGAAAAGAATAAGAAATTCCAAAAATCTTCTGCCACAGCCATGTAATGTTCATTAAGTCTATTGCATAAGGATTCTACCTGAGAGGCAGCCCTTGTTCAAAGCCACATGGAAGAGAAGCTCAAGCGGGAGTTCTTTGCCCAAAACTCCTGCACAAGAGCACGTCACGTGGCTCCTACGAGGGTCTCAACAGCCATGTGAAGGCCCCGCAGCAGGGGCCACAGGCCACCCGCTTCTTCTACCTGCCTTGTCCCCACCCTCTGTGAGACTGTCACCAAGAACATCCCTGAGTCCTGCCCGAGTCAGGCAGGTTGGGACAGGTCATTTCAGAGTGGCCCTGGGAGGGCCCTGTGGGGCTCCTCCCAGGTCCACCAGGACCAGATGGACCACGTGGGCCACCCCCTGGGCAGAGAGATGGACCGGAACCGTGTGTGCTGAGGTTTGCCAACAGGATCCAAGGCCCATCTGGAACTTGGACGTCACCTGTGTCGACCCTTACCTTCAAGGACCCTTTGGCCCTGAGGCCGGCAGGCGCTACTTTGCTGAACTTGGGGTCATCCTGGACGTGAAGCAGAGCCACACCTCCTGCAGTCACTGTGTCTGGTCCACTGAGAAGCCTGCCTCCACCGACTGGGTCAGTGTCCGCGACCAGAAGGTCTAGGTGTAGAAAGGTACCTCCGAGGTGCTGGTGACCTACATGGTTCTGGGGGTGGGTGCGGACCCCCAAAGAGGTTGCGGGCTCCAGGCCACCACAGGGGAGCCTAGACGACCCCATTGTCCCCGCGGGGCCACCTCCGACACCCTCGCGGTTTGGCTGCCGTTGAACCGAGGGGGGCTGAGAGCCCGGCACCCTGCACCACGGCCCAGTCCTGAAGGAGCTCTAGGCCGAGGCGGGCGGCTTCCTCCAGCGCCACAGCCGCGGCGGCGCAGCCAGAGTTGCGCACACAGTTCCAAGAAGGTGAGGGCGCGGCCTGCCCTTCAGCTGAGTCGGAGCTACACCTGGGCTCGCGGAATTGACTGGACTATGCGCGCCGCTGTGACGCCCCGAGGAGCCGGTGCAGCTCGTGCGCAGGACGCGCTGCCCGTGCTGCGCAGACACAGGCCCGCCAGGCACGCCCCCTCCCGCGGGGGCCAGGCCCGGAGGAAGGCGAGCCCGGGGGGAGGGGCTTCCAGCACCCAGGCGCCTGCAGGTGAGTGAGTCTGGGACCCCCAGGCCTCGCCTCTTGGCCCCATCTGTCTCCATCCTTCCCACCTCCGCAACCCCTCTTTGGGAGACCGCGGGACCCTAGGCCTCAGCCTCCCATTCAGGCCTGGCGGCATGTCTCAACCCCAACCCTGACTGTCCCTGAGCTAGCTGTGTCCACGGGACTGGGACAGAGGGAAGGAAAGAGAAGAGGGACCCTTCCATCTGTCCAGGGGGATTGGGGTGGGTGGTGGGTAGCCTCAGTGGGGCGGTGGCCAGCCTGCTCCCCTGTGTCGGGCAGGCTCCTCAGAAGTCAGTGAAGGCGTGACCGCATCCACCTGGAGGCAGGGCCACCCCGGCCTCAGCGCCACCCGAAGTCCCTGGTCACCAGCTGGAAGGGACCTCCGTGCTGCCCAGCACCACCCCCCCAACCCATGTCTCAGGCCCCCTGGACGACCCTCTGCCCAACCAGCTCCCTCCCACCACCCCAGCTGTGCACGCCCCTGGGTGTGTGGCCCCCTTTAGAAACAGCAACAAAAATAACAATAAAAACACCAAGCAGGATAGTAGAAAAACCCAGAGTGGAACTCAGTCCCTAACAAACTAATTTAACTGTGTTACAATTAATATAATATACCTCACTTAAAGACAGCAAGGAAAAGGAACAGAACGAAGTAACTTTGGAAAGCAGTGTTTTGATTGAATATTGTAAAGCTCAAAGTAGGAAAAAAAAAAAAAAAAGCTATGTAATGCAGTTGGTAAATTTGTTTCTAATTGGTATGGTTACCAGTTCTGAAAAACCTTCAAACACATACTAGAGTGAAATACATTGTCAATAGTGGGAACCAGATTTCTCACTGCCAGAGAAGGAAGTTACAAGTAAGAGAGGAAATATTGATCAAAATTTGTGCTGAATTAGATACCACTATGAACTCCTGTTTAAGAGATGTAGAACTAAATATAGATATGTGTGTGGGTTAGTTAGTACAACTATCTTCAATGTTAGGAATGTAGATATACGTGTTTCCTGTCTCTGTCCTCTGAGAACTGTACAGTTTCAATGAACGGTACATACCACTCAGATTTGGTTTTTAAATACCATTCTCCAGTAAAAGAAACCATGGTTCTTTGAAGAAGTGGTTGATTCTAAGCAGCAAAAATACAAGGTAGGCCTGGAACATCTTGTAGTTGCAAAAATAAGGATTGCTAGAAATAAAAGGGGAAGGGGGCTATCTCTGAAAGATCTCCCAAGAACCAAAGCAAGAAAAATATGAACAACAACATAAATATGATTGTGTTGAATTATAGCCAAAAGAATGATTTAAGGAACTATTTAAGACCATCCTGATATTAAAATGATAGAATAAATAAAGAAGTTGTCAATCTACCTTACCAAAGAGTTCCGATTAGTAATTACAGAAGTAGTGAGGAAAATAATCACCACTTGACCACTATACTAATAATTGCAGTAGGCAAAATCCACTGATGGTTGCTAAAAATTAGCAGACGTTAAAAAGAAATAGAATATTTGCATAGCCTCAAATGATATTCCCCCAAATAGGTATTAATTACTATGGTGTATTTAACATATGTCCACAAATTCTTTGATACTTCTTCCACCAGGACATGAAACTTAACTCCCTTTTCCTTGAATGTACACTGAATTTAATGATTCACATCTAGAAAACAGAGCATAGAAAGGAATAATAATAATTTTAGGGTATTCTCTCTTCAATTTTATAACCCTGCTCAATTCACAAGGAAACATCAGATAAACCTAAATTGTGGGACATGCTACAAAATACCTTCAAATATGTCAAGGCCATGAAAGGCAAGGAAAGAGCAGGAAATGTTACATATTGCAGAATAAGGAGGGGATGACTAAATGTAATATGATGTCGGGGATGGGATCCTGACTGGAACAAGGACGTTAGTGAGAAAACAAGTGGCATCAAATACAATCTGTGGTTTAGTTTAGTGCATTGTACCAATGTTATTTGCTTAGTTTTCGTAACTGTGCCAAGGTTCCATTTATCAAAACTAAGAAAATGAGATATTAACATTAGGGGACTGGGTGAAGTTTCAATGGGAATATTTTGCATTATTTCTCCATTTCTCTCATAAATAATATAAATTATTTCAGAATATGAAATTTTAATGAGTTCATTTATGATACATCCAGACAATGGAATATTAGTCAGCAATAAAAAGAAATAAGCTATCAATCCATGAAAAGACGTGGAGGAACCTTAAATGCACATTACTAAGTACAAGGGTGAGTCAAAAATTATCTGCACACCAGTTATATTAAAACTGCTGTAAATTCTACAGCCAGAGTGTGGATGATTTTTGACTCACCCTCGTAAAAGAAGTCAACCTGAAAGGCTACATACTATATGGTCCCAACTATATGATATTCTGACGCCACACGGCATATGACACCAAAACTGTAGCTATGGTGCAAGGATCCGAGGTTGCCAAGGCTTAGAGGGGTGATGGATGAATAGGGGGAGCACAGGAGTTTTTGTAATGATACTATAATGTTGGATGCATGTCATTATACGTTTGTCCAAACCCATAGAATGAACAACACCTAGAGTGAACCCTAAGGCAAACCATGGACTTTGGGTGATTATGATGTGTCCATATAGGTTGGTTTACCAGCGGTAATAATGTATCACTCTGGTGGGGGATGTTGATAATGGGGAAAGTTATACATTTGTGAGGCAGAGGGTATATGGGGAATATTTCTGTACCTTCCCCTGAATTTTGCTGTGAACCTAAAACTGCTCTAAAAAATGAATTCTTTGTAAACATTAAAAAAAGATAAAAATAAAAGTTTAATGAATGTAGTGAACATTTTAAGTAATGTAAATATGGATTATTCTTAAAAACATTTAAGCCAATATCATAGAAGCTTTTCTTAAACATAAACATAAGAACAGGCAGTAAAGATCTACTTCTAGCCCATTGTGGCTAGAACTTGTTAATGATAGAATATAAAAAGATGATTATCATAATCCTAAAATTAATAGCAAACATTTAAAAATCTTGTTTCTAGGTAAGCGGTATAAATAAAGTGCCTATGTGGTATCAATCATACATACAGAGTTCCATTTCCATTAATATATCATTGTCGTTTTGAAGCAAAGCATCAGTGAACAGCATTTATTCCATCAGAAGGGAAAATGTAAATTCAAAAACATTATAGTTGAGAAGCAGAAGTAAAGGTGGTATTCAAACCAAAACCCCAGTGACATATAGAAAGTGAAATGTCAAATATTTATACTAACTTCTATTTATGAATAGCCTATGATGTAGAATACGAATTACTGTGTATTAAATTACTATCAATAATATTGTCATGCTTTCTACAAATATTTGAAAAATTTAATGGAAGCAGATTGCTCGCTCTTACTACAGTGCTTACTAAAACAATTTCTAATCAAGTTTGTTAAAAAAAATTCCTTTCAAATGTATGTGGTTAGAAGGGATTTACCTTTTTTGATCACTAAGGCATTAGAGTCACTTGAGAAAATAATTGAAGTGGTCTGGCTGTCCATAGAGATTATCAATTTAGTCCATTGTTATTTTGGAATATTCTTTACTGACTGTGGACTGGTACTCTCTTCCTATATCTTAGGCTATATTCACAAGCAAAGGGCATGTTAATTGTCCTGGAGTAAACACAGATTTAATGCGCTGTCATGTCATTTTCCTGTGCATCAGTCGCTCAACTTTACATTAGAATCAGTCATAAACCATAGAGTATTTTGTATTCAACAGTACACAAAAAGAATTATTTACCCACAGGTTAACTTGCTTTCTTTAAACTACTCAGCCAAGGAGAGGGACTCTGTTCCTCAGATATGGAATACTTAGAATATCCGTGCCAAAACGCTCAGAAGAAAATGACACATTCACTCATAGATAAGCTAAATCTAAACTATATCAGTTGGAGCAGACTTTTTCTTCTAACTGCTAACAGGAATTCCTACAGAATGACCATTCTATTGTGCAGGTTTAGAGATTGTGTCCTTCCAAAAATTACACTCAGTTTTTACTCTGCTGCACAATAAATAACCATCTGATCATTCTAAAGTGTTGTTATTGGAATAGCCTAGAAGTTAAGGTGAATGGGCATTTAATTCCAAAATTATAAGGATCATGTTATAGATTTACAAAGGATATAAAGAGACAATTCACCAAAAAATTCAATAAGTAATAAATGTATTAAAGATATTCAACTTCATTTGAATATTTTATTCTTGAATATTTAGGAAATATAACTTACAAGTCTGGAGGGGGACAAGTAGTCAGTGTTGTTTCTCAAGATGAAGTGGTGATTCCTGTCCTAGATCTTCAATGACTGATAGAAATTATGAAGGTGTAGTGTGCAGTGTGAAGGTTCAAAACAGTGGAGACAGCTCCATATAAAAGGAATTGCATAATGTACACCACTTGATATGAATGAGATATATAATAAAGTGATGAAATAGAATTTCTGATGAGAACGGGTTTGGGTGTTAGAACATGAAAAGTTATGATTAAGAATTTCAAGTAAGTAGCTATAACAAATCAAATTTAATTCCATGCTCCATCACTTACAAGACCAGGGAGCTTAGAAAAATCACTTAACCTCAACACTTTAGTTTTTCCATCTGTTAAAAATGATAATAACAGTACCCACTTAGTAGGGTTAATATGCAAACTGTTACCTTTGCTTGCATTCAGTGATGTAGGTATATACCATTATTGTCATGATATTGAAAGTCAATTTCAAGCTCAAAAAGATAGTGATTTGATAAAGGATTAGGTAGGAAGCTACTTTATTTCAAATAACTTGTGGCTCAAAATTAGTCTCCAAATGAGTAACACCCAATTTTCTATGTGTATATACAAGCAGAAAGAAATGCAGCCGATGGATGTTAATTTAATCAATGTTATTCATAGTGATTAGTTATCAATGAAATAGCACAACCTGATCTCAGGGCATCAGTTATGAAATTTTTTTAGTTTGGCATGAGATTCTAAATCTTACATCTAAGGGAAATAGTTATCTTCATTTAAATGAGCAAATGTGTGAACTTAAAAACTAATCTAAAATGCTATGTGAATGATAAGAGCTCAGAGAGTATGTATTGATCAGATAAATGGACTCCTGAGGAGCTGGGAAGATGATCAATTTATAGGAAGGGTAGCACAAAGAACAGTGAGTTTAAGATTCACAACCACAAATCTTCGTCTTCACCCAGCTCTTTCTCTTCTTTCCGCTCTTCCCTTCCTTTCCTGAGAAATTCAGGAGTAGGACTCAGGTGGGGCAGAGCAGGGAAGGCGGGGGTGCACAGTGGCTCAGAGTGCAGGGCAGAGCCCAGGTGGGTTGGGGCAAGTTTCCATGAGGACAGCAGAGGCCAGACGTGGAGTTACAGGGAAAACACGGGAGGGAAGGGCCTGCACACAGAGAGCAGCAATCTGATCGGGGAGAGGAGTACACCCCTGTCAAGGTGGGGGGGATGGCATTTAGAGTCAGAGCCCAGAAGTCAGCAGGGCTCCCATGCTGGAGGGTTACTCAGTAAGGGAGAGAGTGGTGAAGAGGCAGTTCTCTTAGGAGGCACAGAGCCCAACTACCATGAAGACAGCAGCCCTGAATGCGGGCCCCAGAGCCAGATCACCACGGGGGTAGGTGGGGCATCCTTGCCTGGGCTGTCAGGGCCCAGGCAGGGTCACAGGGACATCCTGACATGGAGAGCCAAACCCAAGTGTAGTGAAGAGACCGTATCTGGGGGGAAAAACTCAGAGGAAAACTAGAATGAACCTTGTGGTTTGGATCTAAATGAGATATTTCACTGTGAACTCATGGCCTTTAATATATGATAGATGTAGAAATAAATATGTATATTAACATGGATGTGCCTATGTCTGTATGTGTGTGTGTGTGAATACATGCATGTACAGCCTCTAAAATCCACTGAGATGGCTTTGGGTGTGGCATTAAAATCAGCACATCTAGTGACCATAACTTGGTTTCTACTTAACATTATCCTCCAAAAAAAAAACAAAACAAAACAATACAGAGCTGTTTGGAGAAATTGGTGATTAGTGGACTAGGGCAAAGAAAATACAAAAGAACATGGAATATCTTCTCCAGAAAGAAAGTCATTGCTTGATGAAAAAAGAGAATATGACAAAGGACACAAAATAATAGGATTCCCTGCCCAAATCCGGGACAATTTGAGGATCAAAATAAGTAATGATAGTAATTGAAAATAGCCCATTAAACAAAAGAGGAAGTCACAGTCACATATAGATATAAATAAATAGTTGAGTAAATTGAAAATTTAATGAAGCATGGGGAATTACGTAATTATGATGCATCTTCCAGAAAAATGCTTGCCATTTGTGATGGGAGACATAAGTTTATAGTGGAGAAGTCTGGCAGGCAGTAAGTACCTTATTTAATAAGGTGAACAGGTGGATTTCATCAGTGAATTGAAATAGTGTGCCCACCTGTGCATGCAGTGTGGCTACAGCAACATTTGGAGTGAGATTCCTCTGACATTCCTGCCTGAGATACATAGCTTGAATCTAGTTGTGGTGAAACAGCAGGCAAATGTGGTTTGAGGACATTAGAAAATAAATACCCCGTAATCTTCAGAAAATAAGGGTCACAAAAATCAAGAAAAGCCTGAAACTCACCTAGACTGAATAAAACTAAAGAGAGAAGGCAGCAGTGTGCTCCATGACCCTCAGCTGGAGCCTTTTGAACTGAAAGGCATTATTGAGACTTGAATTCATCCAGGGATCAGATGGTATTTATGTTAGTTAGCTGATTGTGACAGTGAATTTTAGTTGTTTAGGAAAATGTCCTGTTTGTCAGAAGTACATACTGGAGTAAAGAGGAAAGATGAGACAGCAGGTCAGCAAATTTCTCTCAAGTGGTTCAGAAGAGACTTATTTTTACTGTACTTTCGAATTTTCTGCAAGCTTGAAATTGTTTAGGAAAATTTGAAGAATGTGGAGAACAAAGAAGTTTCCTTTACTTTTCAAGTAAAATTCTTTTTACAATTGCATTTGTAGAAATTCAAATGGAAACATGAACACAAATGCACAAGTTCATTTATACATATGTTTTCAATCTTCTTCTACCCTGATAAGGTCAGGCCAACAACCATAAAATAGTCCAGTAGTTGATAAATTGATGTTGACTTTTCTTTGCTCTGATTTTCCTAAACTGACTTCATATTCAAGTTGTTTTTTAAAAATTTAAAGTGTTTCATTTAAAACTGAGTTTTTTTGTAAAAATAACTTGTGAGCATATCTTTCCTCATTCTATTTTCCAGAGGTAGCCACTTTCTAAGGCGTGCCTGCATAAACACACACAAATACATATATGCATATTTATACACATACATCTCACACATGCATCAATACACACGAATGTATGGTACATAATATACAAATACATACGTATATTTCATATATACATATGTTTGTGCACATATGTGTATGCACATACATACTTTCCAAAAAAACATTTGTGTTGCATATATTTTTCTGAAACAAACTTATTTTTACTTACCAGGTAAGTATATATATATTTCCCACACTGTTGTAACATATGTAACCAATACACTTGAAATCACTACTGCATTTATTATAAATTTTAGTGCAACAGATATGCTGCAATCAATAGATTAGTGTGTTTATCTCCCTATGTTATGCAGGAACTTCCCACAAGCTATCTATTTTACATTTGGTAGTGTACATATGTCAGTGCTACTCTGTCACTTCGGCCCAGCTTCCCCTTTGCCCCTCCCCCACCCCACGTCCTCAAGTCTGTTATCTACATCTTCATCTTTATTCTTGTCCTGTCACTGGGTTCATCAGTACCATTTTTTTAGATGCCTTAGAGGGCCAGGATAGGGAGGGTGCGAGGGAGTTGCGAGAGGGAGGGAATGTGGGGATGTATGTATAAATACAGCTGATTCACTTTGGTGTACCTCAAAAGCTGGCACAACAGTATAAAGCAATTATATTCCAATAAAGAGCTTTAAATATATATATATATGTATATATATATTAGTGTCTATATATATCATTACAAATAGGCCTGGATATATCTTGTAGAATAAATTCTAGGATGTTAAATTCCTAGGGAAGGAATTTTTGTATATATATAGAGTTATTGCCAAACTGATATTCAAGAAGTTGTACTCACAAACATTCATACCAACAGCCTAAGGAAAAGTTTTCTCATCAGTACTGGCTGTTGTCAATATTTTAAATATTTGCCAAATTAATACTTAAGAAACATTACTCATTATATCAGTTTTCATTTTTTTAATTGTGATAAGGCTGGACCTCAGGAGCTTTCATTCTGTATAGTTTTGGAATTGTTTCAGGATCATTTTAATTGTTGGTTCTGAAAGTTTGAAAAAAAATTGCTTATTTAGCATAAGCATGGCGTATTTTTAAGGACACATTTCTTGGTCAGTTTTTTCAGCTGTCATGACCACTGAGGAATGTAATTATCAACCAAATTGAAATATGAAGGAAAGCAGATCAGCATATTGTCTCCTTAAAAAAAAAAATGGACAGCTTGTCAACATATGCATGGAACTCTTTCAGTCCATCTACAGCACCTGTCTGAAAGCTAAGTCTAGGCCAGGCACTGATCTGGATGCTGGGAATACAACAGTTAACACAACTCACAAAAATCTTGCACTCATGGAGATTATATTCTACTGAAAAGAATGTAAATTGCGTGTTTCAAAATTTAGGAACAGCTTATTATAAAGCCTGTAGATGCAGTCTTTGTAAAAGGGAAACATTTGTCCAGGGTTCTGAATCTGAAGTCTAAAGGTATTGAAATTCTCTCTGTTGGTGGGAGCTCAGATGAACAGTGTTCAATCAGGACCCTTTCATTTTTTTTTACCTCTTTATTAGATTATAATTACTTTACAATGCTGTGTTAGTTTCTGCTGTACAACAAAGTGAATCAGCTATGTGTATACATATATGCCCTCCAATTTGATTCAAACTATTCCCATGGACACATATTTTCTTAAAATACAGTATTATCATTTACAGCCTAGTTAGAAGCCACTGACTTTCATTTTTTAGTGTTGTTTTATAAATATATAACCAGACCTACTCTGTGTTGATTTTGATTTTACAATTTCCGGGAAGAAAGAAAGAAGTTTCACTTCTAAGTGCTAGGAAGACATCTTCCTGTTTCCTTCATGTATCAGGTTTGGAAATAAATTATTGATTATTATATTAAATATTAGTATATATTTGTCTAATACTAAATGTAATTTTTGTGAACTTTTTGGAATTAAATTTTTCCCTGATGTTGATTGTATAATTTCCTTGCCTATCAATTATTTCCATTTTGACATTCTCATTTTACAATTTCCAGTTATTCTCTACAAATTGATTTTTTTTAAGATGGCATGAAGTCAGTAAGCAAAATGACACTGAATTTGATATTTTCCATTCCTTGCTGACTAGAATAACTGTCAGAGTTAAACATTTCCACGATAGTAATGGTTATAATTAATGTTTATTTTCTGTGATTAATGTTTATTTTTTTAGTAGTTTTTTTCAATTGTACTTGATCACACCAATATTTTCCTCTTGAGACAGAATACAAAATATTAAATATTTTTTCATTTAGAAAATGAATTTAAAGATATTTTCAAATTTTTAAGGAAATTTATGAAATTTGAATCTTTTTGAGAAGTATAATAATCACAGTAAGTGAAGTTTGGAGATTTGAAGTTTGCAGATTTCTTAATTACATGGAGAAGGTTACCCATACATAAAATAAATAGGATACATACAATCAAATAATTTTGATATTATGTATTTTTAAACCCATAGTTGATTTTATAATCCCCCCCCCAAAAAAAATCACTGGAATTACATGCACTAAGCTGTGGAGAAAAAAACTATCAAAGGACAGTGGGGATGCAGATAATTTCACTGTTTTCCTAAAGATGTTTTTGTATTTTAAAAAATTTTAAGTGCCCCAAATCAGTAGTAAATATGTCTTGAATACTTGTCCTGGGCTAGACACTTTTCTATGCATTTTAGAGACATAATATGATTGAAATTTAATCATATAACTACTTAAAATATTAAATCACAGCATCCTATGAATAATCTATTGTTTAAATCAAATCCTATTATTTCTCTCTAAATAGGAAATTGTACAGTGAGGATTTTTACCCATACTGTCTTTCCCCTGAATATCCACTACTCAGTATTGACCGTTGCTTATTTACTAGTTTTATGAATGGAAAAAATTAGTACTAAAGTGATATTTAGCAATAAAGTAGAAACAACACATTTTGAACAAATGACACAGTTAAGAAGCAGCAAAAAATAGTCAATTCTGTCTGTGGACATTGAGGTTGTTTCCGTGTTTTGGCAATTGTGAATAGTTCTGCTATGAACATAGGTGCATGTATTCTTTCAGAACATGTTTTTCTCTGATTGTATGCCCAGGAGTGGGATTTCTAGTCATATGGTAGTTCTATTTTTAGTTTCCTGAGGACCCTCCATACTGTTCTCCATAGTGGCTGCACCAACTTACATTCCCACCAACAGTGTAGGGGGGTTCCCTTTTTTCCACATCCTCTCCAGCATTTGTTATTTGTAGAGTTTTTAATGATGGCCATCCTGATTGGTGTGAGGTGGTACCTCATTGTAGTTTTGGTTTGCATTTCTCTAATAAGTAGTGATGTTGAACATCTTTTCATGTGCCTATTGGCCATTTGTATTTCTTCTTTGGAAAAATGTCTGTTTAGGTCTTTTGCCCATTTTTCAATCAGGTTGTTTGTTTTTTTGTTGTTGAGTTGTATGCACTGTTTATAGATTTTGGAAATTAAGCCCTTGTCAGTTACATCATTTACAAGTATTTTCTCCCATTCCATAGGTTGTCTTTTCATTTTGTTTATGGTTTCTTTTACCGTGCAAAAGCTTGTAAGTTTGATTAGGTTCCATATGTTTATTTTTGTTTATATTTCTATTGCCTTGAGAGACTGACCTAAGAATATTGCTACGATTTATGTCAGAGAATGTTTTGCCTCTAATAAGCAAGGTCCTACTGTATAGCACAGAGAACTATATTCAGTATCCTATGATAAACCATAATGGAAAAGAATAGAAAAAATAATGTGTGTATGTGTATATATATATATATAACTGAATCAGTTTGCTGTAAAGCAGAAATTAATACAACATTGTAAGTCAACTATACATTAAAAAAAGAGAAAGTAGAAAGAAACAGCGGAAAAAATAGTCAATTCATAATATTGTATCAATGAAAATAGAAAATTCAGACAAGTTTTAATCAAAACTTAGTTCAGTGAATATGACATTGTCAAAATGTAAGACAAATGCAAAACATCTGTGAAAACAGTAAGAAAAAAGCAAATAGTCAATAGTGCCTATAAAGTAAAGAGTTTTGAGAATTTAGTTGCTCAGTACATGTTAATATTTTTAAATTGTGTTTTTGTAAAATTATTTTTATTCAGCCTTTAATAGGTAACTTTATGCACACTCACACATACACAGAAGAGATCATTGTGAAAGATAAGAGAGATCCCCAAATAGTTATAAATGAGGCAGTAAATGTTAGTATCTTAATGGAGGTGCAGATTGAAATCCACAGGGAGTCAAAGTGAAGAGATTATTGCAGCTGCAAAGATGTTTAAAGGGCAGTTACAGGTCGATACTGTCAGTCATTGGCATTTGGACCTCTGGAGAGAACAGCAGTTACTAAGCTGTGAGTTAACTGGGCACATTTACAGGAAACACATGCTAATATACACATGGGTGGACACAAGAAATCAAGCCAGCTTCCTTGCAAGAGACGGAGCACTGAAAGATAAAGTTGGAAAATATAGATCATATTGTGATGAGCCCTCAACAGACTAAGTGTTTTTATTTATTGGAAAATAAGCAGCTCTTGAAGGTACCTGAGAATCGTAGTAGGATTAGGATTCGATTCAGCTGTGAGTAGCAGATGGTTCTAAAATAAGTGTGTTGATCAAAGGTTAATTCTGTCTTGTAGTTGAGAGTTCTTGAGGTGGTCAATTCAGGGAAGACAAGGGTTCTGTGATGTAAAGGACCCAAACTTTTTATATCTTCTTGCACTGTCATGCTTAAATTTCACTCCCTATGGTGACCTCCTGATCTTATATGTCTCCTAATGGTCTGCAGGCAGGCAGAAGGGAGTGGGAAGCAGGGTATGTCATGTTTGTACCACATACCACTGACATTGTGTTAGCCAGAATGTAGCCAGTGAGCCTCACCTATGTGCAAAGGAGGCTTGGGAATGTATTTGTTACGCCAGGTGGCCGTGTGCTGAGCAATTAGTGTACTTCCCTGCAGTAGATACATGATCTGAGCTTAAAATTAATGGGATGAAGATTTTTTCTTAGCTAGGAAAGACTACATTTGAGAGGATTGTTGAAGAGTCATGGCATATTCAAGATGAAAGAAACTATCAATATAAAGCTGGGTTGCAAATGTGATAAACAACCCAGAATATTTTAAAAGAGTTACAGATAGAAGAGAAAAAATTTGAGGGTAGAAAGTAACATAGTCAACATAGCAGAAGTCAGCTTTAGAAAAAGAAGTTGAAGGGGAACCAGAGTAGTGTTATGGTTCAAAGCCAGGTAAGAATTTTGAAAGAGAAAAGAGTGGTCAACTATATCTGGTGAGACAGTGATGACCAAATGCCTCTGGTTTAGATAAAAATATGAGAAGTAGCAGTTTAGAATAATGGGAACATTGAAGAGTCAATGTCATCATTGTAGCAAATGGCAAAGCCATATTTCACTGAGTATATGTTTTGAATATTTTAGGAAAAAAGTAGAATTATATATTTTTTTCATTATTCTTATAAAGAGAAGAAAGACAGTAGGGTGTTAGTCCTGAGGATAGCATAGTCAGAGTTCTTCTTTACTCTTTCTTTTTCTCCCTTCCTCCCCTTCCCCCCCCTTTGTTTTATTGAGGTATACTTTTATTAATTTTCATAACATTATCTTTTGAAGAGTAGAATGTGTAACATACAGTAAAAACTTACCAATTCTAAATGTATGGCTTGTTGAATCTTAACAAATATGTATAGTTATGTGATACCAGCACAATTAGGCTATAGACCATTTTCACAACCTCAAAAATTCCTTCCTAACCATTACAGATTATTTCCATCTCCTACCAAATTAGGAGAACACTGGTTTGCTTTCTGTCACTATTAACTTTCCCATTTCTTGAACCGTATTGCATGAAATCATCACCAGCCTCTTCTGGCTGGAGTCCATCTCATGGCAAATTTGCGGTTCATCCATCCTGTGAATAAACTACGTTTATTTTTATTGCCCAGTCATACTCCATTTTGTACAATTATTCATTAATTTACTTGATGGTGGACATTTGGTTTGTTTCCATTGTGATGCTATTTTGATAAAACTGGCACAAATACTCACTTGCAAGTGTTTTTGTGGACATACCTCTTTCAGTTATTTTTGGTAAATACCTAAGAGAATATGTGAGAGTTCTTGCTCTGTGTCCTCATCAACAACTGGTAGTGAGAGTCTCCCTATTTTCAGGCACTATATTGGGTGTTTAATATTATCGCATTGCAGCAAAAATATGCATTTACCTACGGAGTTAAGATACTGTGCATCTGTTTATGTGTTATGAAATTATCAGCATATCTTCCTTGATAAAATCCAAATATTTTTGCACTTTTTCAATTGAGTGGTTTGTCTTGTTTTTGAATTGTAGGTGTTCAGTACATTTTTTGGATACAAAATATCAGTTATACGTTTCACAAATATTTAGCCCAGTCTGTGCCTTGCCCTTCAGTGTTTTCAATTTTCTTAATGTCTTTTAAAAATCAAAAGTTTTGATCACTTGCTTATTAGTTCTAGTAGCTTTTTTTGTAGATTCCTTATGGTTTATTATATAGAAGATTGTCATCTCCAAACAAGAAAAATTATTTGTGTGCTTTATATGTATTTTAAATGCCTTAAAAATATAAGCAGTGAGAAACAGTTACTCTTGTCTTTGAGTTGGATCTCAGGAGAGGAATATTTATTTTTTCACCATTAAGTATAGTATAATCTATTACTTTATCATAGTTGTCATTTTTCAGGTAGAAGATTTCTTCTGTATGTAGTTCACTGAGTAATGAATATTAAATTTTGTCAATTGGTTTTTGCCTTTTTTGATAAAATCAGAAGATTCTTCTACTTTACCCTGCAACATAATGGATTACATTGATTGATTTTCAAATATTAATCTTGTATTCTTGAGACAAACCCCGTTTAGTCATGTTGCTCTATTCTTTTTATATGTAACTGGATTCAGTTTGCCAGTATTTTATTAAGGTTTCGTGTTTCCACGTTCATAAGGGTTATTGGGAAGTAATTTAGCTTTCTTGTAAGTTTTTGTCTGATTTTGGTATCTAATACTGACCTCATAAGATGAGTTGGAATGTTTTACTTCATCTTCAATTTTTGGACAGGTGTGTTTGTCATTAGTTACTTTTCTTCTTTAAATAAAAAAATAATGGGCCTGAAGTTTTCTGTGTAAGAAGGTTTTAAATTAAAAATTGTGTTTTGTGTATAGGTACAGGCTTCTTCACATCATCTTTCTCTTCTTCAGTGAACTGTGGTCATTTGTGTTGTTCAAGAAATTTGACCACTTCATCTAAGTTGTCATAATAAAGTTTTTGAATAAAGTTGTTTAGAATCATCTTTACTGTCTTTCTAATGTCTATAGGCTTTGCCATGGTGTCTTTTTCATTCTGATATTGCTACTCTTTTTCTTCTCTTATTTTATCTTGAGAAGTCTGGCTAGAGATTTATAAAATATATTCATCTTTTCAAAGAAATAGCTTTTTTCTTCATTGGTTTTACTATTGCTTTTCATGTTTCCTGTTTCATTACTTTTCTGTCTTCATTATTTTTTCCCTTGGTTATTTATATGTCCTTTCCTCTTCTTTTATTGTTTTTGTTTTTTTTTGCAGCTAAAAGCTGACACTATTGATTTTAGGATGTTATTACCTTTTAATATGTGTTTAATTCTCTCCGTTAGTCTCCAAGCACTGCTTTAGCTTCATGCCACACAGTTTTATATTTGGTACTTTCATTTTTATTTGGTTCGAAATATTTTTCAATTTCTCTTTTGATGACTTTTTTCCTCATGGGTTACTTACAAACATCATTTAATATTCAAATATCTGGGGGGTTTCCAGATATGGGTGGGTGGGTGTGTGTCTGTGTGTATGTGTGTATATACACGGATATAACATAGATAGAGAGATATAATATTTAGAGAGATACATGGTTGATATATAGTTTAATTTCTTTGTGATGAGACAACATAGTCTATGTAATGGAAAACATTTTAAGTATTGTGGCACTTATTTCATAGCACAGAACATGTTCTATCTTGGTGACTGTTTCATATACACCTAAAAAAATGTGTATTCTGCTGATTTGGGGTGTAGGGTTCCATAAATATTAATTACATCACAGTGAAGACAGTTTGTCAAGGTCTTCTATATCCCTCTTAAAAAAACAAAAACTTTTATTCTTTGTCTATTTCCTTATATTTCTGCTTTTAGTTCTATCACTTTTTGCTCCATGTATTTTGAAGCTATATTTTTAGGTAAACAAACAATGTCTTCTTTTTTCTTTTTGATAAATTGGTACACTTTTAATTATAAAAATACCTTTTTATCTGTTGTAAAATTTCTTATTGTGAAGATCAGTTTTCCTTTAATTAGAATAAGAACTCAACTTAATATTGATTAATGTTTCAACAATATATATATTTCATCCTTTTACTTTGTTACCTTTAAGTCACCCCCTGCATGTTTCACCCAAAGTAAAATGATGAGAGAGTGGGACTCCAACTGCGGCTCCTCCCCCCTGCTACGACTCTGCCGGGGTGCCCTGCCTGGGTCACGGCGGCTCAGTCGGCCGTGGTGGTGCCTGTTGCTGAGGGATGCCGGCGGCTCAGGTGTAAACAGAATGTCTCCAGAGGTGGGCCACTCTGCAGGCTTTTGGCTCTCAGCTGCAAGCACTCTAGGCCAGCCCTGCCCAGGGGCCTTTGTTATCCCTGAGTGCATTAGCCTGGCCCACAAGGGTCCTTCCTTTGTCCATCACAGGCACCAAGAGAGAGGCTACGCCCGTGGCTCCTCCCCCTTGCTTATGAGTCAGCAGTATCCAGCAGCCACTATGGCTGCGCAGCTTTCTGCAGTAGGCTCTCTCTGCTACGGGTTTCTTCCTTCCTGTCCTCTCAGTCCATCTCCCCCCTGCCAACAATGTTTCTCACCCTGAACCAGTTCTCCGGTTCCCACGTTCCAGCTCCCAGACCCCCTGTTCAGCTGTGAATCGACGTCTCATTCTGGACACGCTGAGCCATGGTGGAGACCCTCCGTGTGTTTCTCCCTCTTTCCCGTCTGCCACAGCTCAGCCACTTCACCCTCTCTGAACAGTCCCAAATGCCTCCCTTCTGACCCAGGGAAATTCCCTGTTGGAGAAGGGGTTTCCCTGTCAGATAAGGGATGTTTCCCTGAATATGGCAATCTCCCCTCTGTTTCAGATCCCCCCGCCCCAGGGTGTTTGACCCATTCCTTTCCTTTTTTCTCCTCGTTCTCCTTTTTTTTTTTCCCCCTCAGTCCTACCCAGTTACGTCAAGATCATTGCAGTCCTTTCTGGTGTCCGAGGTCATTTGCTGGTGTTCAGCTGGTTCTCTGTGGGAATTATTGCATCTTTTGGTGTATTCCTAATGCATCTGTGGAGAGGGATGTGTTCCACGTCCTTCTACTTCGCTGCCATCTTTCTCCTCTGAGTTTTCTTTTGATACTAGGTTATATATTTCTATTTATTGGACTGTTTGTAACTTTTTTCTTAAGTTTACTGAGTTACATTTTTTTTTGATCTTTGTAAATATTTCATTTAGTAATTGTACAATAATCTTACATTTGTGTAGTTTCTGGTGAGTTTTACCAACATTATTCCCTTTGGGTTTCATCACCATTCCACAATTTAAGGTCAAATAGGAGGATTTCACCATATTGAAATCAATAATTTTTGCTTTTGTTTTCTTTGAAAAAAAAATCTATTCATGACTCTGCCTTTGTCAGTGCTGTCTCTCAGCCCTGGAATACCTTTTCTCTGCTGGAGCATTTGCTACATTCCTATTTATCTTTAAAGAGGTCTTAGAAACTATCTTCTTTGAAGTCCCCTCTAACTTGTGTCCTGCCTGCAGAGTAAATCATCACATCTTTTGCACCACCATCACTCCTTGAGCACATACTTTCACGGTGCTTATTACACCATATTGCAAATATTTGCCCATGTGTATGTCTTGCATGCCTTGCAGTCTAGTGAGGATTTCCTTGAGTGCAAGAGCTGATTATAATGTCCCTAGCACTTAGCAGGTGCTCAACAAAAATCAGTTAAGTTGGTGAAAATATGCTGGGTGGTGTGAAGATAGAAAAGATGGGCAAGACAGTTTCTGCTTCAAGAAATTCAACATCTATAGCAGAAACAAACCCCAGTCCACCATCTCAGGTGACCAATGATTCAGTTCTTTCTACACTGAGTCCCTCATGTAATCTCAGTCAATTCATTGTTTCCCCTCCACAACAAGATTTCCCTGAAGTTACATCTAATTCCAAGTCCTTGGTGAGAGCATGAGCATTTCATCCTGGGGGGTCATCCATGCATGCTAGCATCCTCTGGGCCATTCATTTTCTGGCCTTGTCTTCCATCTTTGTCCACAAGACTCCTCTAGGTCTTGGAGGGGTCTCAATGGCCCTTCCACATCAAACCGAGCTCAGTCATGGGTGGTCCTTCTTCTGCCCCCAGCTCATGCTGGGCAGCTTGGAACTTATTTACACCTTTTTGAGCTCTCCCTGGGGGACAGAAGCTGCACTCCCCATTTCTATGGAATCTCTGAAACCTCTTAGGCTTCTGTGGTTCCTTCTTTCCAAGTTACAGAGGGTGATCACTGAGACCATTTGAAGAATTCCACTGGAGCTTGAGGTCTCCTCATGTGACCTCCTAGCCTGTTCTCTGTACCCCAAACAAGAGGATATTTCCTTAATCTCAGGGATATGAAGCCCTTGCATTTAGTCATTTTTTAAATCTCTGCTATAAGTCCCCTTGTAGCACAGAATGTGACCTGAGGCTTTAGAGCCTTTTCTCTGCTTTCCAGTATACGGGTCCTTCTCCAAGGCCATGAAGAGCTGGCAGTCAAGCTGTGCAAATGGAAGAAGTGACATGGGGACCCTAGAAGTAACCACAGGGACAATATCCTGCCACACCTCTGGTGCCAAAGAAAAGATGTGCACAGGTAAGTGTGCTTCCCCTGTGGCAGTCTGCACTGCCTGACATGAGCCCAGGGCCAGTAGGCTCTGGAAGGCCTCAAATCAGTGCTGTGACTAGGAAAATTCCTACTTACTCTTTGTGTCAGTTCAGTTCTTTCCGCTTGAGACCTCCGCTACTTAGAAACAATTTTCCACTTCCCATGCAAACCTGCCTCTTCTGACCACACAAAGTGGTACAGGGAGTCTTACTTAGAAGAGGCTAACTTACTGCTCTTCCAAAACTGACCTCCAACCTGGGCTTGGCTGAGCCGTTGAATATGGTTAAAAGGTCAGTATATCACCAGGTCTTTGTTGCCTCCATTACCTAAGCTGGCATTCGCTGCTCTCATCTCCATTCTTACAGTTTTAAATCTGATGTCTGAATAATTCTCAACTCTCACTAATATTCTTGAGATTAAAATTACAGAATACAAATCAGGTCCCTTGTATAAAGTTATTCTACCTTTATCAAAAGCGATGCTGCTAACTCATCAACAGAAAGACATAAAGTTCAAACCATTTTCAAGAGTGAGCATGAGTTTGAACTGCTGTTGTGATGAGTGGAATGTCATTGTCTAGGTTGGCAGTCCCAAGTAGGTCACAAAGCCTTGGTCTTTGCTGCATCAGCATTGTAAAATTAACTAATTCATGATACCTTATGAGCTGTGCCATCAGATTATGTTCCAGGGAGAACAGACTGGCAATAAAAACTGTTCTTGATTTTTCAAAAACTAAAATACTGCTAGAAGTGGATCCAAGGTAGATTATTTTATGGAGTTACATTGCATATTAAATAATGATATAGTGCATTTCCAGTTTGCATTTTACTGAAAGTAAACTAATACCCATCATAGTCAAATCTCCATTGGCTTTTTAAAAAAATCACTGATTTCCATAGGTCTTTTTGTCAACAGAGTATCCTCAGTTACTTAAAAAGTTTTTTTCTCAGTGTTACTGAATCATTGATATGTTGCTAGCTAGGTTTGCTATAATTATGTAATTGTTATAAAAGGAATAGTTAAATCTTTTATTATGTTTGTGTTTTTTTCCAGTTTTATTAAGATATAATTGATAACGAGGTGTGATTTTTGATAGATGTCTTCCTTGTGGATTTTATATGGTTCAGGGCTGCATTTTGTGGGATTTTATAAAATACTTCTGAATTTCAGTTGGAATGCTGTTATGTAGTGTGAGGATCAGGTTTTCCCCTTAGATACCTGCTTTTAGTGTTTTTCTATGGCAGACCCTGAGTAGTTAGAAGAGGACTACTTTGCTCCCTCTATGAAGGTATATCCATTATGAGAACTCTGCTCAATTCCTGTGTGAAACAGGTGCCCATTTTGCTGTTAACCAGGTAATTTCCAGCCCCATGTGAACTGTACAGCCCACTGCTTTTAGTGGTTCCATCCTGTCATCTCACACCTGCACCCCCCAAAATCCAGAGGCTCGGGCTGGCCTCTGCAGATCTGCAGTGCTCTCTCCTGCCCTCACCTGGGAATTCTGACAGGGCCAGCTTCTCCAAACTATTTCTGTCTTTGAAATTCAGCAAAGCCCCCAGGTTGTTGTGCTTTCCCAGCTCTGAGTTATAACTTGGAACCTGGTTAATACTGGGAAGTAATCTGGTGGAATAATAGGGCTTACTTCATTCTTTCCTTTTTGTCAAGGTTTACAGCCCCTCACTGCCTGTTGTCTAATGTTTGAAAACCCTTGCTTAAGTTTTTGTTCATTTTTTCCATTTGCTTGTGGCGGAATGGCAGGTTTTATCTCAGTTAATCTTTAATGGGCAAAAGTTGAAGTCATTCCCCACCCCTTCTTTCTTCCCATTATCATTAAGGAAACAAGTGAGAAGAAAAAGGATTGAGTTTATTGTAGCATTAAGATGAAAAGACATAATAACATGGTTGGTATCATACTATCACAGAAGAAATAGGAGTGGAAGAGATAGTAAAAATAATAATTTATTAGGACTCAGTTTCTGGGGGGTCAGCTAATGTAATGCACAGCAATTAGTTTTCAAAAAGGGCATTGAGGAAAAGGCAGACTTTTATGTACAAGTCACTTGAAAATTCCTAGGATACATAAAAAAGTAATTGTAACTATGTTGTAAATATAAATATGTGTTTAAGTTGAGAATAAAAGACAGTTTGGTTAAAGCAGGGATACCAGCAAGTGATTACGATGAATCAGTTTCATTTCCTTCCAGTAACTGGTATCTAATCCTTCTAATTTCAGTGAGTTTCACAAGACAATTCCACTGACATCAGCAGCCTCTGTCTCAATCTAAAATGTGAAAGGCTATGTTGCAATAAATAGATTTATGTATTACTGCATAATGCCAACTTTATTAGCAGTTTGGCTTATGTGGAGTGTGTCGTGTTAGTCGCAGTCTGCAGGTGTATAAGCCTGTCTGTTGTTTCCTTGTGCTGCTGATTGGTAAGCCCGCAGTGCCAAGGACACTGGCTGAGTAAGCTGCAGGATGTACCCATGGGGGTTATTACTATTAAAGCACAGCACAGGGAAGCAGCACAGAATGTATCAGTAGCAGAGAGTGGTGGATATTGAGAAACGTGTGTAATGTTATATAAAACATGAAAACCTGTTTAGTCAAATATCGATATATGTTGTAGATTTATGAAAAGAATGGTGGACTTTTCTTGAGAAAAATGGGGTTTTATAACTCACAAACCTTTTAAATTTGGATTGGGACAGTTAAAGTAAACTCATGATTTAAAACTTTAAAATGCAAACTCAGACAAGGATGAGTCAGAGTGAGTTTGCCAGCTAGAGAATGGACTAGATTAACTCATTGTGTCTTTTAGAAGTTGGACAAAGAAAGCAGAAAATTTTGTGTAGAAATCAGATTTCCAAATCATTTGATTCACATTCTTTGCTTATCCTCCTTATGATTTGGAGCTATATATTGATAACCGCTTTACGCTAAAGAAAGACAAAAAGTGAGACAATGGTGTTGTGGTGAACAGAACAATGATCCTTCACATGCGCACACATCCTAATCGCTGGCACCTGGGAATAGGTTACCTTACGTGGCAAAAGGGAATTTGTGGCTTTAAGTTAAATGCATTTAGATGGGAGGTTATCCTGGAAGACACAATGGAATCACAAGGGCCCTTAAAAGTAGAAGAGGAAGATAGAGAGTCAGAGAAATAGCAGCATGAGAAGTACTCAGCTTGGCATTGCTGGCTTTGAAGTTGATCAAGGAGACCATGATCCAAGGAAAATAGGCAGCCTTTAGGAGAAGGAAGATGCAAGGAAGTGGATTTGCCTCAAGTCTCCAGGAAGGAATGCAGTCTGCTGATAATGTAGCCCAGTGAAAGCATTGTTGGACTTCTGATCCACAGACTGTAAGATAATTAAATACGTACTTTTTAAAGTCACCACATTTATGGGTATTTGTTACAATGTAAAATAGCATCACTGTAATCAAGAAAGGTAAGACACATGGCCCATCATTGCAACTGATACATTAAAAGAACTCAGGAAAACTTTTAGTTCCCAGGAAATGTGAGCCTTTTGTTCTCTGTATCCTTTGAAATGTATCATAGGGGTGATGTATTAATCAGTACCACTACAGTAACAGATGGCCACAATATCTCATTACCTTTCAACAAAAAGTTGTATCTGTTGTTCACAGCAGTCAGACAAGAAAAATAAATAAAAGGTATCCAAATTGGAAGGAAAGAGGTAAAACTGTCACTGTTTGCAGATGACATGATACTATATATAGAAAACCCTAGTCTCCACCAAAAAAACTATTAGAACTAATAAATGAATTCAGTAAAGTTGCAGGATATAATATTACCATATGTAAATCTGTTGCTTTTCTATACACTAATAATAAACTATCAGAAATAGAAAGCAAGAAAACTATCCTGTTTAAATCATAAAAAAAGAGTAAAATATGTAGGCAAATACTTAACTGAGAAGGTAAAAGACCTATATACTCTGAAAACTATAAAACATTGATGAAGGAATTTGAAAATGATAGAAAGAAATAGAAAGATATCCCATGTTCATGGACTAGAAGAATTAGTATTGTCAAAATGTCCATACTACTCAATGCAATCTGCAGATTTAATGAAATCCCTGTTAAAATATACATGCCATTTTACACAGAACTAGAACAAATAATCCTAAAATTTATATGGAAACAAAAAAGACACAAAATTTCAAAAGCAATCCTGAGAAAAAATATTGGAGGCATAAGCCACCCAGAATTCTGACAATACTACAAAGCTACAGTCATCAAAACTTGTATGGTACTGGCACAAAATCAGACATATAGATCAACAGAGTAGAATAGAGAGCCTAGAAATAAACCCATGCACATATGGTCAACTTTTATTTTGCAGTTCTTATTGGATAATTTCTATTATTCTATCTTCCAGATCATGTATGCATTCTTCTATATCACTTGGTCTGCTATTAATTCCTTCTAGTGTGTTTTCCATTTCAGTTATTCAGTTGTTTTCTGTGTTGATCTTTTTTTGTGTTTTCTAGTTTCTTGTTAAAATTCTCACTGTGTTAATCTATTCTTTCCCCTAATTCAGTTAACATTCTTATTACCGATTACCAATTCTTTATCTGGTAAATTGTTTATTTCTGTTTTCATTATTTCTTCATGGGTTTCCTCTTGTTTTTTCAATTTGACTGGTTCATTTTGCCTAATTTTCTCAGCCTGTATGAGTCCCCTATTACAGTCTTGAAGGGATGTTCTTATGTGGGAGCATCTCTATACAGATTGCATGTGCCTAGTGCCTTTGGTGCAGGGTTGGACTTGACATGGACACAGTCACATCTTTCCTCAGTGTGCACTGGCAGGTAGCTCCTAGGTAAGGGATGGGGCTGGAGACAGAGGGGCTAGAGTTGGAGCTGGGTAGGGGATGGGACTTCCCCTCTACTCAGTGGCTATCAACACCCTATTGGGTTGGGGTCTGATTCCAAGTTGCTGGAGCAGAAGCCCTGAGGGTAGGTCCATGCTGGCCATGTAAATTGTACTTATAGTAAAAATATTCTGTGCAAAATGGAAGCTAGATAAAGTATTTGGATTTTCAGCTGAATTTTTTAAAATGGATATGGCATAACTACATACATATACAATTAAATATATATGTATGTATTTACATATATATATACACACACGTATATATATATATATAATATATATATATACTGTCTAGGGTTGGAGTGAATGTAGGTCATTTGTATCCAGTATTTCATGATTTTTAGATCGAGAGGCTTGATCTGGTACAGTTTCAATCATTTGTCTAGAATAGTTATAAATGGTGTTGTGAGAACCTGGGGACACATAACGTACTGTCATGATGTTAGTAGCCATTAATAATTATTACTTATGTCTATTACTTCATCTGGAGTTTGCAAAACCTAATTATTATTTTATATTTAGTAGGTCATATAATTTCTTTTTTTTTTTTTTTTTTTTTTTTTTTTTAATTATTATTTTATTTTATTTTTTTGGGGGGTACACCAGGTTCAATCAACTGTTTTTATACACATATCCCCATATTCCCTCCCTTCCTTGACGCCCCCCCCTCGAGTCCCCCCCACCCTCCCTGCCCCAGTCCTCTAAGGCATCTTCCATCCTCGAGTTGGACTCCCTTTGTTATACAACAACTTCCCACTGACTATTTTACAGTTGGTAGTATATATATGTCTGTACTACTCTCCCGCTTCTTCTCAGTTTCCCCTTCACCCCCCGCCCCCTCCCATACCTCGAGTTCTCCAGTCCATTCCCTGTATCTGCTTCCCTGTTCTTGTCACTGAGTTCATCAGTACCATTTTTAGATTCCGTATATGTGAGTTAGCATACAATATTTGTCTTTCTCTTTCTGACTTACTTCACTCTGTATGACAGATTGTAGTTCTATCCACCTCATTACATATAGCTCCATCTCATCCCTTTTTATAGCTGAGTAATATTCCATTGTATATATATGCCACATCTTCTGTATCCATTCATTTGTTGATGGGCATTTAGGTTGCTTCCATGTCCTGGCTATTGTAAAGAGTGCTGCAATAAACATGATGGTACAAGTTTCTTTTGGGATTATGGTTTTCTTTGGGTATATGCCCAGGAGTGGGATTACTGGATCATATGGTAGTTCTATTTGTAGTTTTTTAAGGAACCTCCAAATTGTTTTCCATAGTGGCTGTACCAACTTACAGTCCCACCAACAGTGCAGGAGAGTTCCCTTTTCTCCACAACCTCTCCAACATTTGTTGTTTCCAGACTTTGTGATGATGGCCATTCTGATTGGTGTGAGGTGATACCTCATTGTGGCTTTGACTTGCATTTCTCTGATGATGAGTGATGTTGAGCATCTTTTCATGTGTTTGTTGGCCATCTGTATGTCTTCTTTGGAGAAATGTCTATTTAGGTCTTCTGCCCATTTGTGGATTGGGTTATTTGCTTTTTTGGTATTAAGCTTCATGAGCTGCTTGTATATTTTGGAGGTTAATCCTTTGTCCGTTGTTTCATAGGCAATTATTTTTTCCCATTCTGAGGGTTGCCTTTTAGTCTTGTTTATGGTTTCTTTTGCTGTGCAAAAGCTTTTAAGTTTCATGAGGTCCCATTCGTTTATTCTTGATTTTATTTCCATGATTCTAGGAGGTGGGTCAAAAAGGATGTTGCTTTGATGTATGTCAAAGAGTGTTCTGCCTATGTTTTCCTCTAGGAGTTTGATAGTGTCTGGCCTTATATGTAGGTCTTTAATCCAATTGGAGTTTATTTTTGTGTATGGTGTTAGGAAGTGTTCTAATTTCATTCTTTTACATGTTGCTGTCCAATTTTCCCAGCACCACTTATTGAAGAGGCTGTCTTTTTTCCATTGTATACTCGTGCCTCCTTTGTCAAAGATAAGGTGCCCATATGTTTTTGGGCTTACTTCTGAGTTCTCTATTCTGTTCCATTGATCTTCCTTTCTATTTTTGTGCCAGTACCATACTGTCTTGATCACTATGGCCTTGTAGTATAGTTTGAAGTCAGGAAGCCTGATTCCACCAACTCCATTTTTCCTTCTCAAGATGGCTTTGGCTATTCGGGGTCTTTTGCGTTTCCATACTAATCGTAAGATTTCTTGCTCTAGTTCTGTGAAAAATGCCATTGGTAATCTGATCGGGATTGCATTAAATCTGTAAATTGCTTTGGGTAGTACAGTCATTTTCACGATGTTGATTCTTCCAATCCAGGAACATGGTATATCCCTCCATCTGTTTATGTCATCTTTGATTTCTTTCATCAATGTCTTAAAGTTTTCTGCATACAGATCTTTTGCCTCCTTAGGCAGGTTTATTCCTAGGTATTTTATTCTTTTGGTTGCAATGGTGAATGGGAGAGTTTCCTTAATTTCTCTTTCTGCTCTTCCGTTGTTAGTGTATAGGAATGCAAGAGATTTCTGTGCATTAATTTTGTATCCTGCTACTTTACTAAACTCATCAATGAGTGCTAGCAGTTTTCTGGTAGAGTCTTTAGGGTTTTCTATATATAATATCATGTCATCTGCAAAGAGTGATAATTTTACTTCTTCTTTTCCAATTTGGATTCCTTTAATTTCTTTTTCTTCTCTGATTGCTGTGGCTAACACTTCCAAAACTATGTTGAATAACAGTGGTGAGAGTGGACACCCTTGTCTTGTTCCTGTTCTTAGAGGGAATTCTTCCAGTTTTTCTCCATTGAGAACAATGTTGGCTTTTGGTTTGTCATATATGGCTTTTATGATGTTGAGGTAATTTCCTTCTATGCCCATTTTCTGGAGAGCTTTAATCATAAATGGATGTTGAACTTTGTCAAAAGCTTTTTCTGCATCTATTGAAATGATCATATGGTTTTTATCCTTCAATTTGTTGATATGATGTATCACGTTGATTGATTTGCGTATATTGAAGAATCCTTGCATCCCAGGGATAAACCCCACTTGATCATGGTGTATGATTTTTTTAATGTGCTGTTGCAGTCTGTTAGCTAGTATTTTGTTGAGGATTTTTGCATCTATATTCATCAGTGATATTGGTCTGTAGTTTTCTTTTTTTGTGACATCTTTGCCTGGTTTTGGTATCAGGGTGATGGTAGCCTCATAGAATGAGTTTGGGAGTGTTCCGCCTTCTGCAATATTTTGGAAGAGTTTGAGAAGGATAGGTGTTAACTCTTCTCGAAATGTTTGATAGAATTCGCCTGTGAATCCATCTGGTCCTGGGCTTTTGTGTGTTGGGAGATTTTTAATCACTGCCTCAATTTCCGTACTTGTGATTGGTCTGTTCATGGTTTCTATTTCTTCCTGGTTCAGTCTTGGAAGATTGTATTTTTCTAAGAATGTATCCATTTCTTCCAGGTTATCCAATTGATTGGCATATAGTTGCTTGTAGTAGTCTCTCATGATGTTTTGTATTTCTGAGGTGTCCGTTGTGACTTCTCCTTTTTCATTTCTAATTCTGTTGATTTGCATCTTCTCCCTTTTTTTCTTGATGAGTCTGGCTAATGGTTTATCAATTTTGTTAATCTTCTCAAAGAACCAGCTTTTAGTTTTATTTATTTTTCTTATGGTTTCTTTCCTTTCTTTTTCATTTATTTCTGCTCTGATCTTTACGATTTCTTTCCTTCTGCTCACTTTGGGGTTTCTTTGTTCTTCTTTCTCTAGTTGTTTGAGGTGTAAGGTTAGGTTGTTTATTCGATCATTTTCTTGTTTCTTAAGGTAGGACTGTATTGCTATAAACTTCCCTCTTAGAACTGCTTTTGCTGCGTCCCATAGGTTTTGGGTTGTTGTGTTTTCGTTGTCATTTGTTTCTAGATACTTTTTGATTTCCTCTTTGATTTCTTTAGTGATTCCTTGGTTGTTTAAGAGTGAATTGTTTAGCCTCCATGTGTTTGTCTTTTTTGCAGTTTTTTTCCTGTAATTGATATCTAGTCTCATGGCGTTGTGGTCTGAGAAGATGCTTGATATGATTTCAATTTTCTTGAATTTGCTGAGGTTTGATTTGTGACCCAAGATGTGATCTATCCTGGAAAATGTTCCGTGTGCACTTGAGAAGAAAGTGTAGTCTGTCGTTTTTGGATGGAATGTCCTATAAATATCAATTAAGTCGAGATGGTCTAATGTGTCATTTAAAGCTTGTGTGTCTTTATTTATTTTCTGTTTGGATGATCTGTCCATTGATGTAAGTGGGGTGTTCAAGTCTCCCACTATAATTGTGTTACTGTCGATGTCCCCTTTTATAGCTGTTAGCATTTGCCTTATGTATTGAGGTGCTCCTATATTGGGGGCATAGATATTTACCATTGTGATATGTTCTTCTTGGATGGATCCCTTGATCATTATGTAGTGCCCTTCCTTGTCTCTTTTAATAGTCTTTACTTTCAAGTCTAATTTGTCTGATATGAGTATTGCTACTCCAGCTTTCTTTTGACTTCCATTGGCATGGAATATCTTTTTCCATCCCTTCACTTTCAGTCTATATGTATCCCTTGGTCTGAAGTGGGTTTCTTGTAGGCAGCATATAGAAGGGTCTTGTTTTTGTATCCATTCAGCCAGTCTGTGTCTTTTGGTTGGAGCATTTAATCCATTTACATTTAAAGTGATTATTGACATGTGTGTTCCAATTACCATTTTCTGAATTGTTTTGGGTTTGTATTTGTAGGTGTTTTCCTTCTCTTGTGTTTCCTACTTAGAGAAGTTCCTTTAGCACTTGTTGTAAGGCTGGTTTGGTGGTGCTGAATTCTCTTAACTTTTGCTTGTCTGGAAAGCTTTTGATTTCTCCCTCAAATCTGAATGAGATTCTTGCTGGGTAAAGTATTCTTGGCTGTAGGTTTCTCTCTTTCAGGACTTTCAGTATATCCTGCCATTCCCTTCTGGCCTGCAGAGTTTCTGTAGAAAGGTCAGCTGTTATCCTGATGGGTTTTCCCTTATATGTTGTTTGTTGCTTTTCTCTTGCTGCTTTTAATATTTTTTCTTTGTGTTGAATTGTCATTAGTTTGATTAATATGTGTCTTGGTGTATTTCTCCTTGGGTTTATTCTGTATGGGACTCTCTGTGCTTCTTGGACTTGGTTCATTATTTCCTTTCCCATGTTGGGGAAGTTTTCCACTAGAACCTCCTCAAATATTTTCACAGACCCTTTCTTGTTTTCTTCTTCTTCTGGGATGCCTATAATTCGAATGTTGGTACGTTTAAGGTTATCACTGAGGTCTCTGAGGCTGTCTTCTAGTCTTTTTATTTTTTTATCTTTTTCCTGCTCTGTGGCATTTATTTCTCCCATTCTATCTTCCAACTCACTTATTCGTTCTTCTGCCTCAGTCATTCTGCTGGTTAGAGCATCTAGAGTATTTTTAATTTCAGTTATTTTGTTATCCATTGCTGTTTGTTTTTCTGAGTTCTTATGAACTGTTTCTTGTACTTTCTCTAATTTGTTATCGAGATTTTGTATCATTTTTACTATCATTACTCTAAATTCTTTTTCAGGCATTTTTCCTATTTCCTCCTCATTTATTTGGTCTTGTGGGTTTTTTTCCTGCTCCTTTGCCTGCATGGTGTTTCTTTGTTTCCTCATGGTTGTCCAAGCTTTTGGGGTTGCTTGTCCTGGTGATAGAGGTGTTTATAGAAGACTGTCCAAGCCTCAGACTAATGTCCAAGTATTGGATTAGACGAATATTCAGTCGGCTATGTCAGGTTCTCCGCAGCCCTTTCCGGTGTCCGAGGCCGTCTGCTGGTGTTCAGCTGGTTCTCTGTGGGAATGACTGCGTCCTTCCATGCATTCCCAATGCATCTGTGGAGAGGGATGCACTCCACGTCTCTCTACTTCGCCGCCATCTTTTTCTCCCCCATATAATTTCATAAGGAGAAAATTTTTCTCATGAACTATTTCACTCTGCAATGTACAAGAATAGTAGGTGAAATGCTTTATTGTTTTTCTTTATTCACAAAATTTTATAGTAATGAATGCTTTCTCTAAATCTTCAAAAGGTGACTATTTAAAAATATCTTTCTGATCTCATGGTTTTTAATCTATTTCATGTGTTTTAACTATTGAAATATTGGTTATCAGTGCCAAAATTGTAACCTTTATGTTCAATGAGAGCCTGCTCTAATTGTCTTTTGAATCTGATATAATTTCAATAGTTTATGATAATGTATATACATAAAAATGCATATTTTCAGAATAACAGTACCAGCAATATTATGAAAAATGGTTATAATTTTTTTTCAGATTTTCTTGTCCTTACAAGGCATTTCCTTTTATTAAATCTAAGTTAGTATGTCCTGGTTTAAAAAACACTCTAAGTATGAACAAATTATTATTTCAAAGTCACTTGAAATGTTTTATCTCTTTATTGTAATGCCCCTCAATCAATACCAGTTCATTTGTTTCCTTTTTCTATATAAATTACTTATTCTCCTTTTACTGCTTTTCTAATTATGTTAAGCATTTACACATTTGCAAAGAAAAATATATAAATTATAGAAGTATTTTATATTTTCAACCATTTAAGACAATGTCACCATGTTTTTAATATGATAAAATTTAAATTTATTTATTTGCAATGTATGATTCTATAGTTAACCTTTAAATCTGAAATAATCTCATTGCTTTGAAATCTATTTGTATACTAACTTTTGTGTTTGACTTTTTTCACTTGGAATACTTTTAAATGTGCTCTTCCCATTTGCTACTCCATGTTCACAATGTAATAAACTTTCAGTTTAAAAACTTTTTTTAACTCATTCTCTCATCCTTTATTTTTTACTTATACATTCTTTATAAAACTTGTATTGCGATAGCATTATTTTTGTTTTAAGCAGTCAGTTGCCTTTTAAGGAAGTAATGGTAAAATTGTGTACATATACGCTTTGTTTTATCAACATATTATTTCTCATTCTTGCCATTCTTTCTGTAAAAGCTAATTTCCATTTTATATCATTTCACTCCAGTCTAAACAATCACCTTTAGCATTATGTTTAGTGTAGACAGGCTAGCAGCAAATTCTCATTTCATTTATCTGAAAATATCATTATTTCAGCCAAATACTTAAGAATATTCTTCCAAATTTTTTTCCCCGCACTTTAGAGAGGTCATTTAATGATGTTTTAGCCTCCATAGTCTTTGATGAGATGTCAGCTGTCATTCATATTATTATATTTATGTAGATGATATGTTTTCTCCCCTTTGGCACATTTCAAATTTTCCTCTCTCTTGAAGAAAGATTTCCTCTCTGTCCTTGAAGTTTGATTAGTATGTGCTTAGATGTATTTAATTTTTAGTGGGCTTTGACTTTGTTAAGCTTCCATTTTGTTTTTCTTATCCCCTTGTGATATTTCAGTTATATATTAGATATTATCAGATTCTCCTTGGTCATAGCACTTATTTACTGTTGCCATAATATAACTTATGAATGATTTTAACCAGAACACAGACATGCTGTTACACCCTGAGAAGAATCTATACAGACCCGATCATTCCAAATAACTGTAAATCTGTTTTAAATAGGGACTCAAATGTCTCAAAATTATGTGTGCATGATTGTGTATTTAATATCTAATATATTTATGTAACAAACAGACATGTGCACAAACATTTTACTCCACAGGATGCTATAAATTCATAAATCTCCCCTACTCTCTTCCAAAGCTCTTCCAGAAATTAAACTCTTATTTTGTATAGGACTCTTTCAGTTCAAATTTAAGATACTCTGGACAAGCCAATGTCTACCTATCATATTCGCTTAGTGTGTTTAATCTTGTTGGTTTTACTTTGGGGATCCTTGACAGTTTAAGAAACTGTCTCCCCCTTTAAAGTTTTAATAAATTATTTATTATAATTTCTTAAAGGCTATATCTTTTATTATTACATCTATTTTAAAACTCTGTCAAAAGTATTTTATATAAGTTAAATCTATGAGCTCTGTATTATTATTCATATTTAACTTATCAGAAAACTGAATACAAAAAATTATAAATAACTTTCAAAGCTAGATAGCTAACAAAAAAACTGGGATATTAATTAAGCCTTTCTTATTCTGGGGTTTCAATCTTAACAATTACAATAAAATGCCATTGGGGAGAAAGAAACTAAAACAGCTGGTTTGTCATCTATTTCTTTCATGTTATGGGAAAGGGGTGCTATTGGGGAAAGAAAGAAGGGTTCCAGGCTAATGTTTTTGTAAACATGTTAATAACTGACCTCCTTATAAAAAGACTAATGATATTTTTTAGAAGGAGAATGCTTATCTATGGAGACCTAAATCTGTCCTAATAGAACATCCCTGGTTTGTAATTGCTTATGACCAACAATCCTAGAATCTGTGGATTTATGAGTCATCATTATCCAGAAAATTTCAAGTAAGGTATCTAGAAACCTGACTATGAAAATGAGGTGTTTCATAACCTAAATTCTCTCTGTGTGGTGTCTGATGAAGCTCACTTAGAGATCATATCTACATCTGTGGGTATGTCTGATGAAGGAAGAAAGGACACCAGAAATTACGTAGTGTAACCCAGACCTCCCTCTGCTTTTCACGTGGTGTAACCCAGACCTCCCTCTGCTTTTTCCTTGTGTCATTGAAAAAGTTAGTAAAGGTCTACCCTAAATAAGATTTCTGATTCATGTGTCTTATTTTGCATTTATTCTTTGTTAATCTTTCACCTCATGTGGCAAAGGGGAGTTTGCATATGTGGTTAAGGATGTTACGACAGGACTTCACTGGTGGCACAATGGTTAAGAATCCACCTGCCAATGCAGGGGACATGGGATTGATCCCTGGTTCAGGAAGATCCCACATGCCGAGGAGCAGCTAAGGCCATGTGCCACAACTATTGAGCCAGTGTGCTGCAGCTACTGAAGCCCATGTGCCTAGAACCCATGCTCCGCAACAAAGAGTAGCCCCTGCTTGCTGCAACTAGAGAGAGCCTGCACGTAGCAACAGAGCCAACACAGCAAAATAAATAAATAAAAAATTAAAAAAAAAAAGGATGTTAGGATGGGACTTCCTTGGTGGTGCAGATGTTAAGAATCTGCCTGCCAATGTGGGGGACGTGGGTTCAATCTTTGATCCAGGAAGATCCCACATGCTGCAGAGCAACTAAGCCCGTGCGCCATAGTTACTGAGCCTATACTCTAGAGCCCGAAAGCCACAACTACTGAGCCTGTGCTTTAGAGCCTGCATGCCACAACTAGTGAGCCCATGTACTGCAACTACTGAAGCCTGTGCCCGTGCTGTGCAACAAGAGAAGCCACGGCAATAAGAAGCCCATGCACTGCAAACAAAAAGTAGCCCCCGCTCACCACAACTAGAGAAAGCCCAGGCGCAGCAACAAAGACCCAACGCAGCCAAAAATAAAATAAAAAATAAAAATTTTTTAAAAAAAGGATGTTAGGATGTGGAGCTTATCCCAGATTTTCAGAGTGAGAGGGGGCAATTAGAGTCACAAGGGTCTTTGTAAGAGGGAGTCAAAGAGCAGTCATGAGGGAAGTAGAGTCCTTGTGATGCAATGACAGGCTGTGAAAATGGGAGTTGCCAGAAACCAGGAATGAGGCAGCCTCTAGAACCTGGAAAAAGGCAAAGAAACAAATTTTCCCCAGAGCCTCAGAAGAAGAAGAGCCTTGCCAACAAGGGTTTTGAACTCCAGCACCGTAAGATAATGTTTGTGTTGTTTTAAGTCACTAAGTTTGGGACATCTCTCTCTCTATACACACACACACACACACACACACACACACACATATATATCAGCAATAGGAATCTAATGCATGTGTGTGTTGCCTTTGATAATTACGTGGGTCTCAACTAAGTCCACTTTCCTTCTGATTTTAATTGGCCATACTAAGTGAAAATTTAGAATTGTCTGAGATCCCATCTGAAGTAAACATGAAACACTACAGAATTCTAGGATAATGAAAGGGCCCAGACACAAGTTTGATGTTCATTAACTTTATGACATTCCTTCTGGCCAACATATAAAGGTGTTTTCTAGGAATTAATAGATTATTGAAGAGTAGACAGTATGGTTGTTGTTACCTCAGCTGTATTTGGAGTGGTAAATCTGCATAGCCACAGCAAAAGGTCAAGGAGCACGGATATGTCATCAAGAACCTGGGTAAACCTTCTTTTCTGTTGTAACTGAGGTGTACAGCCAAGCACAGTTTGCATTCTCATGGCGTGGAGATCAGTTGATGATTGACCTCCTCACCTCAAGAGGAGGTAAGGACCCTAGGCACCCGTATGACATGTATAAGCTGCTTGATGAATCCCAGTAAAATGGAAGGCCCAACCCAATCTGTGAACTCTCTGGGAACTACATGGACTGGATTAAGTGGACACATTCTTCAAATTGTAGGAAATACTTTGTTCTCCCTCCTAGACCCTACCAACAAATGAGAAGTGCAGATACTACTCAGGTTTTTCAGGTTTTGAAGAAATCGTATTCTTCATACAGGAATCCTTTTAAGCTCTATCCACAAAGTCAATAGGAAAAAAAAACCTGGCAAAGCAACAACAAAAACCAACCGAAGATACTTCTTCAAGGGTCCTGAAGAGAAACAGCATTAAGAGATTTATGGAGAATAGTGGTCCAGCAATCCAACTAAGCCTTCATAATCCACCTGGGTAGTTGATATAAAGTATCTGCAGCTGCAGTGTCACAGCCCAGAGTCTTTGACATAAACTGAAATGTCTCTTGGAATTTTTACTCCAAAGTTGCTTGAGAAAGCCAGTGTTAAAAGCCTAAATGGAAGACAATTGCTAGATTTTTATTGGGTGTCAGTCAAAACTGGATTATAGTAATGAATCACTGTAGGTGTTCCCTGTAGCCCCAGAGTGTGATAAGTGGGTGTAACCTGGGATCAACACTTGTTCTCCTAACAAGTTCACTAATCTTGTCCAGGGCAACTCCATGTGTACTAGTAAGGATTTGGAATAGAGAATTGTCTGTCAGCTCAACCCATCTGGGATTTTTCTCCTATCAAGATATGTATTTTACTGCATAAAGTAGAGACATGAACAGGGAAACACACCTACCATACACCTTGTCAACCTCAGAGCGGTAGCCTGACTGAAAATTGGGATGGGTGGTTGAAACACTTGTGCACAATGGAAGTTTCAAGGATCAGAGGTGACAAAATATATAACTCCATAACCATACATCTTTTCAACAAAATTTTTATTTTGTCTAGTCTGACCATCTGGGTCCAGGATCGAGTTAAAATTTTTATTTATCAAGAAAGCTGAAGAATTTGCATTGTTGTGTTTGTATATAGAGTATTGCAGTGCATGCATTAGCTTTATGCATTAAATGCTGTTTCAATGTGGCATTATTGTTGTGGCTTAATACTACTACCTAAATGAGGTTTATACTATTAAAGTGAATTAAAAACTAAAAAAGAAAAAAGGTGAAATCAATGCTCAGGACACAGTATTGATTACACTGAAGTCACTAGTTTGTATTCCTAAAGTCATTTCGGAGGGAGTGATACCTCTACCTCTTTGAAGCCCCGTGAAAGCAGGTCTATTACAAACTGCCTATTTGTTGTTTGTTGTTGTGTTTATGTTCCAATCATGTCTATTATCTATCTATCAATCTATCATCTATCTGTCTTTCCATCTACCTGTCTTTATTCTTTACCAGATCTTTGGGTAAGTAGTACCTATGCTGAAATAGAAACTCCAATTATGGGGTAAATTGCCTCAGTCAAAAGGTAATAAATATGAAAAAAAAAAAGGGAAAGAACATATTGATGGCAAAGATAGTCACAAGCAGACTTAAATCCCCCCAAAGGATGCAGTCACACTCTTTCCATGCTAGCACTTCAGAGTGAGAGAATAAATTCTTATCTGTCTCTCTTACATTGAGTTTTGACTAATAGCTAGTGTTTGGAGAAACGCTGGGTGGATTTCCTCTGGTGGAAGAATAGTGGATTTGCACCAATTTTAAGAACTCCTTAAAGGTTCTACCTAGTGAATCTGAGGAAAAGATGTGAGGTAGCACATCTGAAAATGGAAAGTCAAGTTAATGGGATAAAGTAGAGGATGCAATAGAGTAGAACCTCTTCATCCTTCAGGCTATATATCAAGAATCAGTATCGCTAAAACAGCTGCCTGGGTGTGACAGAACTCAGGTTAAGGCTGCCTGCCCAGTGTGTCGGAGTTTACTATGATTCTTTAAGTCAAATTTGAAATTGCATGGGATGTATTTAAAGGAGACGGAACTGGAACCTGGACAGCCTCAAAAAGTGTCAGGTATGGACATGATCATATGGTCTGACAGTGTAGATGTCTCCCCTCAGAAGTACACAAAAGACTTTCATGGAAAATTTTTAGTATATCCAGATGAAACTGTATTCAGAGGTAAAATATATCCAAATGAAAGTTTTGGTGGGTGCCCACTATTTGGGAGTATAGACCATGTTCCCAAATTTTACAATTTCTTAACTGTACAATGGAACAAAAGATGCAGTATTGCGATCAGCATCTACCTCAGGGGACAGATGCTTGGTGGATATATTAGGAGCTTGTCAGTGTACACTAAATGATGCTAAAAATATTACTAAAGCCCTTATCATGAAGAAAAAAAAAGCTTTCTATAAATTTATTTATTTATTTATTGGCTGTGTTGGGTCTTTATTGCTGCACACAGGCTTTCTCTAGTTGCAGCAAATAGGGGCTACTCTGCTGTGGTGTGTGGGCTTCTCATTGCGGTGGCTTCTCTTGTTGCAGAGCATGGGCTCTAGGCGCATGGGCTTCAGTAGTTGTGGCACATGGGCTCAGTAGTTGTAGAACATGGGCTTAGTTGCTCCGTGGCATGTGGGATCTTCCTGGAGCAGGAATCGAACCCGTGCCCCCTGCATTGGCAGGCAGATTCTTAACCACTGTGCCACCTAGCAAACCCAAGAGAAAGTTTTTTAATCTAAACAGGATCATCAGAAGGAGTTCTGTGTCAGAATGGAGAGACAACACAGTTCTCGTTTAATGGAATGATCAATAATGACTGTATTCATACATGACAGACATTCTGGAAGGGGCTCCTAAGCTCTCCCAGGAAAAACTGTTAAATACTGGAATCACAACGAAACCTGATGTTTGCAAAATTCTGTGATCGGGGCCTTAGAGAGTCCAGTAAAGGCATGTAGCTGTGGGCAAACTTTGATAAGGTTAAATTATAGATCATCATTGTAGAGGGTGGCTGTCGTTGTGTTCTAGTGGCCCAAGTGCCACGGATGAGAATGATTCCCATCATTCCTTTCTTGCTCATTTGCACCTCTTCACTATGTGTATCCAGGACCTGGTGCTGCAGCAGGTTAGGAGTAAAAGAAAAGGCAACAACGGAGCATATCCTTGTGCAGGTTAGACGGGCAATGCTGTATAATGACAGGTGGAAGCTGGTATCTGTTAAAACCCTGCAGTGTTACCTGCAAAATAGTTATACAACAACAAACCAGAGAGAATACAGACTTGACTGGAAAATTGCCTGTAGTCACCACCCCAGTTATTTCTAATATGGAATAAAAGTTGCTTTGGTTGGGAAAGGATGGAATATATGACTGTAATCCTAGTTTACATAAAGTGCAAAAATATGATTTTATTTGTCATAGCAACATGTTAACAAAGAGTTAAGTTCTCTTGCTTGGAAACCTGATTTCTGCATACCATAATCCCAGGATGAGAAAATATTTTTGGAAGCTGAGATGAAGTCTTGAATTGATACAATACCTATGGAAACCAATTGAAATGAATGTAGCTTTAGGAAGATTATACAATCAAATGCCTCTGATAGAAAGTTTCAGTAAATATGGATACGAGATGATGAACAGTAACTCAGCTGATTAAAGAATATCAGTACACCTGTAAAGAAAGATAAATAACAATTCACACGTCTTGTAGAAGAAATTCTTGCCCCTCTTTGGAAAACAAATTCTGGTGATCACCATTAGGAAGGGTGCTCCCAGAGGGGGAAACAAAGAATGTGATTCAATCCAATCTCATTGACAACATCATAAAGGAACCTAAGGACTAGTAGTCTGAGGATGTCTGCCAGGAAGAGGGTCCTTATTTATGGAAGACTCCCCCCCCCCCACCTTTTTCTTTTTCCGTGCTGCATGGCTTGTAGCTTGTGGGATCTTAGTTCCATCTTACTAGGGTATTTCTGATGAAAGATTGTGGAGAGTGAAAAAACTCAAATCTATAGTTTATTTGGCTTAACCCCTTGAAAAATGTCAAAAACCCTGCAGTATAAAGTGGAGATATTCATGAGATACTACTCATTCTCCACTGGGCTGGGGGCAGGGGGTGATATGCTATGTAACTTTTTACATAGCGTATCATATTTACACGTAATGTCTCAGATCACTGTCTGCTTTTGTGAACCTGTTGCCTGCATCCTGGAAGTTAGCTATAAAGATGGATGAAATTTCTGACCACGGGAATCTGACTGTACAATCATATTGCTATGGATTGAATTGTATCCCTGCCCCGCAAGTCTGTATATTGAAGCCCTAACCCCCAGTGTGGGTGTTTGGGAATGAGACTTTTGGAGACAATAAAGGTTAGGACGAGGTCCTCAGAATTAGTGCTTCTGTAGGAAAAGACACCATAGAGTTGCTCTTTCTCTTCCTGCTTTGTGAGGTCACAGCCAAAAGGCATCTTTCTACAAGTCAGGAAGAGAGCTCTCACAGAGAACTAAGTCTTTTGGTACCTAAATCTTGGAATTCCTAGTCTCCAGAACCATGAGAAAATAAATCTCTGCTTTTAAGTCACCCAGTCTAGGGTATTTTGTTATGGGAGCTGGAGCGGAACAAGACATATATCTTTTGTTATCTCAGTAACACTGAAATCTGTGGATCTTTTATCAGTGCATGAAAATTCTTAGCCTTTGTGTGTTTCTTATTACAATCTTTTCTGATTTTTTTTTTCTGCATCTTTGTTCTCCCCATACCACAGTATGGCAGTATGGAGACAACATCTGACCTATCATTAAGTTCACATTTAATTTTTTAGGCAATGCCTAATATGCTGTTAATCATGTCTGCTGATTTACTTAATTTCAGTTTTTGTAATTTTCATTTTAGAATTTTAAATTTTTATTGTATCTAGTTTTTTGCTGAAATTTTGAATCATTTAATTCCTTCAGCATATTAATCATACTTATATAAAATTTCACATATGATAAAATCAGTATCTACATATCATGTTTCTATTTGTATTGTCTTTTTCTCTCAGTTCTCAATAAATTTATCTTTTCATATGTTTGGTTACATTCAACTGAGTGCTGACATTATAGTTAAAAGAAATAACGATTAATTTGAGGCTCCAGATGTGGTTTTCCTTTGCTTCTGGAGGGAACAAATCTAGGAAAGATCAATTTAATTGACTCAGGAAATGAAATTACTTGAATTTTGTTATTTGAGGTCATATTACTCTGAGGATACCTTAGTCTGCTAGGCTTCTGAAACAAAATACCATAGACTTGGTGGCTTAAATAAGAGACACCGTAAAAGTGCCAGAAGATTTGGTCCCTGGTAAGGGCCCTCTTCCTGGCTTGCACATGGTACCTTCTTGCTGTGTGCTCACATGACTGCTTCTTTACATGCTACATGCATGCCAAGAGACAGAGAGAGAGAGAGAGAGAGAGAGAGAGAGAGAGAGAGAGAGAGAGCTCTGTGTCTCTCCCTGTTATCAGGAGGGCACTAATCCCATCTCCAGGGCCCCATCCTCATGACCTCATTTAAACTTAATTATCTCACAAAAAGCAGGAGTTAGGGCTCTATTATATGATGTTTTCAAGGACCAAATTTATTCTGTAGCATAGCTCCTCAGTTTTCTTATCAAAACCATGATTTCTTTACTAAGCTTTCTAACTTCTTACAGTTTCCAAAAGTTAATGTTTGCCTGCTCAGCTCAGCCTCTCATTTTCCCAGCTGTGTCTTTTGCTTCATAAAACATTGACTCAAGGAGAAAACCGAACAAATGTCAGCTTCATATGTCCTAGCTTCTCTTATCCTACTCTTTCCTAAGAATTCTCCAAGCACTGGATTCCTTTGCAGTCAGAAGTGTAGTGGAGCATGGTGGAGAGGCCTGCAGTGTAATCAGGTTCGACATCTGCCAGGTACTACTTCATTTTGCTCCCATGAATCGTGTCATTATTCCACTTTCAACAGTATTGACCACAACTCTATGAGGTGGGATGGTCACTGTTCCCATATTGCAGGTGATGAGACTGTGACTTAGAAATTTGAAATAACTTTCCCAAAATTGCATATTATTAAACAATAAATTTAATTCTGACTGTCAGACTTTCCTGCTACAAAAAGCCTCACATTGAACTAAAACATAACAATGCAATGAATTATACATAAAAGCAATATACTATGCTGAGCCTTAATTTAATATCATGTTATAGAGGTTTTCCTAATTTCAGCAATAACTTTGAAAGTCTCGCCAATAAGAAAAAATATTTAAATTCATATAAGTATGCCTCTTAAAGATGTATTCTTTATATTAGCATTACCAATCATTAAAATTCTGAGTTTGCATGAAATAACCTTCTGATTTTCTTATCATGCACTATTTTCAGTACCAATAATGAAAACTGAGAACTTAGAAAAATCAAAGCTACTGAAATCTTGGTCTCATTAACACCTAATTTAGATTTTTCTCATCTCCATTTCCTTTGAGGTTTTTTTGAAATTTTTTTCATTCTTGCTCCCATTTCCCTTACCTCTTTTTAAATTAAACTTTAAAAAATTTCCTGTCATCAATTAAAATCCTCTTTAATCTCATACTTACTATGACAAGAAAGTAAAGTATTTTATAAACTAATTAAATGATTAATGAGACATGACTGAAAGAATATTTGTTGCTCAAAAGCATAATAGAGCTAGAAGCAAAACTAAAGCATGAATTAATCAACAGCGATATATGATTAGGATAAATAGCCATTTATTTTCTTTGAAGAAAAGTTTACTGCACTTAATACTTCTGAAGTAGTGTATTCCACTCTGAAAATGATCTAAATGTTATCAAAGTGCTAAAATATTAAAACTCCTAGCATTGTAAATAGATTTGTAATTTCAAACAGAAGCAGAAACATTTGGCTGTAGGTTTTAATGCACATAGGAATTTTTCTCTAAGAAAACTCAAATCTCTGTTTTCTACTGGTTAACCAACCGAATGAATTTTTATAGTAGGTGTGACATGCAGTCACTAAGTCCACTGAGTCCAACTGGAAGAGATTTTCTCATTTGGCCCAAGAAACTTATTGTTTACTGTGCCTGTTCTTAAATTCTTAAGAACCGATGTTTACAGTTTGTATGTACCACTCAGAGCACAGGCAAAGTGTATCTCAGGAATGTCAGATGGCAATGATATGATAGTACCATGAGGAAATTACCAAAAAAGACATTTAAAAGTATAAATCGGTAATTTTTAATGCCTAGGAAAGCTTAAATCATGTGCAATTGCTGTTGGTCTAAAATAAGTGTTCACTCCTTTATACCATTATTTCCATAGTCTTTCTATGGCAAAGATACATTCCCATCCCTCTTGCCCAAAAAATCATTTCTTTTCATAACCAAACACATTACACCAAGTATATTTTTATATTTCCCCACACAAAAATATGCATTATTTGTCTTGGATTTTCCCACAATGCTATGTTTTCCTTTTTTAAAAAAATAAATACCTTATATGTTGACGCTGTAATTGCTGTTTCATGTCTAATCTTGTTGAGAAAACAAAAAAGAAAGAATAAAAGACTGATGATTTCTTCCTTCTAAAGAACACTTTTTTTATGGCAGTAAATGGAAATAAGGTTTCTGAACACTTGCTTTTCTAAGCATGATTAAAATTAAAATGTTATATAAGTTATTAAAAGTAAAAGAAACACATTTAATCAATAATAGAGATCCCGCTTTCATTAATCAATTAATGCTGTATTGAATACAGCTATTTTTGACTCCTTAGTATCTTCTGTTTTCAATACTTTATTAATAAATTTGTATTATATTAGGTAAAGTAGAATTACTTATCTTTACATCCAGTTGGGGTACTTATTAATAGTTCTTTATTTTTATTCATGATGAACAGATTTTAAAACTAAAATCAAAATTTTCAGACTTACAATTTTGACTTACTCTACTTTATTCAAATACAAAATAAAAGGGAAGTAGTCTCAGGATCAACTAATTAAGACCTAAGAGCACTTGGGAAAAATGGCAGTCACTGCAAACATATTTTAAACATTTGTAATCATTCCATTTTGGGAATTTTAGATAAATAGAAACAAATCAAGAGTGACGTTAATGGAGAATTAAATTCTCCAGCTGCACAATAGGCATGTGACTTAATAGGAATGAAATTATTTTTGCTTGTTTTGTATTATATCTCAGCCCGAACTGAAAGAGCTACTTAAAGAATAAGAAGTCACGTATGACACTGAAAATTTTTGTCAATGAGAAGTTCATCTAACTCATAGATTCAGCTGAATCTAATAGGTGTCATGAAAGATTTTATAAATTAATATAAGCTGTGACACGTTAATAGTACTTTAATGACTTATAATAAATATCAACCATTAGGGTATCTGAGCAGGAAACTTCCAAGAATAATCAAAAATGTTACTCAGTTTATAATTAATGTATAGAAAGATATGTGAAAAAATATGCAATATAGCTATTTCTTAAAATACAGGCAATGGTTCGTGAATGTAGGTTAATACAGTTTCTGTTTTAAAGTTTAGAAAGTCAAAATAAGCTACATGGAAAAACAGTGGAGTGAAATGTAACAGTCCATGTGTCCCGCAAATATGCATGTCCACCTGGAACTTGTGGATGTGACCTTATTTGGAAATAAGTCTTTAAAGGTGTAACTAGTTAAGATGAGGTCATACTGGAGCAGGGTGGGCCCTAAATCGATATGCCTAGTGTCCCCTAAGAAGATGAGGGGAGACAAACAGACACACACAGGGAGAATGCCATGTACAGATGGATGCAGAGCTGGAAGAGATGCATCTCCAAACCAAAGAGTGCCAAGGATTGCCAGCAGCCACCAGAAGCTAGGAGAGAGGCCGGGAATGGGTTCTTCTAACTTAGGGCTGCTGGAAGGAACCAAGCCTGCTGACACCTTGATCTCAGACTTCCAGCCTCCAGATCTGTGGGCAATAAAATGCTGTTGTCTTAAGTCACCCAGCTTATGACCATTTGTTATGGCAGCCAGAAGGATACTAAAGCAGCCCATGTACATGGAATAACTGGATTTTCGTTGGATCAGGCTCAGCTGGAACATGGGCCACAGAAGTAGATTCTGCCTTTCTCTGTATTGGCTTTATTTTCAAGAAAATGGTGACCAGAACCTCTGAGCTCATATTAACCTTTAGTTAGCAATCCAAGAAAAGAGTGCCAGTTTGCTTCCTAATAGCACTAGATAAAAAGACTCCAGATAAGGAACACTTGCCTCAGTTCAAATGTGCTTAACAGTTAAGATGGACAAAGGAGGGATTTTCCTGGTGGTCCAGTGGTTAAGACTCCACTCTTCCCCTGCAGAGGGGATGGGTTTGATTCCTGGTCAGGGAATTAAGATCCCACATGTCACACAGTGCAGCCCCCACCCCCCCAAAAAAAAAAAGATGGCCAAAAGATAAAGACTTTTGATTGCGAAGGTCTGAGGCACATACTGAATTCTACAGCCTGGGGCTACATTGGAGAAAAATGGTGATTGCCCTTAAAAAGAATATGCAGAATAGAATCCTCTTACCACTGCTAAAATATTAGCAGATATTCACACTGTAAAAGTGCTGGATGCTGATATTATATTGGAAATTTTCTAATGTAATAGGATTATTGAAACACAAATGATTTATACTCATTTGAACTCTTGAAGAAAGCTGTGGAGATTGATTATTTCCTATTAAGCAAACTCAAACATGCCCTCATCATAAGAGGATTAATTTCAGTCTCTGTAGAAAACTAGGGAAATTTACAGTTAAAAATAAATCAGGTGGGAGGGAGAAAAGATGGCAAAGTAGAGGGACGTGTAGTGCATCCCCCTCCACAGATGCGTTGGGAACGCATCAGAAGACACAGTAATTCCCAGAGAGAACCAAATGAACACCAGCAGATGACCTCAGACACCAGAAAGGATCGCAAGGATCCCGACATAACCGGTAGGGAGGCATCTACAACGACTCAAAGCAGGTGAAGCTGCTGAGCTGCGGCAGACGGGAGGGAGTGAGAAACACATGGAGGGTCTGCACCACAGCTCAGCATTCCCAGACTGAGACATCGATTCAAAGCTGAACAGAGGGTCCAGGAGAAGGAGCATGGGAACTGGAGAGCTGGTTCAGGGTGAGAAAAATTGTTTCCAGTAAGGTGATGGACCAAGAGGACAGGAGGGAAGAGGTCCGCGATGAAGAGAGCCTGCCCCTGAGAGCTGCCCGGCCATGATGGCAGCTGGATGCTGCAGGCTCACGGGTGGTGGGGAGGAGCCACGGACATAGCCTCTCTCTCTCTCTTTCAGCGCCTGCAACAGGCAGTGGAGGGACCACTGTGGGCCACTTAAGGCACTCAGGGATAAAAAGTACCCTCAGGCCCTTGGGCGGGGCTGGCATAAAGCCCCAGAAAGCAGCCGAAAGCAGGTTTGAAAGGCCAGCAGCAGGGAGGCTGCTGAGAAAAAAGAAAAAGAAAGAAAGAAAGAAAAAAAAAAAACCCGGAGAGAGGCCCAACTCTGAGACTTTCTGTTTACATCTGAGCCACCGGCGTCCCACTGCAACAGGCACCTCCAAGCCCGACTGAAACAACAGTGCGCCACTGCTCAATCACTCCCAGGAGAAGGAGCCGCTGTTGTACCCTCTCCCTCCCCACACACCAACACTTAGAGACAAACAATAAAGGAAGCTCTGCTGGTCACAGAATAATACAAAAAACCCAAGGCGAGTAGAAGGACACTTACAGCTGAGACTCTAAGGAAACAGAAATATTAGTATCAATCCTATTGAACTGGTCCATTCTGGGATCAGTTCTTGGTTTTTTTTTTTTTTTTTTTTCCTTTATTAATTATGATCTTAGTCCTAAGGGATCTACAAGTTTTATAACATATTTTTGTAATTCTATTTTTTATTCTATTTTTATTTTTTTGCCTTTTTATATACTTCTATTTCTAGCTAAGTTTTTGGTAGTACAGACTGTATATCTCTCATACCTTCCTTTCATCTCTATCTTTTATACATTTCTATTCCTTACTTTTTATTTGCATATTTCCAGGCACACTATGATCTTCTGTTCCCCTGTCTTCCATCCATTTTAAGTTTATTTTATCTTAACATACTTATAAGCAACACTATCAATCTGCTCAGACTCCTTGCTCGATTCTCCAGATGACACACCGCCTTGGTATTTAATATTAGGTTTTTGTCTTTATCTTAGTTCTTAGTACAATTGTCTAATTTCATTTGAGAATCTCCATTCTGTCTGGTGGTACTCTAGCTCTTTTTTATATTTGATCCTAGCTTACAATATATCCCTGGATTAGTATTTGTATGTGTAAGCTGTTATTTCTTTGTTTGTTTTTGCTTTTGTTTCCATTTTGTTATGTTTTGGTTTTCAATTTCTGTTGGGTTTCTCTTTGAATATCTGATAGCATACTGGGGTTCTTCTGTCAGGTCTTTCCAGAGCCTGATGTCCTAATGGATTCAGTAATTGTGTGTCTTACACATGTATGTGTTTCCTAGACTTAGTATTTGTTTAACCCAACACTTGGACATTAGTCTGAGGCTTGGACAGTCTTCTATAAACACCTCTATTGCCAGGGCAAGCAACACCAGAAGTTTGGACAACCATGAGGAGACAAAGAAACACCATGCAGGCAAAGGAGCAGGAAAAAAAAACCCACAAGAAACAAGTAAATGAAGAGGAAATAGGAAAAATGCCTGGAAAAGAATTCAGAGTAATGATAGTAAAAATGATACAAAATCTCAATAACAAAATAAAGTACAAGAAACAGTTCATAAGAACTCAGAAAAACAAACAGCAATGGATAACAAAATAACCGAAATTAAAAATACTCTAGATGCTATAACCAGCAGAATACTGAGGCAGAAGAATGAATAAGTGAGTTGGAAGATAGAATGGGGGAAATAACTGCCACAGAGCAGGAAAAAGGAAAAAGAATAAAAAGAATAGAAGACAGTCTCAGAGACCTCAGTGATAACATTAAGCGTACCAACATTCAAATCATAGGCATCCCAGAAGAAGAAGGACAAAAGAAAGGGTCTGAGAAAATATTTGAAGAGGTTATAGTGGAAAACTTCCCCAACATGGGAAAGGAAATAATGAACCAAGTCCAAGAAGCACAGAGAGTCCCATACAGAATAAACCCAAGGAGAAATACACCAAGGCACATATTAATCAAAACAACAACAATTAAACACAAAGAAAAAATATTAAAAGCAGCAAGACAAAAGCAACAAATAACATATGAAGGAAAACACATAAGGATAACAGCTGACCTTTCTACAGAAACTCTGCAGGCCAGAAGGGAATGGTAGGATATACTGAAAGTCCTGAAAGAGAGAAACCTACAGCCAAGAATACTCTACCCAGCAAGAATCTCATTCAGATTTGAGGGAGAAATCAAAAGCTTTCCAGATAAGCAAAAGTTAAGAGAATTCAGTACCACCAAACCAGCCTTACAACAAGTGCTAAAGGAACTTCTCTAAGTAGGACACACAAGAAAAGGAAAACACCTACAAATACACACCCAAAACAATTAAGAAAATGGTAATCGGAACACATGTGTCAATAATCACCTTAAATGTAAATGGATTAAATGCTCCAACCAAAAGACTGGCTGAATGGATACAAAAACAAGACCCTTCTATATGCTGCCTACAAGAAACCCACTTCAGACCAAGGGATACATATAGACTGAAAGTCAACGGATGGAAAAAGATATTCCATGCAAATGGAAGTCAAAAGAAAGCTGGAGTAGCAATACTCATATCAGACAAATTAGACTTTAAAGACTATTCCAAGAGACAAGGAAGGACACTACATAATGATCAAGGGATCCATCCAAGAAGAACATATCACAATGGTAAATATCTTTGCACCCAACATAGGAGCACCTACATAAGGCAAATGCTAACAGACATAAAAGGGGAAATTGACAGTAACACAATAATAGTGGGGGACTTGAACACCCCACTTACATCAATGGACAGATCATCCAAATAGAAAATAAATAAAGACACACAAGCTTTAAATGACACATTAGAGCATCTAGACTTCATTGATATTTATAGGACATTCCATCCAAAAACGACAGACTACACTTTCTTCTCAAGTGCACATGGAACATTTTCCAGGATAGATCACATCTTGGGTCACAAATCAAACCTCGGCTAATTCAAGAAAATTGAAATCATATCAAGCAACTTCTCAGACCACAACACCATTAGACTAGATATCAATTACACGAAAAAAACTGCAAAAAATACAAACACCTAGAGGCTAAACAATTCACTATTAAACAACCAAGAAATCACTAAAGAAATCAAAGAGGAAATCAAAAAATATCTAGAAACAAACAACAATGAAAACAGAACAACCCCAAACCTATGGGAGACAGCAAAAGCAGTTCTAAGAGAGAAGTTTATAGCAATACAGTCCTACCTGAAGAAACAAGAAAAATATCAAATAAACAACCTAAACTTGCAGCTAAAACAATTAGAAAAAGAGGAACAGAGAAACCCCAAAGTAAGCAGAAGGAAAGAAATCATAAAGATCAGAGCAGAAATAAATGAAAAAGAAAGGAAGGAAGCAATAGCAAAAATTAATAAAACTAAAAGCTGGGTCTTTGAGAAGATTAACAAAATTGATAAACCATTAGCCAGACTCATCAAGAAAAAAAGGGAGAAGATGCAAATCAACAGAATTAGAAATGAAAAAGGAGAAGTAACAATGGACAGCACAGAAATACAAAAGTTCATGGGAGACTACTACAAGCAACTGTGTGCCAATGAATTGGATAACCTGGAAGAAATGGATAAATTCTTAGGAAAATAGAATCTTCCAAGACTGAACCAGGAAGAAATAGAAACTATGAACAGGCCAATCACAAGTATGGAAATTGAGGCAGTGATTAAAAATTTCCCAACACACAAAAGCCCAGGGTCAGATGAATTCACAGGTGAATTCTATCAAACATTTAGAGAAGACCTAGCACTTATCCTTCTCAAACTCTTTCAAAATATTGCAGAAGGAGGAACCCTCCCAAACTCATTCCATGAGGCCACCATCACCCTGATACCAAAACCAGGCAAAGATGTCACCAAAAGAGAAAATTACAGACCAATATCACTGATGAATATAGATGCAAAGATCCTCAACAAGATACTAGCTAACAGAATCCAACAGCACATTAAAAAATTCATACACCATGACCAAGTGGGGTTTATCCCTGGAATGCAAGGATTCTTCAATATATGCAAATCAATCAACGTGATACATCATATCACCAAATAGAAGGATAAAAACCATATGATCATCTCAGTAGATACAGAAAAAGCTTTTGACAAAATTCAGCATCCATTTATAATAAAAGCTCTCCAGGAAATGGGCATAGAAGGAAATTACCTCAACATAATAAAAGCCATATATGACAAACCAAAAGCCAACATCGTTCTCAATGGGGAAAAACTGAAAGAATTCCCTCTAAGAACAGGAACAAGACAAGGATGTCCATTCTCACCATTATTATTCAACATAGTTTTGTAAGTTTTAGCCACAGCAATCAGAGAAGAAAAAGAAATAAAATGAATCCAAATTGGAAAAGAAGAAGTAAAACTGTCACTCTGCAGGTGACATGATATTATACATAGAAAACTCTAAAGACTCTACCAGAAAACTGCTAGCACTAATTGATGAGTTCAGTAAAGTAGCAGGATACAAAATTAACATACAGAAATCTCTTGCATTCCTATATACTAACAATGGAAGAGCAGAAAGAGAAATTAAGGAAACTCTCCCATTCACCATTGCAACCAAAAGAATAAAATACCTAGGAATAAACCTGCCTAAGGAGGCAAAAGATCTGTATGCAGAAAACTTTAAGACATTGCTGAAAGAAATCAAAGACAGCACAAACAGATGGAGGGACATACCATGTTCCTGGATTGGAAGAATCAACATAGTGAAAATAACTATCCTACCCAAAGCAATTTACAGATTCAATGCAATCCCCATCAAATTACCAATGGCATTTTTCACAGAACTAGAGCAAGAAATCTTATGATATGTATGGAAACACAAAAGACCCCAAATAGCCAAAGCAATCTTGAGAAGGAAAAATGGAGTTGGTGGCATCAGGCTTCCTGACTTCAAACTATGCTACAAGGCTATAGTGATCAAGACAGTATGGTACTGGCACAAAAATAGAATGGAAGATCAATGGAATAGAATAGAGAACTCAGAGGTAAGCCCAAACACATATGGGCACCTTATCTTTGACAAAGGAGGCATGATTATACAATGGAAAAAAGACAGCCTCTTCAATAAGTGGTGCTGGGAAAATTGGACAGCTACGTGTAAAAGAATGAAATTAGAACACTTCCTAACACCATACACAAAAATAAACTCAAAATGGATTAAAGACCTACGTGTAAGGCCAGACACTATAAAATTCCTAGAGGAAAACATAGGCGGAACACCCTGTGACATCCATCAAAGCAAGATCTTTTTTGACCCACCTCCTAGAATCATGGAAATAAAATCAAGAATAAACAAATGGGGCCTCATGAAACTTAAAGCTTTTGCACAGAGAAAGAAACCATAAACAAGACTAGAAGGCAGCCCTCAGAATGGGGAAATATAGTTGCCAATGAAACAACGGACAAAGGATTAACCTCCAAAATATACAAGCAGCTCATGCAGCTTAATACCAAAAGAGCAAATAACCCAATCCACAAATGGGCAGAAGACCTAAATAGACATTTCTCCAAAGAAGACATACAGATGGCCAACAAACACATGAAAAGATGCTCAACATCACTAATCATCAGAGAAATGCAAATCAAAGCCACAATGAGGTATCACCTCACACCGATCAGAATGGCCATCATCACAAAATCTGGAAACCACAAATGTTGGAGAGGGTGTGGAGAAAAGGGAACCCTCCTGCACTATTGGTGGGAATGTAAGTTGGTACAGCCACTATGGAGAACAGCATGGAGGGTCCTTAAAAACCTAAAAATGGAACTACCATATGATCCAGTAATCCCACTCCTGGGCATATACCCAGAGAAAACCGTAATCCCAAAAGAAACATGTACCATAATGTTTATTGCAGCACTATTTACAATAGCCAGGACATGAAAGCAAGCTAAATGCCCATCAACAAATGAATGGATAAAGAAGATGTGGCATATATATATATATATATATATATATATATATATATATATATATATATATACAATGCAATGTTACTCAGCTATAAAAAGGAATGAGATGGAGCTATATGTGATGAGGTGGATAGACCTAGAGTCTGTCATGCAGAGTGAAGTAAGTCAGAAAGAGAAAGACAAATATTGTATGCTAACTCATATATACGGAATCTAAAAATGGTACTGATGAACTCAGTGACAAGACAAGAATAAGGACACAGATTCAGAGAATGGACTGGAGAACTTGAGGTTTTGGGGGGCGGGGGGTGAAGGGGAAGCTGAGACGAAGTGAGAGGGTAGCATAGACAAAAATATACTACCAACTGTAAAATTGATAGCCAGTGGGAAGTTGCTGTATGACAAAGGGAGTTCAAGTCAAGGATGGATGATGTCTTAGAGGACTGGGATGGGGAGGGTGGGTGGGAGTCGAGGGAGGAAGGAATCCGGGAATGTATGTATAAATACAGATGATTGAACTTGGTGTACCTCAAAAACTGGTACAAGAGTGTAATGCAATTATATTCCAATAAAAAAATAAATCAGGTGAAGAGAGAGCTAAAAACTAATAACTTTTTCTCATCTGATACTTATTTATAGAGATATATTCTATAGAATACTTTTCCTTACTACTCCTTCCAAAAACATTTCCACCATTGTTTAGGTCATGGTTCACAAATTTAAAGGATCACCAAAAAGAGAACTAAAATGTGTGTAATATACAAGGGTGAGTCAAAAATTATCCGCACTCCGGGTATGTTAAAACTTCTGCTGGCAGTACTGTCTTATCAGCACTTTCCGTTCAAAGCTACTGTCTCACCAGTCACTGCTGTGCAGGTGTGAACTTGTTACATCAGTTCATTTGTAACTGCAGTGTGAGCAAAAATGGATGCCCCACTTGTGGTTTGCAGGAAAGAAGAGCAGTGTGCAGTGATTCACTGTTTTGTGGTCTGAGTTTGTACCTGGTGCCGTTATTTATCGAAGACTTTGTGCACAGTATGGAGAAAGTGTTTTGTTTCAAAGAAGTGTGTATGAATGGATAGAGATGCTTATTGAAGAGCTGAAGCCTAAACTTTGGATTAAAGGCAGAGGACCGTAATCCAAGTGAACTGTGATCTTGCATGACAATGCATATCTGCACACTTCTGCCCACACTGTTGACACTCTGCAAAAACTTTGTTTTGAGGTGTTAAAGCATCCTCCCTATAGTCCTGATCTTGCTCCATCGGACTTTCACCTGTTTGGTCTCCTGAAAGCTGCCCTACAAGGATGAAGATTCAGTTCTGATGAAGAAGTGAAGACAGTGGTGCATTTGTGGCTCACAGCTCAGCCTAAAACATTTTTTAGTGAGGGAATACAAAAGCTTATTAACAGATGGGCGAAGTGTTTTGAAAAGCAAGGAGATTATGTCAAAAACTGATGTATTTGTCTTTTCTAAAAGTTAAAATAAATTCTATAGCCAGAGTGTGGATCATTTTTGACTCACCCTGTATTTTAAAAGTTCTTTGGATATTAGAGACAACAACACCCATATATACATATACATTCATAAAAATATGGTCAGCACTTTTGACTTTTATAGGAAATGGATGCACAACAATTTCACTGGAAATTTCCCATTTTAAATGTTTTATACATAATTCTAATAGAAAATTCTTATAGATATTTCAAAGTCCTCCCTTTCTCCATCACTTTACAAATTCTGTTCTATATGTTTATATGCTATTGCATTTATATATCTTATTTGTAATATACACCTATTTGTACATTTAAACTACTATATAGTGAAACATAAACAAATGTCTATTTGTATACACAAATAAAATGACAAGCTTATGTTAATTTAGTGAAAGACTAATTTTTGTATTAATGTATATGATTAATAGGATAAATGAGTGTTTAATAACTTCATTTCTTCACCAAATAACATACTGTGATCACTGTTGCTTAGTAGAAGAAAAAATTGTGAGCTGAATCTGAAAAGGTAGATCAGTGATAAGTGTATCATGACATTCATGAGAACACTTTGGCATCAAGGGGGGCGTAGGGACAGAATAAGAATGTAAAGAGTAAATCTGCCTAGATAAAGGGACTAGTGGGCTTGGAGAACAAAACAAAATAAAACTGAGAGCACATAGCCAGGTGTAGGGGCTTAGAAAAGTTGTACTGGTTTTGGTTCTATTCCAAAGAACACTTGGAACTCTGTGGTGTGTGTCAATAAAGAGAGGCCTGCGAATGTTATGCTGAAAGTATGTGTGAAGAACAGAACATAAAGAAGCAATGCAATTCCTAGAAACAAAACTGTTTCAAGATGATGCAGAATGTTTCCATGATCAACATTCCTCAGTCCTGCAGATGGGGGTGCTTCAGAGGCACTGCGCTTAGGTTGCACTGAAACCTTTGTGTATGCACTAGTTTCATATCTTGGGTTTATAATTTACTTGACAGGGACAACTTAAATGTATGTTAAATAAACTCAGACCATTTCACTAGCAGTGGTACGTTAATGCCACTTTAATCTTGCTGGGCTTTTAAACAGAACTAATTCATCAAAAGCATAAAATCCTTGTAACTAACCCATAGAGTTTACTTAGTAAAAAGAAATTTTGGAAATAACTATTTAAATTGTCAGTGTTATACATTGTAAAATTCTTCTCTAGTTAGAGTTTATAATATTTTACCAAAAATTATTTTGGTATAATAATTGAAATCTACACTTGAAAGACACACACCTAGAATGGGAAATAAATTCAACTCTTTCCCACCCCATTTCTCTTCCCTAATCTTCCCATCCTTTTGCTTACTATCTCTTCTAAATTTTTGCCATTAGAACACGGGGAAATAGTTTACAATATGAAGTTTTCTCATTTGGATACCCTGTAAAATAAAGAAGCACATTCATGTGTGTCAATTACTAAATAAAGTGTGTTTCTGTATGAAAAGAGAAAGGCTCTGCCTCTAATCATTTCTGAGTAATTTCTCACATAGTAAAACAGAGAAAGTGCTCAGTGTTTCATGCTGTGGCAAACAGTATGATGCTGGAATAGGGAGTGATTTATAGAAATAGCCAAGGAAACTTTGAGGGTTCAGGGCTCCATAATTTACTGTTAGAATAACTTAAAGTTACTACATTTAGCACTTTTCCTACACATTCCAAACCAGAAAAATTACTAGCAAAGCTGTGTTCTTCTGTATTTATCACAATACCACTATGGAGAGATTTCTTTTTTTACCCCCCGCTTCCTCTTCAATTTCAATTTCTTCTTTGATGAGGGCAAACATAGGAAATGTGAAAAACACATTAAGTATTCTTATTTCTCTTCGACTCTAAAGCCCCTTGGGGAGGACCATTGACTAAAATCACAGATATTAATAACATATTCACATATGCTTTTAAGAACCTTTTTCGACAAATTTCCCTTTCCTGGTATACTATAAGCTGCTTATAATATGAAAATTACTCTTCATTTCTTGAACTAAATAAAGACTACAAATAGCCATGATCTTCATGGCTAAGAAGAGCAGTCTTGGCATTAAGTAGGATAACAATAAATTAAAGGTCATAATGGAGAATGTTAAAGTGGTATAAAGAATAGAATATAATCAGTATTTAAAGGAACAGCTTAAAGTTTCCCCTAACAAGACTATCACAAGTCTTGTATCAAGTTATCTGTTGTTATTCTTTACTTGCCACTTGTTTGATGTTTATAATCCTAGCAGACAGTGTAAACAAGCTAATGGTTATACCCAGAGGACACGACACTTCCCAATAGTTATCACTTTGATATTTCTTTTTGAACAATGAGTTGTAACGTTTTAAAATTGGCTGTATTTCAAATCTACAATTATATGCTTAATGAATTCTGAACGAAAATTATCTATATAGTTGATCTAGTCTCTTGATAATATAAATGAGATTAAGTATATTTTAAATGTAGGCAAATATATTTCAAGATTTTAAATGAATCATAGAACAAAAGAAAATTGTATGAGATACTATAGCAATATTTGTGACATTTAAACATTGACAAAATGCAAGGCACTAAAATACGTATTCTGGGGGTTCCAGAAATCAAAGAGATGTTTCTTTCTTTTAGAATCATTCCTTGTTTTTCTTTTTGAAAGGTGAAACATTCTTATGAAAAAAATAAAGTTTCTCCTGCTTAATATAAAGTGTTTATAACCCATTTCAATGCTAAATCTATAACCAAAAAATATTATTTTTGTTGCCTTGGATGATGGTGGATTTATCTGAAATATTTAGTATTTGATATGAACCAACTACTTCCATTAATTATTTAACACATAAATAAGTACATGTTTAAACAGGTATTTATGTTTTGGTAATAAGTGAGTCCCAATATAATAATTATAATGCAGTAATTATGTCTCCTTCAACCAAAATAAGAACAGAGTTGCCTAAATTGAAAAATCTATTTTATTAAGGGAAATTAATTTGATTTAATATTGTAAATTCATGAAGTTAATTCCCAGTCTTTGTGGAGAAAATCTTGTCATTAGTATAATTTCAGGTTTGCCAGCAATGTTACTCTATATCCATGTCTTGGTATTCGGCTTGAAACTGTTAGGATAAAAATATGTTGAATCAAAGCTGCCTTGATGTGAGCTCAGGTAACAGCAACAAAACATCTTTACTGATGCCCATAAATGTTCCACAATGCTTAATAAATCAGTTCCTAATATACTAATGGCTTATATCTTATTTCTTGTCATTCTGCTCATCCCAGAATTGCACAGTTTGTATGTTGAAGGAGGTTATTGTCAAGCTGGGAAAATAAATTGTCCCTAGAGTCTCCTCTGAAGACTTGAAAATCTGTACCATTTTTGAAAACCAAAGATGCTTTGGAGGAATATTTAAGAAGCAAATAAAGCAGTGTGGGAGTAACTTTATGAAATAGCAATTAGGTCAAAGATTCCAGTATATGGTGTGATTCTCAAAAAATTGAAATCTAGTGACTACACAAACATGTATTGAGTACTACTGTGTGTCAGGGGCCGTTGTTACTCCTAAAGATAGGTATTTTAAAGTCCACAGAAGATCCTGGTATTTATTAAACTTTTACCTACAATGGCAGGGTGGCAAATGATAAACCGTTAGATAAATAAATTTAAAAGAACATGTAAAATAAGGTTAAGTGCTATGATTTAAAGAAAAATATTAGTGTTGTAGTTAGTAATGTAAAATAAACAGTGATGAAAGAACAGCTTTACTTTGGTGGTTAGTAAAAACCTTCCAGGAACTTTAACAAAAAGTCAACTTCAAAAATAAACAAACAAAAACAGAACAAAATAAAATGCAGGAGAGCAGCCTGGTGGGCGAAATAAAGAGCTGAACAGCCTCTAAATTAGAAATGACTTGGTAGCTCTAGGAAATGCACAGAAGTGTGGCTGAATCCCAAGGAGCAAGTAGACACATAAGGTTGGAGTCCTGGACATGCCCCAGATCTGTGTGCTGTGAGATCTGGACACTGAATTTGAATATATATTTCTCTAATTTTGGGAAGAAGGGAAAGGAGGATTTTAATCAGAAAAGCAGTATGCTTTCACTCATAAATTTTATAAATCACTCTTGCAGGTATTTGGAGAATGGATGAATAAGGCACAAATAGAAAGAAGCTGACAAGTTTTATTACTGCATCTGTCCAAGTGAGAGTAAGAGTGAAAACAAGGAGAAATTAGCTTGCAATATGGTTAGAGCTGGAATCTGCAGGATATTCTGATGGATGGAGTAAAAAAATGATACAAAGACAAGAGTTAAGGATGTGTCCTGTGGTTTTGACTTTTGTGGCTTGATGGAAAGGAGTGCTCTTTACTGAGGTAAAAAAAATAAATTGGGAAATAGCAGATTAAGGGGCTATTTAAGAAAAATAAAATCTACTTCAGACTTGATAATTTTGAGGTACCTTTGATTAAGTGGGGATTCTGAATCAGCATTTAGAAATGGAAGACAGGCAAGGTAAAGACTAGAGATAAGGATTTGGCTCAGCCGTAAAAAAAAGAAAGAAATAATGCCATTTGCAGCAGCAGGGATGCAACTAGAGATGATCATTCTAAATGAAGTTAGTCAGAAAGAGAAAAACAAATACCATATGCTGTCACTTATATGTGGAATCTAAGGTATGACACAAATGAACTTATCTACAAAACAAAAAGAAACTCACAGACATAAATAACAGACTCCTGGTTGCCAGGGGGGAGGGAGTTAGGGGAAGAATGTAGTGGGAGTTTGGATTAGCAGATGCAAACTGTTATATATCGGATGGATAAACAACAAGGTCCTACTGTAGAGCACAGGGAACTATATTCAATATCCTGAGATAAACCATAATGGAAAAGAATATGAAAAGGAATGTATATACATACATATACATGTATGTATAACTGAGTTGCTTTGCTGTACAGCAGAAATTAACACATTGTAATTCAACAATATTTCAATAAGAAAGACAGGAAAAGAATTTGGGAGTCGTAAACATTCAGATGGAATTAGAAGCCCCATGACCCTGTGACATGACCTCGCCAGGTAATGTGGAAGTAGCTCCCAAAGATGGTTGAAAAGCAGAAAATAGCACATATCTTGCATACATTGCTCCAGATTCATCTGATCTAAGACTTCAAGTTTGGTTATGATAAGAATAATACAAAAGACTTGTGCTCCCGTGTTCTGAATATTAAACCAGATGAAATAAAAGTCAAAGTTTTCTAGGGTGTTGTCAAAAAGCAATGGATGAAGAAAGCCTTAATGCATACGATCCCAAAGAAGACAGGCCTGGGTCCACACCAGCAGCAGGCCAGTGACTCTGGCTGCACACGTGCAAGACCCCGGCCTACACCCTGCAGCTGACACCCACAAGCCCTGCGAATGCTCAGGGCCAGCCCCTCCCTGTGCACCTGAATGCCACCAGTCTGACTCCCATCACCGGCCTCCACGGCCATGTGTGGGCCTGGGACAAGACCCTGCAGCCACGAGAGTGCAGGCCAACAGCCAAGGTCTCCATGGCTGCCTGTGGGCCTGGATCTGTCCCTGTCTCTGGTCACTGGCCTGCATCGCTGGGCTCACAAGCAGCTCGTCCCTGCAGCTGTGCACCTGCATCCACCAGCTTGACTCCTGTACTGGTCTCCACGGCTGTGTGCACGCCTGTGGTGAGACCCTGCAGCCACAGGATTTCACGCCGACAGCCAAGGCCCTCACAGCTGCCAGTGTGCCTGTACTTGGTCCCGGCCCCTGCTGCTGCCCCCGAGCTTTGCCGTTACGTGTGTATACAACCAGCCACTACCAATATACAGGCATGTGCAGGCAGTCCCTGCAGCTCAGTGTGTGTGCATACTACTGGCTCCAGCCACCAACAGTGCCTGCCTGGACCCTGCCCACTGGACCTGGAGGTGGCACTGAGGACTCCGGCAGCCCTTGCAGGCACTGAAGACCTCCCAGGGCACCTGCAGAGGTGCAGGCAGTGCTTGATGTTGTGGACCCCAGAAGACATCCTGTCTGCCTGGAACCAAGGATGCCACAGAGACTGGATGAAGTAGAAGAAAGCACCCATGACTTGAAGACACACCATCTGAAATTATTCGGTCAGAGGAGCAGAAATAAAAAGAATGCGAAGGAATGAAGAAGGCCCATGGGTCTTGGGAGACCTCAGTAAGAAAATAAACAGCACATTGTTGAAGGCCCAGAAGGCAAAGAGAGGGAGAAAGGGGTGGAAAGCTGATTTAAAGAAACGATGTCAGAGAACTTACCAAAACTGGGGAGAGAGTTGGACATCCATGTTCATGAAGCTCATAGGTTCCCAAACAATTCAATTGAAAGAAAGCTTCTCCGAGACCACTCCACTCACAAAAGTTAACTAGAAGTGGAAGAATGACTTACATGATATGGACACCAAGGGGGGAAAGCAAGCTGGAGCAGGGGCGGGGAATGAATTGGGAGATTGGGATTGCCATATATACATTACTAATTAGAAAAAATATATCAAATGGTACACTTTAAATATATGCATTTTATTGTATGTCAATTATATCTCAATAAAAGTCCTTAAAAAATAAAACAATAAAGCTTAAAAAGAAAAAAGAAAGAAAGAAAGAAGGACTCATGTAAGACCTGAAACTGTAAAACTCCTCACACCTTTTAGTGTGGCTATTATCAAAAAGACAAGAGGTCATAAATGCTGGAGAGGATGTAAAGAAAAGGGAACCCTGTGCACTGTAGCTGAGAGTGTAACTTGGTGCAGCCACTGTAGAAATCACTGTGGATGTTCCTTAAAAATTAAAAGTAAAACTACCATATGATCTACAATTCCATTTCTGAGCATACTTCAGAAGGAAGTGAAATTACTATACCGAAGATATATCTGCACCCCCATGTTTATAGCCGCTTTATTCACAATAGCTGAGATAGGAAAACAGCCTGTGTCCTTCAACACATGAAAGGATAAGGAAAATCTTATAATCTAAAAAATATATATTAAAATATTATTATGAACATATAATGTTTACATATTCTATATATAATACATTAAAGAATATTTCTCTATATATTTTTCTTCATTTATTATGTATATATAGAAAGAGAGAAAGAAAGAAACTATACATATTTATCATATGTATAATTGTATATATACACACACATATTATTGTCACAAATGGCTGGATTTCCTTCTTTCTCATGGCTGAATAATATTACACACATACACACAGACACAAAATGAAATACGATTCAGCCTCGTGAATGAAGAAGGAGATCCTGCCATTTAAGGACATGTGCTAAATGAAATAAGTCAGAGTAAGACAAACAGTGTATAAACTCACATATATGTGGAATCTTAAAAAAAAAAAAGCCCTACTGCTGGAGGGAGAAATGAGAAGATGATGGTCCAAAGATACAAACGTTCAGTCCTAAGAGGAGTAAGTTCTGAGCATCTAATGTGCAGCATGGTGACTGTAGTTAACGGTACTGTACTATATACTTGAAAGTTGCTAAGGAAGTAAATCTAAAATGTTGTCCCCATAACAACAACAAAATATGGAGATTATGTGAGGTGAAGGGTGTGATAACTAGTTATTATGGTAAACACTTTGTGATATATATATATACATATCAATCATCACATCATACACCGTCACAAACATGTTATATGTCACATATACCTCAATAAAGCTGGGAGGAAAAAGAACAGAAGGACAAGAAAAATGAGTGCTGGGCTGGAGGAAAATCAATTCTTAGCAAAAGTTCTTAAGAGGATAAACTGGGGTAACTTTGACATCTCTGTCAGTGACATATCTAGCATATTTCACAGCTCAAATGGGTCATTTTTATACCCACTCTATTATGTGCTGATTTCTGTTTCCTCAAAATACATATGTTGAAGTCCTAAGTCACAGTGGCTCAGAGTGGTACTGTATTTGGAGACAGGGCATTGAAAGAGGTTTTCAAGCATCTGGGTGGGCTCTAATTAAATATGACCCATGTCCTTACAAGGAGGAGATTAAAACACAGACACAGACCCAGGGCGAGCATATCAGGACACAGTGAGATGCCAAGGAGGGGGGGCCTCAGAACAAAACACATCTGCCGACACCATGATCTTGGACTCCTAGCCTCCAGGACTCAGAGAAAACAAATCTCTGTTGTTGAAGAAAAAAATAAAAAATCCCTCCCACTGTTGGCTGTTCCTGTCTTGCTCTTAGTGTTAATCTTGGGATGTTGGTGGGTTTTTTGTTTGATTTTCCTGCCCTACCCTTCGCTCTCAGCAGACCCTGTCTTCCTGTGTCTCTCTCCACACTTCTGCCTCCCTTGGGGTGGATGGCTGCTCCTACTTCTCCAGGCATGGCCTCTGGGGCAGGGGACCTTGCAGTATCCCCTGGAGCTTGCTCCAGAATCAGGCTTAAGGTGTCCCTGAAAGCCTGACTTTCATGGGTGAGAGTTTCTCAGAGGTGCCACCCTTCTTTCTTAAGCAGAAATCCTGCCTTTTCTACTCAATGCAGGTCCCCTCCCCTCCTGCAGGGCCAGCACAGCCCTCCTTTCTTCTAGGAAAAGCTCCTGATCAGGATGCAGTTTCCTTCCCATCTCCCAGCAGGTCATGACTGTCACTAAGGCCAGTACAACTGTCTTGCCCAGGACCAGAAGAGGGGGAATTCCACACATTTCTTGGGCTAGACAGCTTCCCTGTCAAAGCAGGGTCATTTCTCAGGAGGGAACATGTTTCCTGGCCTTCCTCCCAGGACACACCCCTTCTGCTGTGTATCAGATGGTCTGAAGTGGGATTGGGTTTCAGAACTGCCTTCTGGTGGCCTCTAGTCAGTGGCTTTTATCCACCCAGAGTTTAGCGTTCAAGTGAGATTCTCCATCCTTAAATCACTGGCAAGCCCTACATGCCTGCATCTACAAGGGAGATGCTAGGTCCAGGATGCACATTTTAATCCTTAGATCAAGTACTGTAGTAAAAAGTGAATATGAGTGATACGAGGGTGAGTCAAAAATTATCCACACTCCGGTTATATTAAAACTTCTGCTGGCTGCACTGTCTTATCAGCACCTTCCATTCAAGACTACTCTCTCCGCAGTCACTGCTCTGCAGGTGTGAACGTGTTACATTAGTTCATCTGTAACTGTGGTGCAAGCAAAAATGGATGCCCTACTTGTAATTTGCACAAAAGAAGAGTCGCATGCAGTGATTCGATTTTTGTGGTCTGAGGGTGTGCACGTCTGCACACTTCTGCCCACACTGTTGACCCTCTGCAGAAACTTTGTTTTGAGGTGTTAAAGCATCCTCCCCATAGTCCTGATCTTGCTCCCTCGGGCTTTCACCTGTTTGGTCCCTGAAAATAGCCCTATGAGGATGAAGAGTCACTTCTGATGAAGAATTGAAGACAGTGGTGCATTCATGGCTCTCAGCTCAGCCTAAAACATTTTTAATGAGGAAATATGAAAGCTTGTTGACAGATGGACAAAGTGTATTGAGAAGAATGGAGATTATGTCAAAAAATGATGTCTTTGTCTTTCCTGAAAGTTAATTAAGATACATTCTACAGCCGGAGTGCGGATAATTTTTGACTCACCCTTGTGGTTAGAAACCCAATGGAGGAATTGATGGATAGGATAGGATAGGATAGGATAGGATAGGATAGGATAGGATAGGATAGGATAGGATAGGATAGGATAGGATAGAATAGGGCTTCCCTGGTTGCACAGTGGTTAAGATTCTGAGCTCCCAACACAAGGGGCATGGGTTCGATCCCTGGTCAGGGAGCTAAGATCCGCACCTGGTAAAACAAAACAAAACAAAAAGTTAGGAGACTCAAACAACAAACAAACAAAAAAAGCATAGAATGCATTTACTGTGTGCATTACGTATTTATATAATTACATACATATATATATTTACTATATATACATGTAAACATACATATGGTATATGTTGTTTGTGTGTTAGTTTAATCCATTCTGCCTCTTTTCACCGCCCTGGCCCTTGAGTGCTTGCCTTGCCTCTGTCCTAAGTACAATAAACCCTGACCCCAGCCACCACAGCAAACCTCACATTTCTCCATCCTTGCTCGGAGGCCAGTGCTGGCTGTAGCGTGGCTCCCATTGTGCTTGGTAAGCTTGGGACCTGAGCAGGCCTAGTGTGTGTGTGAGATGTGACCGAGCCCACAGAAGCTCTGTCATCTCCATCACTGCCCAGAGGAAGCTGCATGACACCCACTGTAAGTGCAGCCAGGAGGTGAGGAGATTGTCTTCAAGGCAGACTTTCAACAGTGAGAGAATATGTGTTACATTTCTAGATAAATTGCTCTCTCTTCCTCCTTGATGCACTGAGAACAGATAAAATGCTTCTTCTGTGATGTCCTTACTGGGGGAAAATACATAAATTAAAAAGGGTCTGTGTTCTTGACAAACTGGATCCACTCAGTAAATCATCTCCTTGTATTTGTTTCCTTTCTCACAGTCTCACTTTCAATGTCCTTCACTCTTGCTTTCTTGGAATGTGTCCCCTAATACATTAGCACATAATCTTTGCTCCGGTTCTGTTTTCCATGTGTTGGACCAAGACATGGAACCTGAGAGAGTCATAGGGAAAGAACAGGAATGGGAGGTCAGTGCCAAGGAGGAGAACAGTTTGAGGAAGAAGTGCTCGACTAAATCAAATGCGGCTACTGAGAAGCTGGGTGATAAGATGAGGTATCACCATGAGATTTGCCAAAGTGGAAGTCATTTATGAGTTTATAAGAGCCGTTTCAATTCAGAAACAGTATTTATGGCTGTGAAATAAAACCAACCATGACTGCAGGCTGCTGTGCATAGTAGACGTTCTTGATTTTCATTCAGCTCCGTCCACACACACAAGATTGGAGAGCTAAAGTGTCCTCTTGTTAAATGATCCCTCTGGTGTTAAATGGCCTTACCTTATAAGTGAATAATGATGCCTCATTGAATTTTATTGTTTTGGCAAAAGCCCAGTAGTGGTATTAATATACGTAATTTGTTAGTGTATACCTAAGAAATGTTACGTTAACTTGCTGTGAAGTTATTTTTGCAACATCAGGAACCTTACAGGACATAGACGACATATTTTCAGTTTGAATGGAACCCTCCTCCAAAATAAAAACCAGTTGTCAACTGGATCAGTTACTGATCTAATTTTTTAAATTAGCTATATTCTATTGTCAAAGTAATACTGAGAAACCAACTCTTAGCTGGATTTTTAAAAAAATCTCTCCTTTGGCTATAAAACATGTTCACATTCTGGTCATCATATACTTTTGGCTATTTCTGTCTAATCAGACAGAAAGAAAGCAGGAGTGGCTGTACTCCCCAGAACAAACAGTTCAGCTCTGAATTGTAACTGAGAAAAGAATCACAGTGTAATTAAGGCTACATAATGAAACATTCAAAAGCTTGTGTATTTACCTATAGGACCCAGAAATACCAACCAGGTATCAAAGCTCTGTATAATGGGGTGAAGTATTTGCTGCAGTGGGGGTCCCAGCAAGCACATGTGGTGGGAACTTTCCCTTTCAGACCAGCACTACTCCTTTTGGAGTCCACATCCTCTCCTTCTGTTTGGAGGTTAGGAAGATTATGAATCTCTAAGCCACTTAAAGATGAAAGGTCCTTATAGTTCCCTTTTTTTTTCATTTATACATATGCATGTATCTATTCCTTTTAAGATTCTTTTCCCATTTAGGCTATTACAGAATATTGAGCAGCATTCTCTGTGCTAGACAGTTGAACCTTGTTAATTATCTATTTTAAATATATTGGGTTGGCCAAAAAGTTCCTTAAGATGTCACGGAAAAACCTGAATGAACTTTTTGGCCAGCCCAATAGTGCATATGTGTCAATCTCAAACTTTCAATCTATTCCCCCCCACCCCCACCCCCGCTTCCCTCCTGGTAACCATAAATTCCTTCTCTAAGTCTGTGAATCTGTTTCTCTTTTGTAAATAGGTTCATTTGTATCATTTTTTTAGATTCCACATGTAAGCAGTATCATATTTGTCTTTCTCTGACTTATTTAACTTAGTATGATATTCTCTAGGTCCATCCATGTTGCTGCAAGTGGCATTATTTCATTCTTTTTTATACATACCACATCTTTATCTATTCGTCTGTCAATGGACATTTAGGTTGCGTCCATGTCCTGGCTATTGTAAACTGTGCTGCCGTGAACATTGGGCTGCATGTATCTTTTTGAATTAGAGTTTTCTTCAGATATATGTTCAGGAGTGGGATTGCTGGATCCCATCACAGCTCTATACTATTCTCCATAATGGCTGCACCAATTTACATTCCCACCAACAGTGCAGGAGGTTTCCCTTTTCTCCACACCCTCTCCAACATTTATTGTTTGTAGATTTTTTGATGATGCCATTCTCACTGGTGTGAGGTGATACTTCATCGCAGTTTTGATTTTCATTTCTCTAATTATGTGGCTCAATATATATTTAAAAAAACCCATTCAAAACATGAGCAGAAGACCTAAATAGTTCACTTTTGATCAGAAACAGAAAATTTCAGAGCACAGTCAGTCCTGCTCAATGACCTAGGGTCGGTGTGCCAGGTGTGGGTTACTAAAGTGTATCCCTTCACCAGAGAGAAGAAATAAAAACCTATGAGCATCTTAGATGGTGCCAGGAATTTACTAGGCTGACCACAACCACAGACAGTCTACAGGCACTGGTTGGGTTCTGTAGCTGTCTTTTGCCCTTCATGCTTTTTTCCCCATTTGGTCCACCTCAAAAAGAAATAACCTTTCTCCATCCTCATAACTTTCGCTAGAGACGCTGTCTCACAGAGCTCTCTTCCCCTTTCTCAGACCAGATGACCCTCCTCTGTTGTCCTCAGAAATGGTCCAAATGGAAGGCCCTTCTATTCTCTGTCTTATTATGGCAGGGACTAAATGGTCTCCTTTTGGGGAGGTTTCTTTTTAATACTCATTACTCTTTTTTCTCTCAGAAAAACTCTTAATGAAAATAAAATGTGTAAGTTGATATGGAGTTTTGAACCTAGTTTTAAAAGTCAGAAATGGGAACGTTCTTACAAAGTATAAATATATCTACACTGTGATCCACAATACCACTCCTAAGTATTTTTCCCGAACAAATATAAACATATATACACAAAAAGCCTCATATGAGAATTATCATCGCAGTTAATTCATATCATCCCGAACCTGAAAAGAGCTCAAATGCACAGTACAGGGAAATGGATAAACACCCTGCGGCATAATGATACAATGGAACATTATTCAGAAGTAAAAGATACAAAGTACTGATGCATTCAGTAAGGTGAATAAATGGCACTGAGTAAGGAAGCCAAGCACAAATCACAGATAGATAGATAGATAGATAGATAGATAGATAGATAGATAGATAGAGATAGATGATAGAATATAGATAGATCAATAGATCAATAGAAAATAAAGATAGATAATAGATAGATGATAGCAAGATAGATAGGGCAAGCATATGCCAAAATAATCAGTGGTGATAGAAGTAAGTTGTTCCTTTGGATGGAGGGGACAGTATTTACTGGAAAGAGGGGAGAGGGAGCTCTCCATGGTAATGGAAATGTGCTGTATCTTATTTTGGATAATAGCTTCATGGGCATATAAAATTGCCAAAACTCATTGAACTGATCACTTGAAATCTGTACACTGTTGTGCATTTTTTGTACAATAACTAGACTGCAGTTAAAAACTAACATTTATTTTGTGTGTGTTTTTGAACATCCGATATATCAATGTTGTTTCTTTTTTTGGAAAACATCAAATACCCTTATTGACTATGCCTCTTGCTTCAACAACATTTAAGTGCTTATGTTTGTTACACTCTATTTTATTGAGTTTTAAAGCTCCTTTTTTTCTCAGTAGGCTCTTTGCCATCTGGCCTGTTTTCTCCCTACCCCACTGAAGATAAAGGGACTCTTGTACTTAGACATATTTCTTCAGAGCAGTAGTTTTTACACACCTCGTGGCAGTGGCTGTGTCAAAGATATTTTACAAGCTTTGCAAGTACAATAGCAGTGAACCTGTATACTGACTATTTCTTGACTCTTCAACTGTGAAGACTGTGGTTAGGCTTATTCATGAGTTTCAAATAGTTTAACTCTATTGGAAACCCATAAATGTCTGGCTTATCACTAGATGTGTATCTTGCCTCAAAAAATTAAGAAAAGTCTAGCCTTGAGCCTGAAGTGAGCATTCTCTCCATTTTAAAACATCACCTCCACTTTTGCACAGTAAGCCATTGTTCCTGCCTTCCCTCAGCCCTGATAAATTAGGAAATAAAACCTATACTTTCTCTTTGAGAAACTAGTCCCTCTCCTGGGCACACACATCTTCTCTGCACAGGATGAAAGAGAGAACATTACCTTTGAATTGATCTGGGAGCAATAGGTTTTTCTGTAGATAATGAACTAGCCTGTCTCCAACTTTATCATGTTGTATACAAGTAATACAAGAAAGGGAATTCCCTGGCACTCCAGTGGTTAGGACTCAGCGCTTTCATTGCCGCAGCCCAGGTTCAATACCCAGCTGGGGAACCAAGATCCTGTAAGCTGCTCAGCATGGCCAAAAAAATGAAAAAACAACAACAGCAACAAGAAAGAGAGTAGATTTTTTCAGAAGATTCTGTGTCTTTTGCCGGAAAGTTCACAGTATTGTAGTTGAAAGTAGCTCCTTTTGATGGTAGTCATGGGGGCTGTTTCATAGATATCATTTCTTCCCCCAGGCACAAGGCAGAAATGAACTGATGTGACACATAGATTGGTCACAGGCGTGTGACCGTCTTTGGTCCATGAAATGTGAGCTGAAGGGATGTGAAATATTTCAGGCATTGTCCTCTCTCTCCTTCTATCTTAGTGATGGGCAGTGTCCCCACAGTGGCCTTTTTATCAGCCTGTGTAAAGGAGAGGTGATGGACCAGAGTAAAGCCAATTGGCAACAGGATGGACACGTGTCCTGAGTCAGAAATAAAATATTGTTGCTTTAAGCTCCTGAGATTTTGAGTCTGTTGCTTATACAGCGTGACCTAGAGGCCATCCCAACTGATCAAATTTCTTTGAGTGCTTTTCATATTCGTCTGGCATCATTCCATTGCTTTTTTTCATCCTAATATTGCTGTGGATAATGTCAGTAGTTAATCAGAATCAGTCCTGCAAGTTGCCCCTCTGGTTAGCTCCACTTAACGTTTCTCAGTGCCTTACTTCTCTCCATCAGCTTGAAGCAGTGATCAATAGAGAGCCTGGATTCCTGCCTCAACGTGAAGAAACAAGGAAGAAAACCAGTGGCTGCTTGCAGTGGGAGGTCTGCATGTTGGTTCCACGGTCTCTCCTCCTCTGAAAGAGTTTTCCCAGCACATTAAGTAACAGCCCATTAAACTCCTGGATCCTTTGGAGTGTCTCACTTTGGAGATTGCTGACATAATACTGAATTTCTTCCCCTCAGAGGCCGAACCCCATACCGTGGTGGAAGTTTCTGTGGATTCTAAACGCATAGTAGAATGATCACTTCCAAAGTGCCTGAGAAATGGTATGTGCTAATGATCCCAGCGCATATAAACCTCTCCTTCGCCAGTGAAGCTACCAGACATGACTACTATTTCCTCTGGTTTGTGGCCATCACTTTCTAAGGGCAGGAAGATAATGTGGATTATTCTGCGAAGCTTATGGCTCTGAGTTCTTCCAGAAAGCTGCCCGGTCCTGCTCAAGGAATGGGCACAGACCTGGAATGAGCACTTACATTGCCACGGTCAAACGAAGCCTAAGGCTCAGATTACTTCTAAAGTTCTTTCACACTAGCCATCTATTTTACATTTGGTAGTGTGTATATGTCAATGCTACTCTCTCACTACATCCCAGCTTCCCCACCCCCCGGTGTCCTCAAATCCATTCTCTACGTCTGCATCTCTATTCCAACCTAGCCACTAGGTTCATCAGTACCATTTTGCTAGATTCCATATATACGTGTTAGCATGCAGTATTTGTTTTTCTCTTTCTGATTTACCTCACTCTGTATGATAGACTCTAGGTCCATCCACCTCACTACGAATAGCTCAATTTCATTCCTTTTTATGGCAATTATACTCCAATAAAGATAAAAAAAAAGATAAAGTTCTTTCAATTCCCACAGGTCTGATGTCAACATATGTTTCTCTCAAAAGTGTCCTTCAAAGGCAACAGTGCAATGCTCAGCCCACAATTTTTAATGAATTCTAGTGAGGTCCTTGGAGAATGACTGGACTCTGGGAACCCTGTAGTCTTCCCACTTAGCCTCCTTTTGACAGCTTCCCAAAGCCCCTCATGCAATGGCTATTTGGCTTACGTAATATGGGTGACACCTTGGAGTCAGCTGGAAAAAAACAATTAAAATATCCTCCTACAAGTTTTACCTGCCTTTGGAGTCCCAAATTTTGTCTTCTCACATCAGAACAGTTTCATTTTTCTACATATGGGAACAGTGGGAAAAGTCTTTTTCATCTTTGTTCTTGATCTATAGTAATCTAAATTATATCTGTATAGTGGAATGATACTCTGTTGACCCATAGTATCTAGACATTTATGAAATAGATCATTGTCATTGTCAACTTTCAAATGTAATATGTTTAGTCCTTGTCAAAAATGGCCAATTTTAATAAAAAAAGAAAAAAAAATTCCCAAGTTTAGAGCCATAAATCTTTTTTCCTTATAGTGAAATTAATTTCCTTGATATCCTAATTATAAGTTTTTCATGCTTCTTGTAAATAACTAAACAGTACAGATAACTATACTGAAGATAGATAAAATTCTACCACTTATGGATAATTTCTATTAACATTTTGATACATCATCTATCATAAGTTTATTTAAATATATATACAGTCTTACACATATGTATATATGTATATTTTTACATACACACAAGTAGATGGATAGATATAGGTGTATTTTTTTGTTTATCTATTTTATTAAAAGATAGTTCTTTAGATACATATACATAAGTAGATGGATGTAGACAAACATTGTTTGTTTTTTAAAAGATAATTCTGTATAAAAACAGATGATTGAACCTGGTGTACCCCCCAAAAATAAATAAATTAAAAAAATAAAATTAAATTAAAAAAAAAAAGATAATTCTTTTTGGTAATGATCGTGACATGGTCCATAGTCATGGTTTTGAATGCTTCCTAACAGAAGAATTCAGAATTAGTGTTGACAATGTGTGACAGAAATGGCATCTTCAGCAAATTCTTCTTCCCATGTGACCTTGGCTATCCATTGGAAAGCATCTTTTGATTCCTGGCTGTTTTCTGAGACTAACTTGTTAGTCTCATTTAAGATACTATGCCCTTTAAATATCTTTCCAATAATGGTGTATTTTTCTGCTCAGATTAACCAAAGAGAGTTTTTCTTGTAACCAATAAAACTTATTTATAACCAGTTACTTCAGTATGTTTGTACGGCACTTTCTCAGTTTGTTTCTGTTCTTTTCTGGCTTCTCAGTTCAGTGTTTGGTTAGAGTGGGAGAAAATGGAAATTGCAGGAAAATACTTGACAACTTCTTCCTCACACACATTCCATTCTTCTCTAGTTACTGTTGTTTTCTGTCACTAACACAACACATAGTTAGCAACAGTCCAAATATCTATTTCATGTTCAAGACCTATTAAAAAGTTCTGTCCTTTATAGTACTCGAAACATCCAAACCACAAAACATTTCCTATGATAAAAAGACAAAAAAAATGAGATGAAAAAAGTCAGACATCTACTACATATGAGGCACTGCTCAAGATAGTTTATATACTATGTCTTTTAATAATTTTATGTGATATAAATTATTTTCCTCAATTTATAAACAAGGATATAGAACAGGAGGGAGTGATTTGTTAAGACTCACAGATAAATGACAATGCCAGAATGTAAACTAGTTTTTTCATCATAATTCAATGTAATTTAAATATCATCTCTTTCCCCCTAAATTTTGCAAGCACATTTAATTTTGTCTCTCCTTATAGAGCACAAGTCAAAATTAAAGACAGTGAGTTTGAAGATATGAGAAATTGAAATCCTATAACTCCTGGGCTTCCCTGGTGGTGCAGTGATTAGGAATCCGCCTGCCGATGCAGAGGACACAGGTTCGATCTCTGGTCCGGGAAGATCTCACATACCACAGAGTAACTAAGCCTGTGCACTACAACTACTGAACCTGCACTCTGGAGCCTGCAAGCCACAACTATTGAGCCTGTGTGCCACAACTACTGAAGCCCATATGCCTAGAGTCCATGCTCTGCAACAAGAGAAGCCACTATAATGAGAAGCCCACGCACCACAAGGAAGAGTAGCCCCCACTCACTGCAACTAGAGAAAGCCTGCACACAGCAACAAAGACCCAACACAGCCAAAAACTAAATAAATTTATTAAAACAAAAAGAAATCCTACAACTTCTTTCCAAATTCCCTGTTACCATTAGCAATAAGCTCATCAGCGTATCTTAAAGGCCTAAATAATAAGATAGAATGTGATAAACATAAAAGATAGGTGAAAAAGTTCTGATATACATCCAAATTATGTTCAGAGGAATAGAACGAAAAGTGTATTCAAAAATGTTATAAGAATTATTCTTCTACAAGAACATAGAAGAAAGTGTGCCTCAACTTTTCCAAAACAGGAAAATTTGAAACTGTGGATCAAAAGAATAAACCTCTGAGGACAAAACAATACAGAATGATCAGTATATTTGGGTAAATTTGCTGAAATATAATAAGAAAGAAACTCTAAAGAGATCCAAGGGAAACAAACTACTATCCTATAAATGAGAAAAATTCAGGCTGGCCTCAGATTTCCCCTTAATAAGATTTTACAAAAGAAGATTATGTAAAAACATCTACAAAGTTCTGGATGAAAGAGAATGTGATCCAAGAATTTCTTTCAAGTAAGAGATAGCAAACAGGTATTTAGGCTTTTACTAATCCAAGAAATGTAGCACGTTTAAGCCCTTCTTGAAAACAAACCAACCCTTTCTTGATCGTGAAATCTAGCCAATCAAGAGATGAATCAAATTACTCAGGAATAGGAAAACATGGTAAAAGCAGTGATTATGGTCATTGAGTGTTAAAATATACAATAAGGATGAAAAAACCTATACATTATAGTTACAAAAATGGAGACAAAGTATTGGTAACTGTGAAGATATTTTCTAATAACGATCAGTATTTATAGGTTAGGTGAGTGGGGAAGTGTATGCACGTCCTCATGTTTCATGGCGATAAGTTAATAACCATTGCCTAAAGCTGACATCTATCACAGGAAAAAAAATACCTATGGAAACTTATAATGTTTTCTTCATATTTTTATGTTGAAGATGTTTTCTGTAAAGTAATATTTTTGTTTTTAAGGAAACGTTTATTTAAAAATTCAGTCATTCCTTCAGTTTTACTTTTGTTTCTGTTGTTTCTAACAAATTAAAATAGAATTATGTTTCATATTTTGGTTGTCGTGGCATATTGAGAAATGTTCATTTGAGAACAATAATTCCTACCAAATTCTCTCTCTTTACTCATCTGTCTTTGTAATAACCCTTCTGCCTGTGTACATATGGAGATCAGGATGATATTCACCAAATATTACCAAAGGCTAGTTCTAGCAGGTGGGGTGTGGAATGTTTCTTCTAGTTAGTTTTCAATGTCTTTGACTCTTTTAAAAAAATGCATCTATTATTTACATTTTTTTCTTAAAAATTAAAATCCAGAAATTTAAAATACTGTTACTAGTAACATACATTTTATTCAGCTGTAGTTATTAGAGATGCCATTTTTATCAGATAAATATGAGTACGATAAAATTTAAGCTACATTTGATGTGTTGGCTGAGAAATTTTTTGTCTCTTTGTTCCGACTATTTGTTTCTTTGTTTCCTACTATTTCTGAATGGTGGACTGCTGATATTTTTCACTGCTGTTAGGGCTTGCTGCAAAGACTTTTAGGGAATCCCAGCTCCATCTTTCACATATCAGCTTACATACCTCACCTTCCTAGAGCTGACCTCTTGTCCCCTTGCTGCTGTTGATAAGTGTAACGTCTGATTGTCACTTGATCCTTTGCTTTTATTCCTTCCTCCATACAAAACTAGACCTAAGTTGTCAGTCATGACTTAGGATCTGCTGCTTTTTCTAACCCCAACATCCATCTTTAACTCTAAAAGGTATGAAATAGCCCATCCTTCAATCACAATAAAAATTTAATTAGATGTAATGTGTATTTGTATTGATATTAAAGTCATATTGTTATATCTGTTCTTAACAGAGACAGTAAAATCTTCAAATTTTCACAAGCATTATTATTCTTGAGGGCATATTCTGAAGAAACATTGTCATAAGATATTAAATATACACATAAAGGTCTGTCAAAATCTGCCATGATTCCCCACCCTGAAATAACATTTTATCATGTATCTTCCATTCACAAGCTACCTAGGAAGTACATGCTGCCTGGTCAGCCTCAGGGAAAAAAAAAAATTTTAAATATGGTCAGAGTGTGACAGTTGTAGCAAAGTAAAGACATCAAAAGCTAAAAACTAGGAGAGCAGACATTAAGTGAAGGCTTTACAGCTTTCTAGTTTTGTGGACTTCCCAGGTTGTTTAACTGGAACTGAAATAATTGTTCTGTCGATGATAAATATGATTTGATGGGGGAAGGGATGCTGTCATATTTAAATCAGCCTTAAAGCCGGGCATCTGATCACCAGGTGTGCAGCAGCTGATACCCAGGTCCCTGACACCTTCCTCAGCTGTGCTATTCTGCACACTTATCACTCCTTGTTCTTGTTCTGTTCTAACTTAGAACATCTGCACGTGACTTTCTTTCTGCTCCCAGTTTACAGGCACTCATTCCTGAGGCACTTGCCGATTTGGGGTGGGGGAGGGGGTGCTCCTTGGTCACTTCCTAATTTTTTGCTTTTGATCGTGGTTCATATTCTCACTTACTCCATTACTTCTTATCAGTTATGACTTATCACCATAGACGAACTAACTTGCAAATTTTAATTACTATATATTGTTGTATTGGAGAAAAGTTTTTTGTCCCCTGTGTATCCTGTTATATCTCTTTGCTGATGTTGATATTTAATATCAATTCTATATATTAGATATACTGAAAATGAATTAAACGTATATTTAATCAAAAGAGGCCAGTAGACCATAGAAAGGAAACACTGCAAATGCTTTCGTGTCCATTTATGTTTGGGAGAGTGAAATGAGAACAGAGTCAGCCTGAGGCCAAGCTGCTGACCAGACACTACCTGGGTCCCTGATATGCAGGTATCAGGTGCAGTCTCTTCCAGGAATTCTCCCAGAGCCCTGAGCTGAGAGAAAGGAAGGGATGCCAGTCAAAGGGTTCTACCAAGAATGAATCTCCATTGTACACACTGATTAATTTATGATTATTATAAATCCTGAATTGATGTCTTCATAGTAACGTTTGAATGGGGTGATTTGATCACCAAGTTGGAGCTCCTGTAGTTCATGTGTTTAATTACTGTCCTTGAATAAGGGAGGATTAATTTTTATGAGGTAAAGGAAGTAAATATGATCAGAAATAAACTCCCGAAACACTAGGCAGTTTTTATTTTTAAAGAGAAAAATGAAGGTATTTGGATCTGAAAATAAACCCCACCAGATACATTCATTCAGACTAACATAATTATTACTGAATATAAATGAGATTGTCTAAATTTGTAAAAGTTGCGACAGAAGCATGTAACACTGATTTTATGAATATGTGCGATGAGAAGGTTGTTTAACAAAACAATAATCTGTCCAATTGTTCCCATTAAACTTAATGAAATGTAAGGCTTCCATGGAATATTGGATGGGCGGGTTTGCATGCATAAGTCTCTGTGGTCTGTATGGATGGCTAGAGCAAAACTGATGAGAAGAGGAGAAGCAGACACTTTTGAGGCTTTGGATAAATTTTCACTGCTAAATACTGATAAAACAGATTAAATCTATCATCTGACCTGTGGTGCACAGTAGAACTTTCCTGCTTCAGTTTGCTAGTGCTGTTATCACAAAGTACTAGACACTGGGTGGCTTAAACAGCAGAATTTTTTTTTTTCACAATTCTAGAGACTTGGGGTCTGAAATCAAGCTCTCAGCAGGATCTGAGGACTCTGTTCTTGGTTAGTAGATAAACATCTTCTCCCTGTCTTCACATGGTCATTCCTCTCTATGTGTCGGTTTCTCTTCTTCGAAGGACACCAGTCATATTAGATTAGGGTCCACCCTAAGACGTCATTTTAACTTAATTACCTCTTTAAAGAACCTGTGTTCAAATACAGTCACATTTTGAGGTGCTAGGGATTAGAACTTCAATTTTAAGGGAACCAATTTATATCATAACTCTCTCTTTATAAAAGAGAAAAGCTTGGGCTTCCTAGGTGGCTCAGTGGTTAAGAATCTGCCTGCCGATGCAGGGGACATGGGTTCGATCCCTGCTCCAGGAAGATCCCACATGCTGCCGGAGCAACTAAGCCCGTGCGCCACAACTATTGAGCCTGCGCTTTAGAACCTGTGAGCCACAACTATTGAGTCCATGTGCTGCAACTACTGAAGCCCACGCACCTAGAGCCCGTGCTCCGCAACAAGAGAAGCCACGGCAATGAGAAGCCCACACACCACAATGAAGAGAAGCCCCCACTTACCGCAACTAAAAAGAAAGCCTGTGCACAGTAAAAAAGACCCAACACAGCCAATAAAATAAATAAATAAATAAATTTATGAAAAAAAAGAAAAAAGCTTTATTTCCTTTTAATAGCACCTTGTTCAATTTGAAAAGATCTGGGTTTACTTGTATGAAGAGAATTAGAATAAACCCTGAGAATGGTAAAGTGAGAAAACAATTGGATTCTGCCTTCAGTGAAATTACTGTGAATTAAGAAAAACAGATGTGTGAATTACTAAGTCACATTAATTTTAAAGTAGAAGTTCATAAGAGGCAGAGACACTTAGAAAAGTGATGTATTACTTTAAGAACAGGCATACGGAGGCATCACATGTAATATTTATTAGGTTTCTAAGAATTCTGTTATTTTTCTGGGGAGATAAAGAAGAACTTTCAAGACAAGGTAAACGTACTGTGCAAAACAGAAAATAGAAAATACAAATAAAATCTCCACAGATTGCTTGGTATAACTGTATTATGCAGTTGGAGACGTATTAATAAAAGAGGCATGGGATACAGGTAGCCTGACATGAAAAGAAAAATCTCAAAATAATTGTGCTGAGTTACAAAAAAAGCCAAACAACAAAACATAATTTGTTCAATTATTTGATTTTATAAAATTCTAGAAAATGCGAATTGAAAATTGATCTATAATGAGTGAGGAAATTAGGGGAGTGGGTCACACACATATTCAGTTTCTTGGCTGTGATGAGACTTCACGGATGTATATATATATATATGTCAACACTCATCAAACTATCCACTCTAAGTGCAGTTTTGCACATGTCCATTACACACCAATAATGTTGTTAAGTGAAAAACAATTATATAGGGAAAGGAGTTAGGTTGTTGCCTTTATAAGTTTTATCATTTGTATACTGGTCACAGATGTTCCATTATGTGGGAGAAGTTCTCTCCTGTTCCTAGTTTGCTGAGTTTTTGTCAGGAATCAATGTGAGATTTTGCCAAATTATTTTTCTGGATAGTAATATAGCTTTTGATAATTGGTATGTTAATATGGGAATATATATTGATTAATGTTTTATTTAGACTTTATTTTTAGAGCAGTTTTAGGTTCACAGTAAAATTGAGGGGAAGTTATTCCCATATAGTCAATAACTCCACACATGAACAGCCTCCCCCATTATCAATATCCCTCACCAGATGGTACAGCTGTTGCAATGATGAACCTGCACTGATACATCATTATCACCCAAAGTCCATAGTTTACATTAGTGTTCACTCTTGGTGTTGTATATTCTATGGGTTTGGACAGATATTTAATGACATTTATCTCTCATTATGATTACCATATACAGTATTTTCACTGCCCTAAAATTCGTCTGTGCTCACCTATTAATTCTTCTCCTTCCACCCCCCAACCCCTAGCAACCACTGATCCTGTCTCCATGGTTTTGACTTTTCTAGAATGACATATAGTTGAAATCATAGAGTATGTGGCCTTTTAAGATTGACATCTTTCACTTATACATGCATTCATCTACTGAAGGACATCTTGGTTGCTTCAGAGTTTGACAATTATGAATAAGATTGCTGTAAAGATCCATGTATGTTTAGTTGAGAGAGTAGCATTGACATGTATACACTACCAAATGTGAAATATCTAGCTAGTGGGAAGCTGCTGCTTAATACAGGGAGATCAACTCAATGATGGGTGATGACTTAGAGGGGTGGGATAGGGAGGGTGGGAAGGAGTCACAGGAGGGAAGGGACATGGGAATATAGTATAAATACAGCTGATTCACTTTGTTGTACAGCGGAAACTGGCACAACAGTGTAAAGAAATTATACTCCAATAAAGAGCTTAAAAAAAAAAAAGAAAAGAAACCACAAAACTACCTTCCAAACATGCTGTACCATTTTGCATTCCTATCAGAAATAAATGAGAGTTCCTTTTGCTCCATATCATTGCCAGCATTTGGTGATGTCCACGTTTCAGATTTCGGTCATTTTGATAGATGTGTAGTGGTGTTTCTTTGTTTCAACTTGCATTTTCCTGATCTGATGACGTGGTGTTCATCAACTTTTCATATGCTTCTTTACTGTTTGTGTATCTTCTTTGGTAAGATGCCTCTTAAGATCCTTAACCAATTTTTAAATTGAGTTGTTTCTTTTCTCATTGTTAAGCTTCAAGAGTTGTATATGAGTTGTGTGTTTTGGGTAACGGTCCTTTATCAACTGTTCCTTTTGCAAATATTTTCTCCTAGTCTGTGATTTGTTTTCTCATTCTTTTGACACTGTCTATTGCAAAGCAGAAGTTCTCAACTTTAATGAAGTTCAATTTATCAATTACATCTTTCATAGTTTGTGCTCTTGGTATTATATCTAAAAAGTCATCACTATACCCATGGTCATCCGTGTTTTCTCTTATGTTACCTTCTAGTTTTATGGTTTCACATTTTTATTTAGGTCTATGATGCGTTTTGAGTTAGCTTTTGTAAAGGGGGTAAGATCTAGATTCATTATTTTTTGCATGTGGATATCCTGTTGTCCCTGCACCATTATTTTTAAAGGACTATTGTTGCATTATTTTATGGCATTTACTTCTTTGTAAAAGTTCAGTTGACTGTATTTATGTGCATCTGGGCTCTCTAGTTTGTCTGGGCTCTCTAGTCTGTCTTATTTATCTGTTTATCTGTTCTTTGATGAATACCATACTATCTCAATTATTGAATCCTTATAGTAACTCTTAAAGTTGAGTAGTGTCAGTCTTCCAACTTTGTTATTTTCCTTCAATATTGTGTTGGCTATTCTACCTCTTTTTTTCCACTCAATATAAACTTTAGAATCAGTTTGTCAATATCTGCAAAATAACTTGCTGGGATTTTGATTGAGATTGCATTGAAACCATGTATCAAGTTGAGAAGAACTGACATCTTGACAACAGTGAGTCTTCTTTTCCATGAACGAGGACTATTTCTTCATTATTTAGTTTTTCTTTGCATTGATTAATTTTTAATGTTAAAACAGCCTTGACTTCCATAGATTAAACCATTCTTGGTCAGGTTATACTATTCTCTTATGTATTGTCAAAATTAATTTTCTAAACATTTACTGATTATGCTGGTTCCATATTTTATTGAACTTTAGCTTTCATGCCTAGTGATATTTTATTACAGTTTTGCAGTCAAGTCAGTACTGGCTTCACAGAATTATTTTCTGGAGAAGTTTTAATTATTGTGTATGTAGTGAGATTACATTGTGGTTTTAATTTATTTTTTCTTCTCTGATAAGTAATAAGCTTGACTGCTGTTTCTGAAACTTATTAGTCATTTGAATATTTTCTTTGAACTGTATGGTCATATCACTAGATCTCTTTAATTGTATTTATATATTCTAGAGGAGTACTTGGTTAATATTATGTATTTCAAATATTTTCCTTCATGCTTTTCTTTTCTCTTGCCTTATTATTTCTCAGTGGTGTCTTGATGATAAACAAAATTATTAATTTTCATGTAGTCTAATTTATCAACATTGGTACTTATTACACATTTATTTATAAATAATGTTTTTCTTCTACAAGATTTATTTTGTCTTAAATATTTATATTAATCATCTACCCAAAATTGATTTTATGTATAGCTTAATCTTTGAAACAAGACATTTTTTCATTATAAATTTTTGTTGACTGGCACCATTTATTTATAAGATAAAATTAAATTGAAATCACTGTTGTTTTTTTATTTTTGTTGAAACTACTGACTTGATTTTAAATTTTATATGGCAATACAAAGCGAAAACCATAACCAAAACTCTTGAAAATGAAGAACTTTCCTGTGGTACTTATATTACCAAATACAAAAACTTATTATAAAGCTATATCATTTAAGACGGTGCTCTCCTGCCATAAAGATAAACAATAGACAGTTGGAACAAGAGGAGAGAATTCATCTACAGACACGTATACATGAACATTTGATTTATGACAAGTGACACTGCAGAGCAACCCTTGATGACAGCTTTCAAAAGCCTGGAAGAAGGTCCTAATAGCTCCAGTTTCTGTGGATCTCTCTAGAGTGGAGCACAATTAGTACATCTTTACCAAAGTATTTCAACTATGGTGGCCAATTCCAGAGCAGAGCTAAAGATTTAGCATTTTGATTAGTTGAAGTTATCTGTACTATGAGAGAGTGAACATGTTTTGGGGCTATTTTTCAAGTAGGTTTTAAAAAGCAGTACATAGATTAGGGAACCCAGAGATAAGGAAAGGATTTTATGATTTATGAGATTGCAACATGCTTCAGAGAGAAAGACAGAGAGAGAGAATAGAAATGTACAGAGAGCACTTTTCAAAAAAATGTATTTGAGAATATAGGTGAAAAATTAGCTCTGAGGAAAAGAAATGTAACATTTCAGACTCCAGCTAATAAAACAGAAGCAGAGTCTCTTAGACTTGTTGGAGCACATAGTGTATAAATGCTAAGTTACATGTTTTCATATAGTCGTTCCATAGTGTTTCTATTAAGATACCATAAAGTTAATTTAATATGAAAAAAATTGTGCACTTGGAATATTCCCCACAAAAATGCAAAACTACAGTCTTTTAAGTGAAACCACAAACGGTCACAAATGAAACAAGTGAAAAAAAGTATTAGAAGTACTGTAAAATATAAAATTAGACTGAAATCAATGGTCTGTGAGACTAATTTCTTTGTGAAAACATTGGTCAACTTAGAGCATCTTTGTTTCATGTATTGAGAAATTTTCAAAAATTTTAAACTATTAAAACACAGACAATTACAGAAAATAACATTGTAGACACTCATATACTGTGACCCAGATATAGAAGAAAATACTTCTTTAAATACTTCAATCATAGTATCGTTTTTAAAAATTTATTTATTTATTTATTGGCTGCATTGTCATTGTTGCTGCTAGCAGGCTTTCTCTAGTTGCTGTGAGTGGGGGTTACTCTTTGTTATGGTGCAGGGGCTTCTCACTGCAGTGCCTTCTCTTGTTGAGGAGCATGGCTCTAGGCACACGGGCTTCAGTAATTGCAGCATGCGGGCTCAGTAGTTGTGGATCTCGGGCTCTAGAGGCAAGCAACAGTTGTGGCACACAGACTTAGTCGCTCCGCGGCATGTGGGATCTTCCCGGACCAGGAATCAAACCCGTGTCCCCTGCATTGGCAGGCGGATTCTGAACCACTACGCCACCAGGGAAGTCCAATCATAGTATCATTTTAATTCATCATTTGATATCTTTGTCAAGTTGCTAGTTTATAAGTGGTCATTTGTGTGTCATTGAAATATTGCATGTTACACGTATAAACCATGCCCCCAATAAAATAACATAATTATTTTCCAATAAATGAAAATAACCTGAAATAGATTAAAAAAAAAACTATAAGGATGATGATCACAGATAGGCATTAAACAGAGTGGTTTATGTGGCAAATTCTAGGGTTGATCAGAGGGGCGTGAATATTAAGACTGTATTCACTTTCAAAGCTCTGCTAAAAGGTTATACAGAGAGCTTAATTTGCAGTTTGGTACCTGCTGAGTAGTCAGCAATTCTTTCATCATGACATTTCCATGTCTGTGTCCACTAGTTATTCCTACATTCAGAAGGATCTTTCCATCCAGACCCTCCTCACTGATTCCCTCCATGCTCTACTTTACCTAAATACAGCCTTCTTCTAAAGGAGCTGGGGAGGAATCCTCAACCCTCTCAACGGAGCCATTTGTTACATGAACACACAACTACTGGACAGGACAGTTATTTACCAAATGAATAATTAAATTGAAATTTCAAAACTATTGATTGTGTGAGAAGAGAGATTTGGAGAGAGAACAGAAAAATGACAAGATAGGAGGTAGGTAGAAAGGATTAATAATAAAGTTCAAGTCAAGGCCTGGGTAAAACAATGAATTGACATCCTAAAAAGTCAATGATCATACCACGCATGCTTGGTTATGCCTAAGAAGCTGGCTAAGATAGCTTTATTTATAGGCTATAGAATTTTGGACACCATTAGCACTTAATAGTCTTATTCTGTGTGTCCTTTTTTCCCTTTGTCTCTCTAAATTATTTTCTGTTATATAATCCATAGTATTTTTTAAAGTATATAATAGCTAAATTATTTCTACAATTGTTTCAAAAATTTTCTATGACAATATCCTTGTTTTAGAAATTAGATTAATAAATTATATTAAATAATGCTCCTAAGAGAACTGTTTTACTGATATTTTAAAAATAATAGATTTACGAGTTTTATTACATTTTGAATATAGCTAGAATAGGAATTAAATCTCAGCAGATTTGTTTTGGAATTCAGAAATTTTCAGCGTAGAAAAGGAGAATATGGTGCATATATGATATTCTTTGTAATGTGACCAGGAGGGCTGAGGTCAACAGCCCACAATCAAATATCTTAATATAACCAGAGGAAAACATGTGAATATTCAAACCAAGTAGCGTAAATACAGAGGACAAGTAACCTCATATCTCTTCAGGTCGGGATTTGCAACTAAATGAGATCAGGTCAGGTCACATTATTCTGAAAAATGAGTTACAAAAAAAGCCCTTGTATTTAAAGCTGTTTGGATTTCATATATTTAATAATGTTTTATACCAAGACAAAACAAAGCAAAAAATTATCTTTGTATAAATCTCAGCCCAATTATTTTACCTAATTTGAATTCTCCCATTTATTGTGTAATCAAGTTCATTCAGCTTCTTTGAACTTGTTTCCTGGTCCATTGCAGTTATGTTAAATAGTTTACTCCTCCTCCCTACAATGCTATTTCTGCACTAAAATCATCCTAGAAAGTAACAATGTACACACTACATTATCTTGAAAATTCATTAATAAAAATAAAAAATGAGGTTAAATTTTATTCGTAAGATATTATTCAATAATATTCAAGTGCCCTCAAATCAGTGCTTATTGTGGATTCCCTGTAGAAAAAAAGAAATCTGAGAATTATCTATTTGCATTTCATAACAATTAAGAATAGTAACTTCAGATATGTTGTGTGTGGCTATACATGCATATATGCTTGTGTGTTTGGATGTGTACTTGTGAGGATTAAGTAGAAATGTCTTGATGCTTCTAAACATGAGTCTATATAGAAACGCATGCCATCAGGTTAGGAAATTTCACCTTGCCCATTGTTACAGGTGGGGTTTGCCAGGGAGCAGACTCTCAGAGGAGGTTTCCACACAGGATTGTGATTGGGGAGCACTCTTTGGAATCACTACCTGGGTCTGAACTTGAATGAGGAAGTTATTGTTGGCCAAGTCCTGAGAGAGGAACTCATCTGAGAGCTATGAGCTGCCTATCATACAAGGCTAGGAGAATCTGTGCTCTAATCCTGAGTGTCAGGGTCCGTTTGTTACATATATATAATGAGCTTATTTAGAGGCAGTTGAAAGAGGACAATAAATGGCAGCCCCTCTGCTCAGAAAGTCTTAGGGTCCTAACTGATAATTATCACCCCTCATCCATCACTCCTTTCTTCTCCGCATCCCCTTGGATGACAGTTTTTCTGGTCTAGGTTGCTTACCTGTTTGGGTGTCGCAAACCAAATCCCTGAGAGATCTGAGTCCCTTTACACCATGATATTCTCAAGCTCTACCTGTTGGACTTGTCCAGTTATATTCAAAATAGGGCAAGCAAATATCAAGGGACACACCAAAAATGCACTAGTTAACTAGAAAAAGCATTTTCCCTGCCTTCGCTGTGTAAAGACGCTCTAGCTTCTCCTGATGATCAGCGTTAATTATTCCTGCTGGGATTCTGATTCTTCATGTTTGCTGGTTTTTGGCTTCTGAGGTCCGAAGTGATCAGATGTGGCTTACTTAATGGTTTAATGGGACTGTTGCTCTGCCCCTTGCTAGAAGCATCTACACTCTAGGAAACAGCACCTTTAACCCCACAGGGCTCAGAGTGATGGTGAGGAGGAGGACACGTGCTCTAAGAGAGTCACTGGAGTTGATGGTAGGGGGGCCACTCCTGCTTCATCCTTCTGCCTGTTGGCCAAAGAGCCATTACACTGCTCCAGGGAGGCCAGCAGCTTCTGGGTCGTGTGATAGGTTAGGAGACCAGTAGATCACACACCGTGTGCCCACTTCCATAGCTCCTTTTCTGGAAAGTGGTTCCCATAGTTTCATGTAATTTAAAGACTGGGATCCTGTACTGGTAGAAAAACAGATTGAAACTTTTAAGCTCTCAGAAAGCATGATGATCAAGTGCCAGGAGACAGAAAGGCAAAGTTGTGCCTAAAATAGATGTAGGTTCCTGCCAATTTTAATCGCTGTCTCTGCCAGGGTAAATGGGATAAAAAATTAGTCAACTTGCCACCAAGTAATTGGTCCCTGAGAGGAGAGGTGCCATATTGGGGGACTAGCATGGGTCTCAGCTGCTGGCAGGTTGGACTCTCAGCACTGGCAGTAACTAGGTTTCAGCTTTCATGAGTGGGAGCCCAAGTTTTTAACCCCAAGCTTAGCTTCAGGCTCTGCCATGATGGCTGAATAATTCTGTCTACTGGGTATTTGGTGCCTCTTCTGTGCGAAGTGCCGTCTGGTGAGCACTGATAGGGTACACAAAGACTTTCCAGCTTCGTGTTCACTCCCATAGGTCATTTACCCTAATTGCCTTGCTCCTAATATCCCCATAATTCCCTTTTCAGGATGCTGATCAAATAGTCAAGTTATTTACCACTGCACACTAGTACTTATATTCTAACCTGTGGCCATTATTTTTCCCAGACATGGGGGAGGTCAGTCCCGAGTGCCAATTGGGAGAATTTCCCTCTGCACTGTTTTTCAGGCCCCTCTAGGTGGGGCTAACGTCCACACCCATATCCAGAGCTGAGTTGAGGTAGATGTACCAGTGTAATAGTGGTTGATAACATATGAGTCTGGACCACCTGCTTGTGCAACATCTATCCTTTGGTCGTCCTCTTGCTTGATGCAGAATACATCACTTGCATCTTATGATGGATTGCTACCGGTCCAATCTGGCCCTATGATTTGGTTGATATGACAGCACCTAGTTTACAAAGGGTAGTTCTGACCATGAGTTCTCAGGGCCTAGTAATAGCGCAGGGTCTGTTTTACAAAAAGTTTATAGATGTCTGTTGCAGAAGGCATGACCTTGACTCATTACCTTAGAGGTCTACTTGTGATTCTTCTTTTGGGGCTTGCTGTAAACTCCATACAGCATCCTTCCCCTCTACAGACGTGTATAATACCATTTATTCATCTATATCATGTGGTCCATGTGGCAGAGCCACTTCAGTGTCAGCCTGGACCTAATTGGCTCTTGATGGACCACACTGTGGATTTAGTGCTGTTTTTTATGTCTTTAAGTTTGGTACTAATCTCTGCTACTGCCTCAGAATATGGCATTCTTTTGATTTATTTTCTTTGTGAATGAGAGGGAGATGGTTTCAGAGACTTCTAATTGACCTTCTCCTGTAATAGTTCATACCTCAGAGACCAAAAAACTGATGTGAAGTTTTAACCTTTTATTGAATATATCCATTTCAATTATGCATTTGGCCATCAGAGAATTACCACCAGGGTCTTTATAGACTATGAACCAGACTTGATCACAGACTGAATTTATTACAACATCCCCATGCACACCCACTCAACAGAAATCCATAAAATGCTTTGGGTATTCTAGTATCAATATTAATTTAGACCCTGTGTCCAACAGTCTTCAAATGTTTAGGCATTCCTCCTTTCCAGCATATTAATATCAAAGTAAACAGCCATATATCCCTTTGGAAAGGATTCAGAACTCAAAATCAAATGCCCTTGCCATGGTATTGAATGATCTTTGTATTTTGTTACCAGGCCTTTCTTACATTCATTAGTTTCCAGGTCTGAAAACTGGCTCAGATCCAGGAAATTGGCAAAGGATAACAACTTTTATTTGGAGTGGCCAGCCACAGTTTCCTGATTATCTATCCTTGAGTTCTTTTGAAACACATTCTAGCCAGATACTCATCAGTATGCCACAAGAATGCTGTTTTATTAACTATCTGCTTTACTCTCTATAGATAATGATATGGATTGAAACTCTAAACCTCCCTCTTCATTATAATAATCCTGCCCACCTTTCACTTCTGATAGTGAAAAACATCCACTTGGCCTCTATTTTTCCAGATTCGTCCATCCCATTGTTACCAGAAAGCTCAGTTCTGTAATGGCATATCACACTGTCACATGTGCCCTACAGAGAGTAGTCACCACTGATCTTTTCAGAGTCACCAGAACATCCCTTGTTGCTTTGATACATGAAGTGTCTTCTGGGACCACTCATGCATTGTATTCACCTGGGAGGTTTTCTGACTTTATGTAGTGTATGTTCTCTAGCGTGGCCACTTCTTTGAGTCTTTCTCTTCCTTCCTTCAACATCTTTCATGGTAGATTTGGCATTTCTGCTTCATATACCATGGACAGTAACTTTCTTCAGGCTTTTGTGGTTTCCTGGAATCTCTTGCTAGGATGTTACATTCTGTATCACAGGAAAAGACTTGTGTATTGACAGAATCTCTTTTTCCAAAATATATAGTGTGCTTCTCCAGTCCCATGTTCGTTCTCTTGTTCCTCTTGGGACATTTTGTCACCCTCTCATGGATCTATCAGAGGAAAGCCCTTTTTTTCCTCTTAGCAAACCCAGCACTTATCTGTTGTATTGTGACTTATTCCTTGTCATTGGTCTGGTAGACCAGAGAAAGGGTGTGAGAAGATTGGAGAGAAATGTTGCTGGCTTGATAGGCAAGGGCATCTGTATCATCTTCAAAGAAGGTGGAATCACTAGCCTTTCACAAAGAGGAAGCCTAGACTTTTGTTGTTGTTGTTGTTCATTTACCCAGATTTCCCCATCCTGTGTCTAATAATTCCACCCCTTCCCAATCACAGCCCTGACTTTGGTATAGTATAATTATCAGTGGTGAGAGTTCAGCTTTCTCTGGAGCAACACTCCCCTTGCGTGCAAGTGCTGGCTTGAAGCTTTTTCCTGACCTCTCATAGCAGGAGATGAGATTCCCTTCCCATGATATCAAGGAAATCCTCTGGTTTTTCCATTTTGCAATACTGATTCATCATTTTCAACATTTCATTATCTTTCTTCTTCTAATTCCTCATTAGTACCCAGCAAGGCCACTTAATTATCTAATCTTTGTAATTATTGTTTCTCTAGTATTTCTCAAATACCTGATAAATGGCCTGCATCAGGGCACTTTTGAAGTTGAATCTGGCTTCTGTACCCCAACACCGAATTAAATCTCGGAGACAGTTTTGGGTGAAGTATAAAAGAATAGCTTTATTGCTTTGCCAGGCAAAGAGGGCCACAGTGGGTTAATGCCCTCAAAACTGTGTGTCCCAACCCTGGGGGATTTGATAAGTTTTATAGCAGTGATTCAAGGCTGGGGTTGTTGATAAGGAGCAGGGTGTGTGCAGAGCCTGCATTGCTTTAATCTGGCCTCAGGTTGTCTCTTGATGAACTTTTGTGATTCTCAAGGTAATCAAACTTTGACCTTCTCTCTGGAATGAAGAGTACTTCATCAAGTAGTTAACATCTTCCATGTGTTGGGGGTTTTAGTTCTGCAGAACAGCTCAGAGATACTGTTCTGTATATCCCTTGAGGGGGAACCTGGACCCTGCCCCAAGGCTGCACTATTGTTTCTTGGCTGCTCCTCCCTTGTCTCTGCATCCCCTCCCTTCCCTGATTAGCAACTGTTTGAGCTTGCCCTTTGAAACTCAGAGAAGTGGACACAGAAAGTCTTTTGTGCCCAGGAGCCCCACAGGGTCCTGCTGGGTTTCACTTTCTTCTATCAAAATATTTCAGTTCCAGTAAATTTTAACACTAGCACCAATTGCACATTCTGGAGGCTATGTGGTCTCAAACTATCACAAATGATGGGGTTTTATTACCAGGCAGCTGAAGGATGATCTGGCTCTGAAACCCAATGTGTGGGTCGGCTGTCTTAAACCACTTCTGGTGCCAACAGGTGCTCCTGCGGTCCCCTGAGAAGCACTCTGAGAGGGAGATTTGTGTGCATCATTTATTGAGCAGAATCTCAGCGTCAGCCCCAGTGCATGGTCAACCTCAAAAAATAAAATATCTGGTTACTCCATCAGCAAAATTGGTTTAATTCAGGAAGAGCAGAGAATCGCAATTCGGGACAGGCAAGATATGGTGAATCATAGGCAAGTCCAAGGAGACAAAGGGAAGGTCAGCTTTCATTAGGTTTCAGGAGGACATTGGGGAGGGTTGTTTTGAGTAAAAGTTCTTTGGAGAAGAACAAGAGTTGAAGGTTTGGTGGCTTCTCATTGGCTGCAGGTGGTGGTGAGAGGGTTGTTGTTAGGGTTGGAAAGGATCTTCCTTTTCTTAAAAGCAGGAGAGGAAACTCCCATGTGAAAAATGTGCTGCCTTACACCAGAAGAAAAGTAACATTCTTATCACCATGGATAAGATGTTGAGACCTAGAGCAGTTTATACAAAGAATTCTATACAACAAGCCTTGTTAAAGTGATTCTTATCTTCCTTCTTCCTGCTGGTTATGCAGGCTGCAAAGAAGGGTGCATGCCTGAGAACTCTCCCTTAGGGCTTCCAGACTCCATTTTAAATGAGCTTTTCTTTACTTATTTTCACAGGGGAAAGGAATAGGGTTCTGCGGAAGGACAAAGTGAATGATGATCTTTTGTTGAAGTAGCTCTATAACGTCATTTGTAATTGGGGCTAGTCCCACATGGACCAGTCATAGAACAGGAGATGTCCTTGAATGAGAAAGTGCTCTTCTTCTGATAGCAAATCTCAGAGAGGGGCTTGAACGAAGGCTGCTGACTACCAGCTCTCCTGGGAGGTCAGGAGATGAGTGCCTCAGTTCTCAGAAATGAAAACCTAATGAAACATTGTAAATTTGAAAGATGGGAACAACATAAACCCACATCAATAGGGGGAAATAAAAATGAGATAGAGGAATAGACAATAATATTAAACAGTTAAAATCAATGAAGGTAGGTCTTCAGATATCAGTGTGGACAGTTCCCAAAAAATGTGACATTGAATACTAAAACCAACATACAGAATAACACATACATGTATTGTTTACACAAATAAATAATGCACAGAGTAATTCCCTGTGTTCTTCATTAATATAACCAAGTGATTGTGAAAATAATAACTTAACTAAAACCATAAATATAAAATTATTGACAGTATTTGTCATTGGGGAGAGGAACCCACAGAGAATATAAATTTCTCTGACTATTATCATTGTATCATTTGTATGAAAATATGGAGCAAGCTTTTGCTAGTGCAGATATTTAAACTCTGGTCTTTCCAATTGGAAGGTGAATGCTTAGTAACATCTTGAAACCTTTTTCTAAGCATTATCTACTGTATCCCAAAACAGCCCCTCCAATTTTCTCTTCATTTCCACTGCTACCAACTGCATTCGTATCTTACCATGTGTGTTTGAATGATTTAATGTTATCATGTGCCTATTGGCTACCTCCTGCAACCATCTTACATATTATTATTATGAAATAATAATATTCGCTAAATACATCACTAATAATATCACTACCCTGTTCATATCCATCAATTGCTCCTCATTGTCCAGTAAATTATGTAGGAAAAAGCAAAGAGATAGAAAATATAAAGAAATAGATGATAAGTAATATTCCAGGATATCAGCACCTAACAAAAGGATCCCAGAAATACAGTAAAGAGAAAAGGGAGGAATTCTTTTCAAACAAAAAGTACCTTTAGTCTTAAGTTATGCCTTAAATTATTCCTTCTTTTTTTATGAGAAATCTTCAAATATAGGAGATAACATTCATGTGTCTTATAATTAGGACAAACGTATATTCTGCTTTGCTTAGCACAGTCCTGGTTGACCTGGTTATCCTAGCGTAATTAATGAGTGCTTCTTTTTATTCTCTCAACTGTCCCAATTTGTCCTAAAATTTATATATTCACCTGACATCAAACCTCTTTTTTTTGAAACCAAAATCCTTGTAGCCTTTAATTATGTGAAACTTATATTTAAGTCTTACAAATCCAACTCTAGTAAAAATTATGGTGAAAGGTTATACTAAATTAAAGAACATCCTCAAGGTGTTCAGAGGAAAAAATGGATACACTTCAAAATAATGAGAATAAGACAGGTATCAGAATCTCATCAGTAAAATTGAACACTGGAAAACAGAGCAAGGTGTTCACAATTCTTATGGAAATTTACATTGAGCTTAGAATTATATTTCATTAATTAGGTATGAGAACAGAATAAAAGCATTTTCAGAAGTTTAAGAAGACAGAGTTTTCTTGTATGTACTACTTTTTAAGGAGTTATTTTAGGATGTTTTCTGAAAAATTGAGTACACCAAGGATGATATATGAGATCCCAGAACTGTGGATCTACAGGAGAGAGAGAAGCCTTCAGATGTCACCTGGGTGACAGGAGAGAGAGCAAGCATCACAGTTTAGAACACAGGGGACAAAACTTTGAGAGACTTCAAAATTCAGTAGAATTAACAGTAAAATTGATAGTTTAGAAAACCATGGGAGTATGTTGTATATTAGCCAAGAAAAGATGCCTCAAGAAGCAGAAATATGAATGTGGTTTGAAGTTTTACTGATGATCACCAGAAGAACTGAGAATAATATCATAATAATATTGGGAAAAAGGAGGGTGAGGAGAGATGCAGCATTGTGTGTAAATCTCACCTATCAAAGCAGAAGATAATAGATTAGGTCAAAAGTGTAAAAATCGACATATTCAAAAATCAACAAGCAGTGCAAGCAAATTATTCACAGATATGGGGGTAAAGACTAGACTAACTAAATCAGGTTAATGATAAAGTAGTTAGTTCTGGAAAGTTATAATTAAAATTAAATGTGGGAATGGGACTTCCTAGGTGGTGCACTGGTTAAGAATCCGCCTGCCAATGCAGGGGACACGGATTCCATCCCTTCCCCAGGAAGATACCACATGCCACGGAGCAACTAAGCCTGTGTGCCACAACTATTGAGCCTGAGCTCTAGAGCCCGTGAGCCACAACTGTTGAGCCCATGTGCTGCAACTATTGAAGCACATGCACCTAGAGCCTGTGCTCTGCAACAAGAGAAGCTACTGCAATGAGGAGCCCACACACCACAAAGAAGAGTAGTCCCTGCTCACCGCAACTAGAGAAAGCCTGTGTGCAGCAGTGAAGAGCCAACACAGAAAATAATTAAATAAATAAATAAATTAAATAAAATTTAAAAAAAAATTAAAAAAAAGAATGAAATCACCTTCTTAAAAATTAAATGTGGTAAGATTTCAGGAAGAACCTGCTGCTCATTCTAGAATTTTCTAAGTTATATATTTACTTCCTTGATCAATAGATAAACAATATACAAGTAAACAAAACTACAGATGATGAGAGACTATTAAACACTGCCTATGCTAACTTGTGATATAGATTTTTTTTAAGAACTTTTATTGAGATACAGTTAACAGACAATAAACAGCATATATTTAGAGTGTACAATTTGGTATCCCAATCTTCCAATCCATCCCCCCCATCTCTCCCTGCTTTCCCCACGTGGTGTGCATGTGTTTGTTCTCTACACCTGTGTCTCTATTTCTGCCTTGCATTTCCTCTTTCATAGTTGTTAGCATTTGCCTTATGTATTGAGATGCTCCTATATTGGGTGCATATATATTTATAATTGTTATCTCCTCTTCTTGGCTGGATCCCTTGATCTTTATGTAATATCCTTTCTTGTCTCCTGTAACATTTTTTATTTTAAAGTCTATTTTATCTGATATGACTATTGCTACACCAGCTTTCTTTTGATTTTCATTTGCATGGAACATCTATTTCCATCCCCTCACTTTTCATCTGTATGTGTCCCTAGGTCTGAAGTGGGTCTCTTGTAGACAGCATATATATGGGTCTTGTCTTTGTATCCATCCAGCCAGTCTGTGTCTTTTGGTTGGGGCATTTAGTCCATTTACATTCAAGATAATTATCGATATGTATGTTCCTATTACCATTTTCTTAATTGTTTTGTTGTTGTTTTTGTAGGTCCTTTTCTTCTCTTATGTTTCCCGCTTAGAGAAGTTCCTTTAGCATTTGTTGTAAGGCTGGTTTGGTGGTGCTGAATTCTCTCAGCTGTTGCTTCTCTGTAAAGCTTTTGATTTCTCCATTGAATCTGAACGAGATCCTTGCTGGGTAGAATATTCTTGGTTGTAGGTTCTTCCCTTTCACCACTTTAAATATATCATGCCACTGCCTTCTGGCTTGCAGAGTTTCTGCTGAGAAATCAGCTGTTAACCTTATGGGAGTTCCCTTGTATGTTATTTGTCATTTTTCCCTTGTTGCTTTTAATAACATTTCTCTGTCTTGAGTTTTTGTCAGTTTGACTACTATATGTCTTGGCGTGTTTCTCCTAGGGTTTATCCTGTCTGGGACTCTCTGAGCTTCCTGGACTTGGGTAGCTCTTTCCTTTCCCATGTTAGGGAAGTTTTCAACTAGAATCTCTTCCAATATTTTCTCAGGTCCTTTCTCTCTCTCTTCTCCTTCTGGGACCCCTATAATGCAAATGTTGGTGTGTTTAACATTGTCCCAGAGGTCTCTTAGGCTGTCTTCAGTTCTTTTCATTCTTTTTTCTTTATTCTTTTCTGTATCCGTGATTATCACCATTCTGTCTTCCAGGTCCCTTATTTGCCCTTCTGCCTCCGTTAATCTGCTATTGGTTCCTTCTAGTGTATTTTTCATTTCAGTTATTGTGTTGCATATGTCTGTTTGTTTGTTCTTTAATTCTTCTAGGTCTTTGGTAAACTTTTCGATCTTTGCATCCAGTCTTTTTTCAAAGTCCTGGATCATCTTCACCATCATTATTCTGAATTCTTTTTCTGGAAGGGTGCCTATCTCCTCTTCATTTAGTTGTTTTTCTGGGGTTTTATCCTGTCCCTTCATCTGGTACAAAGTCGTCTGCTTTTTCATTTTCTCTGTCTTTCTGTGGCTTTGGTTTTCAGTTCCACAAGACAAAATGCTGCTGATACTGCTTGATACTGCTGTCTGGCCTCTTTCGGAGGAAGCTATCCTGTGATATAGCTTTGTTTTCTGATTTCTGTCATCAAAATGAAATCACATGGTCCAAAACCAATACCTACACTTAGCAGAGGAAAAACTTGCTAGATTAATATTTGTTCACACATGCATTCATTCATCTGACAAATATATGTGATGCATCTTTCACTCTACTACATGAGAGTTAAAATATAAAATAAACAAAATAGCAAATCAGTTTTTTCTAATTTGAAATATTTTGCACTAATGATATTAAACAATGAAATAGATAACAGAGAACATGATTGATGAATGTTACTAGTGTATTAGTAAGAGGGTACTAAAGGAACAGAAAAAACATATGAAACTAAATTCAGGATGATGTGCTACTTTTATGGAAGAGACAATTGCATTAACTCAAATATCACAGGGATATTAAGAAAACTAAATATCAGTTTCCCTGATTGTGCTGCAATAATGAAAATCCAACATTATGCACATATGTACATGTCTATTAATTGTTATCCAGGGAGTAAACCCAAACTTTTCCTTTTATTGTAAAACAAACGAGTCAATTGTTTAATTTATTACTTTATGTTCAGATTATTAATGCTCTAAATCTTCAGAAACTAAAATTGGTTGACTATATTTTAGTTTTCTAACATGGTACTTTAAAAAAGTGAATTATATTAGAAAGAGAATGAAGAACACTTAGAACTATGGAAAAAGTCATTGATAGCAGAGAAGCAAAGCAAAAAAAATAAATAAATAAAGACATGCCCAGTAAAAGGAAAGGTGAGAGTGAATTTGAGTCAATATATAACAGAACCTTCAAGGGGGAACATAAAAACAAAACAAAAAACTTCCACTGTTTAGGTGACAAGGACACTACTCAGCTGCTGCAGCTACAGGGGCTGTGAGTAATGTTCTGGGCCAGGCAGGTGGAGCTGTGTGGACCTCAGGTCCTGTCTAAGGAGATGGCCAGACAGAGGAGGAGTTAGGCATGGGCGCTGAGAATGTTTCTGGTGACGACATGCAGGCAGAATGGTAGGCGAGGATGCAGTATCAAGGGGATTATTGGAGACTTTGACAATGCAGAGTTGAGTGACAGTCAGTGCCAGCTCATTTCTTGTGAGGGTGTGAACAAGACTACTAACCATGGAGGTTAAAAGCATAGGAAGACTTGAGAAACATGTTGAAGGACAATGGAACAAGGATTGTGGCTGGCGAAGGCTGACTGGGAGTGAAGGAAGCTGGAGGGATGAAGATGATATAGACCTTTCCATCTGAGTGGCACTAAAATAATGTCACCATTTTGTAAATACATTCACTTGTATCTTTTTTTTTAAATTCCACATATAAGTGATATCATATGGTATTTGTCTTTCTCTGACTTACTTCACTTAGTATGATAATCTCCAGGTCCCTTCATGTTGCTGCAGAGGGCATTATTTCATTCTTTTTTATGCCTGAGCAGTATTCCGTTGTATATATGTACCACATCTTTATCCATTCATCTATAAGGGAAAAGAATCTGAAAAATAATATATTTATCTAAATATATAAAAATATATCCATATGTCCATATATATATATATATATATGGATAACTGAATCAATGATGTACACCTGAAACTAATACAACATTGTAAATCAACTATACTTCAAAAAAATGATGTTATCTTAAGAGAAATAAGGAAGCAAAAACAGGGAACTCATTTAAAAGAAACAAACACAAGAGAAATAGAAAGTAGAGTAAATGTTAAAACTAATCAACACATCATTATTAAATCATTTTAGGCTTAAGAAATTGCTCCACTAGTACAAGTGCTCCAAATACAAGAAAAGTTTCTCAGTAATCTATTAATTTTATTTTTCTTAACTTAAAGACATAATTAAGTGTTAAAGATACTCTGCTAACATAAGACATTATATGAGAATATATTTGTATGTGAAAATACAATTTTCTGCTACCTGTCCTAATGTTTTAAAAGTTTAATTATAAGTATTTTCTAAACAATAAATTTGGTATTTTTCCCTAGAATTACATCTCCAACTGATGAAACTTGCTTCACTTTGATGTTTTTCCAGGAAAAGTTTTACTTTTTCTCTGGTGACATCTGAATCATTGAAAGATTGCATCTTGACTGTAAAATTAACAGAATGTTGGTAGGCATCTAAATCTTTTCAGATGTGATATATAATTCATGTTTATTTCCCTTCTCTGTTGTGGAAATGAGCCTGGTTATTTACCGTTTATTCAAGGAAGAATTATGAAAAATGTGTTCTTGCTAAAATTTTATTGCTAAGAAAAGCAAGTTATTGCTAATCTTGTCTCACTCCCCATCCCACCATGGTAACTCATTTGTGCCTGTGACAAAAAGAACCATCACTGTGGTATTTTTTAAATTTCAAAACACTTGATATAATCTTTTTGTTTCTCTCTTTTAAATTGTGTATGTCTTCAAAATGGAGAACATGCACACACAATGTGTCAAAGACAATGTTAGAAAAATCCAAGAAAACTACCAAATCACTTGTTATTTCTAGATAAAAAATATGCATATCTGCTAAATATTATATCTAAAATTTGAGGGAAAAGCAAAAGCTTCAGGATAAGACTTGCATATAAACTGAAGTAAACAATTTTTACTTGCACTTATAAAATCTTACTATCGAGCAGGGTAAATATGAAAATAGATATTTTTGGTTTGAGCAGGCAGCAAGGTCATTTTCAGTAATAAACAATTGAAATGTAAAAGTTAATGTGAAATTAATGTGCTTATTAATATGCTACATGAAAACCCAAGTTAAAGTGAAATAACTGAACTGACCTTTTCTTTAACTTGAGTGAGAGAATAGGAACACACTGCAATTCAACACAAACATCTAATTGTTCCAACCTGAAAAAGGATACCTTTTTATTAAATAATTCATTTCTCTTCTCCTGGCTTCATTTATTTTCTTCTTAACATACATAAAAAACATATGGGACTTGGTGTTTTTATAATCTTTGTATAAGAAATATAATTTTACTGAATTATAAATCAAATAGGCTTTCGTAAAATCATCTGTCCACTGTTTTTTTTAGTAATTGTTTTATGTTCTCATGCTAAACTATTATAAATTGTGTATGAGTGACTTTTTAAACATTGTATTACAGAAGTGTTCAACACACACACACACACACACACACACACTACTACAGAGAGTAGCCGATGTTCCCCTTTGTTACCATCTCTGATCCACAGCAATTGCTGCAGTCGAACCAATACTCTGTTGAGCTGTTATCATTTGAGAATTTTAAAGCAAATTTAAGAAAACAACTTCTTATACACTTAAATAGCCCAATGTGTATTTCTCACAAGATATTATAATTTTTTAATATAACCATAATGCTATTCTTACCCATTCAAAAAAAAATACTTCAATATAAACTAATATCCAGTCCATGTTCAAATACCCCCATGTACCAAAAATATTGTTTTTGTACTTGGTATGTTTGAATTCTTAAACATTTTCTGATATGTACATATTACTATAGGTAAATTATACATATGACTATGTACATAAATCTATGTATTTCTAGTGCAAATATTTGTACAAGTTTTTGCAAACTACACTATTTAAGCATTGTATACATTGGAGGTTTAAATTTTATTGAAAGAAAGATATGGGTGAATGTATGTGTTTGTGTTTGTAAGTGTATAATTTTTACTCTAATCATAACTATTAGGCTCAATTTTATGCTATAACCTAAGATGTAGATAGCTTGAGACTGATAGCTCAAACTGTAGTTCTCAAAATTAATTTAAACATTCTATAAATGTTTACTGAACACATACACTAAGAACCTATTACTATGCTCCCATTTATATATGAGAAAAATAAAAAAGAGAGAATTTGTAATTTCCTTGATTTTTTTTTTGTGCTAGGTCAGTGTGAAAAATCTATCAAATATTGTGTGAAAGGGAAAGATGTTTTTGAGAACATGTAGAGACAACTAATGAGCTGAAAATACTGGAATCTTGAGGAAAGAGAGACGATCATTGGCTGGAAACCGCTTTTCCAAAGTGGGTGGTAATTTTATTTGGTTTTCATGGCAGCAACTTTCACAGACTAACATGGAAGCGTGTCGGTGTAAGATCTGTTTAGGGGAGAGTAAGTGAACAAGGCTAGTAAATATGAAGCATTTATTTGGAAAACTGATTTAAAGTGAGAAGATGGTGGAATTATAGAAGTTCTTTAATTCAACATTAACATATTTCAATTATGTTATAGTGAAGGGAATAAGCCACTTTAGGTCTTTTAGGCAGAAAAAGATTTGATGTGGGGCATTTATGATTCACGGTTATATCCATGGTCTCTTTGGTGACACTCATGTGGCTTCCAAAAATGGCTGATGTAAGTCCACATCATGTTACCTATTCTATTTTATTTCTTTAAAGGAGGAGTCCTTTTGAGCACCCACATGGCTTAGAAATGTTTTTTTTTTCCTTTTTGGCTGTGTTGGGTCTTCGTTGCTGCGCAGGCTTTCTCTAGCTATGACTAGCAGGGGCTACTCTTCGTTGCAGTGTGCGGGCTTCTCAGTGTGGTGGCTGCTCTTGTGGAGCATGGGCTCTAGGCATGTGGGCTTCAGTAGTTGCAGCACATGGGCCCAGTAGTTGTGGCATGCAGGCTGTAGAGCACAGGCTCAGTAGTTGTGGTGCACAGGCTTAGTTGCTCCTCGGCATGTGGGATATTCCCAGACCAGGGGTTGAATCCATGTTCCCTGCATTGGCAGGCAGATTCTTAACCACTGCGCCACCAGGGAAGTCCTTGGCTTAGAAAGATTGCCCAAGTCTAGATGCACTCTAAGAGGACTTCTTTCTTATCTCCACGTAAGGGTTCCTTATGACTAAACTTCCAGTCTTGTTTCTCTCAAGCTTCTCACCATCTTGCAACCTGACTTGTTACTGATCATTAAAAATGTATAAATATACCTCTGTCCATATAACTTTCCAGACAAAGTAAAAACCTTGATGGATTATTGGAAGTTCTACCTGCCAGGATGATTTTCCTCCCTACTGTTTGGAGCTTCTCCTGGGTGATAATGTTACCTTGTGGTCACCCAATTCCGACAAATAGCAGGTTGTATTGCATGACTAACTGTCTATAAGCCAGACATGAATATTTTCCTTTTGGATGCCCATCATATAAAACACCACTGGAGGCTAGGTCTATTGCAGATTTGAGCAGCCAGTGCATCTCTTTTGTGCTGCTATGCTGCTGTCAGGACCTGCTGTCTACCACTTTTGAAATGCATCACCTTCATTTCATGATGGAATTCTGCTACAAGCACAGAGCTGTAGGACTTGAAAGATAATATCCATATTCTTTTGGGCTGGTCAGTTCAGTCATCACTTGGTGTCGTATAGTCAGGTCTTTCTTGTTGGATGCAGCAAGGAGCTGTGTCTCAAAACTTGAATAATTATCGCTAAAGAGAACATTGCTTTTCAACAAAACACTGCATGATGTTTCTTCTACTGAGCATGTCACAGGCACTATTATTCTTACAAACTTACTATGGATAGTCTGAACTTTATTATATCTGCTAAGAAGTGAAAGTGAAGTTTGAGTGCCAGTTCAGCCTCCCCTGTGGTGGGAAAAAACCAGCATTCTTTTGTCCAAGAAACCACTTGCAGCAGGCAGCGTGACAGATGCTTCAGTAGATAAAGAGAAGCAACACAACCAATATAGTAAATGTCTCACCAGAAATCTCTAAAAAAGACCAGCAAATGATGTGCTATTTCCTATTGGCAATCGGCACATCTTTCACTTCTGAGAGAATAGCCTGATGTAGGGCCTCCAGAAAATTTACTGAGATGGCAAGTCCCTTGATGTTTCTGAGCTTAATTCCCTACTTTCTGGCATTCATATTTCTTACTAAGGTAGGTGGATAACCTGCTATTTCCCACATCACTGAAGATTCTGAACAAACTGTAGTCAATGCTGTGAAACATTGTGACCATTGTGGGGTGGTTAAAGCTTTTCAGAAATAAGATAGTAAGAAATTAAGAATTTTGTCTTACCCTGAGAAAGGACAGTGAAGGTTTTTATCCATAACTTATTAAAGTAACCACGATGACCTTGCCTCTTTTACAGGGCTCCATTGGCATTTGCCATTTCTGAATGTTATCTGTGGTACATTGTTATGGTAATTGCTCCCAATGTGTCACATCCCCTGTATCCACACCCTTCTTTTATACCCTTCCAGATTGACTCTGGGCTTGATCACGAGCCCCCATTTTCTGGTCATTGATGTATTAGCATATATGACAACCCAAGACTTGAAAATATCTTGAGCTTTAGGTCTTGCCCTCTTATTTCTGGAACTTTTCCAGGACCATGTTAAAAAATGAAGTTAGGTTCTTACCAGATGAGAGCATATGGGAAAATGTGCCAGTACTTCCATCCAACCCACCATTCCAGTGAAAGCGCACACTCCTGAAGAGCCCAGCCAACACCGTATGAAAGAAAGGAAGCAACTCAATTGGACATAGTCCAACCTTCACATCTATAGTGAAGCGAATGATTGTTTAAGGTCCCTGAATTTGGGGTAGTTCATTAGGGAGAAATAGACAATCAGTAGAGAAATTGGTGACTGGAACTGGGACTATCACAAAAATTTAAAGCATATGGAAGAGTCTGGGTGGGAGGTAGAGGCTGAGGAGGCACAAGGAAATATTATAATTGGTAAAGGTAGCAAATCTTTAAAGAGTCCATATTGGAAAAGCAATGAGGTAACAGCTACTGGAAGAGGCTGGAAGATGATGACTCATGTAGTTAAAACATAATTGTCAACCCATCTAAGTAGAGGCAACTGATCTTTGACAAAGGAGCAAAGACAACACAATGGAGCCAATGAAGCAAAGGAAGTTTTTTTCAACAAATGATGCTGAGACAACTGGACAAACCCATGCAAAAAAAGAAACTGGATTCAGATCTTATACTCATCACAAAAGTTAACTCAAAATGGATCATAGACGTAAATAAAAATGCAAAACTCTAAAACTTCTAGAATATAACATAGGAGAAAACCTTGATGCCCTTGCATATGAAAATGACCTTTCAAAATTCTGCCCTGTGAAAGATAGTGTCAAGAGAATGAGAAGACAAGTCACAGACTGGGAGAAAATACTTGCAAAAGACACATCTGGTAAAGGACTGGTATCCTAAATATACGAAGAACTCTTGTATTGATAATTCAACAATAAGAAAACAACCAATTAAAATATGGTCAAAAGACGTCACACTAAAGAATATATACAGATACCAAATAAGCGTATGAGAAAATCCACATCATATGTCATAAAGATTAGGAAAATGCAAAATAAGTAGAAAATGAGATACCATGGCACACCTATTAGAATAGCCAAAGTCTGGCACACTGACAACATCAAATGTTGGCGAGGATGTTGAGCAACAGGAACTTTCCTTCATAATGGTGGGAGTGTAAAATGGTACAGCCAGTTTGTTGGTTTCTTATAAAACTAAACATGCTTTTATCCTACAATCCAGGAATTGTACTTGGTATTTATCCAAAGGTGTTCAAAACTTATATCCACACAAAAGCAAATGCACAAGGATGTTTATAGCAGCTTTATTCATAACTGTCAAAACTTGGAAGAGGTCCTTCCGAAGGTGAATGGATAAATTAACTGTGGTCCATCCAGACAATGGAATATTATTCACCACTAAAAGGAAATGAGCTATCAAGCCATGAAAAGACACGCAGGACACTTAAATACCTATTACTAAGTGAGAGAAGCTGCAGAGGCTAAATACTATATGATTCCAACTATATGACATTCTGGAAAAGGCAAAACTATGGAAACAGTGAAAAGATCTGTAGTTGCCAAGGGTTGAGGGGAAGGGGAAGGATGAACAGGCAGAGCACAGAGGATTTTTTTGTGTGGTGAGAATACATTGCATGATGCTATTATGATGATACATGTCATCACACATTTGTCCAAACCCACAGAATGTGCAGCATCAAGAGTGAACCCTAGTCAAGGAAGGGAGGGAATACGGGGATATGTGTATAAAAACAGATGATTGAACTTGGTGTACCCTCAAAAAAATAAAAAAAAATAAAAAAAAAATAAAAAAAAAAAAAGAGTGAACCCTAAGGCAAACTATGGACTCTGGGTGATTATGACGTGTCAGTGTAAGTTCATCTATTGTTAACTGATGGCAGATGTCGGATAATGTGGGAGAGGTCTATGCACTTAGGGAGATCAGGGAGTATATAGGAAATCTCTGTACATTTGCTTCAATTTTACTGTGAACCTAAAGCTGCCCTAAAAAAAAATAAAATTTTAAAAAACATTATCAAATGTTGCCTGTGATAACTGGGATGGTATAAAACATACCTAATCAATATATAGAGCTTGGTTTCCAGGGAAGAAATCTCTGAATTGCTTGGACTCATACAGTAAAGTTCAGGGAGTCCAAAGTTCCCCATCCTCCTTCTGAGACAGGTACTATAGTTAGTTACAAATTCGGGTAAAGTTGAACTATTTGAGTCATATTTCTGAGGTTCAGGAATGATTCTTCTGTTATCTGCAGAGTTTCTCTAAGAGCTACTTTATTTTGCAAGTTGAAAAATATTTTTTGTCCTTGTTATTTTGCAGCTCATGGATTCCAGTGGCTTCCCTCATTACTGCTGCCATTTTGGTAACTGGTCAATATGCACATATACTTCATCCTCTTATTCTCCCAACTGCTTCATTTCTAGGTCATGTTGAGTTGTTTAAATAATTTCAGAGATGCAGAAAATCCCTCAGAGATATTTTCTGATAAAATTCCAACCTTGGAATACTGCTTCTGAAATTCCATTATTAGTCTTAGTGTTTTTCCTAAACATTAAAAATCTGAAATTCACTCTCCCTGTTTGCTCATGATAAGTTCTAAGGCACATGTGTGTGTAATTGTCAAAGATCAGTGAATACAGTTAATATTTGTTTATTTTATTGTATGTAAATTTCATATCAAAACTCATTAAATATTAAACTATGCAATAGCATGCATGCTGAAGTATTCAGAGGAAATTGACTGATGTCTGAGATTTGAAATGTAACAGAAAATAAGATGTAGTAGTGGATGGATAGAGGGATGGATAAAGGTAGATGCGTGAGAAACAAGCATCATAAAATGTGATGATAGAATCTGGTTCATGGGAATAGGAAGTCTTCACTGTAACAATTTTCCCAAATTTTCTCTAAGCTTGAAAATGTTCACAGTAAAATGTTAGGGGGAAATGTCCCAAGACAGATGTATTATCCTCCAGAATGTATGGAAATTATTCTCTTACAGAAATTCTCTAAGCCTCTTTTCTTATTGAAAATTCTGACCAGTGTTTTGAGACTTCATAAACTACTTAAATTGTTTCCTGAAAATACTTCCTTGCTTTCACTTTTTGTTTTGTTTGGGTTGCTATTTGAGCTGTGATGGGCTCAATAAAAGATTCTGATCTATTGTCATGTTCTCTAAAAATTCAGTCAGAGCTTTATCACCATCAGAAGCATCACAATCACATGAGTCATTTTTGTTCTTCTGTGGCAATTAGGACTTGGGTGATTCTTTTATCTTCAGGGACTGGCAGCCTCAGTAAACAGAAAGCAGATCATCTGTTCAGAGTCAGATGACCCTAGGTGGAGGCAGACCGTGATGGTTGCTAGCACAAAGACCCGGAACCCACTGTCTGTAAAGACGGGGAACAGCCCTAATAATCTTCCTTCCAGGCCAAGCAGTAGAAAAAAGCTCTTATTTCAGCCTGCTTGCTTATCCAGTGAGGATACCTAGGCTTTATTATGAGGTTCACAGTTCACATGGTTAATTATGACAGTTCAGAGCTAGAGTGCAGTTCTTCAGTTTCCTATACAGTGACTGCTATATGCATCACATTGGGTACCAGGGTGAGTCAAAAAATATCCTCACTCAGGCTGTAGAATGTATCTTAATTAACTTTTAGAAAAGACAAATATATCATTTTTTGACAGTCTCCTAGCTTTTCAATACACTTTGTCCATCTATCAACAGGTTTCGTATTCCCTCATTAAGAACTGTTTTAGGCTGAGCTGCAAGCCACGAATGCACCACTGTCTTCACTCCTTCATCAGAAGTGAATTTTTGTCCTCGTAGGGCTGTTTTCAGGAGACCAAACAGGTAAAATCTGATGGAGCAAGATCTAGGACTATAGGGAGGATGCTTTAACACCTCAAAACGAAGTTTTTGCAGAGTGTCGACAGTGTGGGCAGAAGTGTGCAAACATGCACACCCTCAGACCACAAAAAAGAAATCACTGCACACTGCTTTTCTTTCGTGCAAATCACAAATGGGGCATCCATTTTTGCTTGCATCACGGTTACAAATGAACTGATGTAACACATTCACACCTGCACAGCAGTGACTGGGGAAACAGTAGCCTTGAACTGAAAGTGCTGATAAGACAGTGCAGCCAGCAGAAGTTTTAATATGATCGGAGTGCGGATGATTTTTGACTCACCCTCATATTTTGAGATCCATATTCAGTTAGCCGGTATCTCTGTTCATTTGCTTGCTTTCATATTCATTAAAAATAATAAAATTTCAATATAAAGGGGGAAAAGTTTATTTTGTTATAAAAATTAGAATTAAAATTGAAAATTTAAAAAGAAAATGCTAACAAAATTTCAGCCAGCAAAGAAAATGCTAATGTATTGCCACTAAAAACACACACTTTTAAAACTAGAAGACAAACACATATAAAACAAAATAAGGCAAATTTTTTGGCCACTTGGAAAATGGAAAATTTCCACTTTTTAATCGATATCAATGCATTCCTTCACAAAATTTGTAATAATTGCTACAATTGTTGCCACTTGGATTCTGGTTAATATTACTACCATCATGTAGTTTGGAACCAATCTTGGTTCTAATCAAGGATTGTTTAACAAATCTAGTTTGGTAGTTTATGGTTAAGGAGGGAACCTGAGATCATCTGAAATTTAAACTGCAGGGGCTGCTATCAACACCCTAATCTGTATGCAAGTTCGAAGTCAACTCATGCTCTGTCTCTATTGCTTGTTCATAGATGCTCTGGATTTTCAGTATCCCTGCAGATACTGGCTCTAAAGATGGAGATGGTGGCACATAACATTCAAAGGTGACAAACCACTGCCAAATCTGCAGATCATCACAGACACTTGTTGAGCACTAGTGCAAGGAACTCTTTTAAGTGCGTTGTGTGCCTTAACTCAAGTGTAGTGTTATCGTTACCCTTTTGCAGATAAGAGATTTGGGGCTCACAGCAGTAAAAGTTTTCCAAAAGTTTAAAATGCTACTAAGAATTAGAGCTGGGAGTTAAACTCAGCCAGGTTGGTTCCAAACTTTTGTTTGTAATCATTGTGCTGAAGGGTAAATCAGAGGTTCAGGAATCTGGTGTGAGTGATTAACAAGTTAATCACCGCCTTATTCCTTGCGTAAACATCTCCAGGCATAAGTTCCAGCAACGAGGTCTATCTCAGTTCCGTTCAAAATGTGCCAATTCCTTTCAAATTGCACAATCCAGTAATGTAAACAGTATAACCCTTACCCAAACAAATCATTGATGGTAATAACAATAATATTTATTGTTCATTGCGGGCCTCATATACATATTTTACATTTGCATTCATGATCTCTCTCTATTTTTTTTTAAATGGCGTATGGTTCCTTTACACTGCTGTGTCAGTTTCTGCTGTACAGCAAAGTGAATCAGCCATATGTATACATATATCCTCTCTTTTTTTGATTTCCTTCCCGTTTCGGTCACCACAGAGCATTGTGTAGAGTTCCCTGTGCTATACAGTAGGTTCTCATTAGTTATCTATTTTATATGTAGTAGTCTGTATATGTCAACCCCAATGTCCCAGTTCATCCCACCCCACCTTTCCCCCTTGGTATCCATGTTTGTTCTCTACGTCTGTATCTCTATTTCTGCTTTGCAAATAAGATCATCTATACCATTTTTCTAGATTCCACATATGTGTTAATATATAATATTTGTTTTTCTCTTTCTGACTTACTCTGTATGACAGTCTCTAGGTCCATCCATATCTCTACAAATGACCCAATTTCATTCCTTTTTATAGCTGAGTAATATTCCATTGTATATATGTACCACATCTTTTTTATTGCATTCATGATCTCTTGATTCTCACAGCAACATTAAGAGCTACTTAGTATTATTAACATATTTACAGATGAGGTAACTGAAACTTATGGAAGTTTACTTACATGATCAAAATATACAGGAAATTAAATGCTTACAAATGTACCTGTAACATCCACAGAGATGTCTGGCAATCGCAGGTGCTTAGTGAACAGGAAAAGAAAGTGAGGTCACATAGATTATAACTGGTTTCGTCAGTACAATGTGAATAGCAAGTCCTCTCTCTGCATTATGTCATAATTGCATTTGGGGGACCCTTTTATCATCTGCTTGAACCTCAGTTGTTTGGCCTGCCCTGTGAGGTCTGCTTATTCGCCTCTCTCTGACCCATTATAGTCCCAGGGAAGGTTCATTCCCGTTACATGTTGATGACATAGAAAATGAAGATTTGTTCTTTTCGAATAAGAAATTAAATATACACATCAAGATTTGAAAGTAGAAGCGTGAATCAGGTTTGCTTTGGGTTTCCCAACCTTATTTCCCACCCAAATTATAGTTTTTTCACCATGTTTTAATATTGTAGAAGAAGTAAAACAATAATACAACAACAATGTAATCTTCCCTGTATCCTCTTAGGTTTAGTAACTGGAGCCTGCAAATCAAACTGATAAAAGACATTAACTTAACAGGAGAAAGGTTCATTTTGCATGCATACAGGGAGCCCCTCAGAAAAGGAGTGGAAACCACAAAGAAGTGGTTAGATCTAGAGGCTTATATATCATTTTAACAAAGGGAAATAAACTGTGAAGTAACTCGACAAAGAAAGGGAAGGTTGTGTTTCTAGGGCAGTAAATTGGGATAGGTAAAATATATGGGAGAAACTAGTGGAAGATATGGGTGATTTTGTAAGTTGTATTATGCAGGCTCAGTTTGATGCCTTCTTCATTGATAAGAGTTCTCTTCAGTGACTGAGTCATCCTCCTCTTCCTAGTTCTGGAAAAAGTGACACTTTTGCAAAGGGAAATTTATGTCCTGCTTTTAGACTGAAAGGGGGAGAGCAGAAATCCAATTCCTTTCAGCTCAAAACAATCCTTATGCCAAAGTGGAATATTTGGGGCAGCAAATTCTGATTCCCTTCAATATCTAATTAATGTTATGAAGCTTTTGACCTAAAACATGGCTACCCAGATTTCAGGCATATAAAATTAATACACTAAGGAAATTATCTGAATTGCTAATCCAATATTTTAAAAGCATGTAATACCAATATATATTTATTTCTTTATTATATTGTCATGGTAAGTCACTCAGAAAATTACTGTAAGAGGGCAGAATATGCTTTCAAAAAAGTGACTCTGGGATTTAAATAAAACTTCCCTAAAAGATAACTTCCTGTACTGTCTTTAAAACAAAAACATTTTTAAGATAAAGATATTTAATTTAAATTAATTTCCAGTTTAAATGTTAAAAATCATGCATTTGACAGACTCTAGCATATCTTGTAATTTCAGATGGCATTCTTAGAGTGCATTTTGTTTTTATAATGGATACTTTCCTTATTTAGTATATTATGTAGTCACATAATGAGTTTGAAAAACTCAGTAAATTACAGATGAAAGCAGTGCATCTCTTGGGATTACAGTTTTAATACCAAGCCTAGTTATATATCTACCAGGCAATAAAAATTATTTAAAAAGGGAGTATTATTTGGTTTATTACATCATATATAGAGTGTCTAGTCCCCAAAAAGAAAATTTTACTTTATAATATTATAAAACAATAATATTAGATATATGGGTGAGTCAAAAAATTATCCGCACTCCAGTTATATTAAATTTTGCAGCCAGAGTGCGGATAATTTTTGACTCACCCTCATATATTTAAGGATTCCTGCAGAAAGACTGCAAACTTTCAAACTTAAAAATACAGATTTTGACTACTTTTTGCCCCACTGTTTCTCTTTCGCAGCCTTATCATGTTTGTTACAGTGAAATTTCTCAACAGCCGTCTGCTAAAAAGATTTTCTCTTGGGTTATAGTTCTTTTCTTGTTGTATTCTAATTAGAGCCTGTTAAGCTTTAAGATGAATATTTTCTACTAAGAACAAAGTGGAGTAAAACTATTCAGTGCCCCTGAGAATCCTACAACATCTGTTCATAGTACTTATTCCACTTCTTTGGTTCTCCCACATCCCCCAAAAAAGTATGTTGAGATATCAACATTCACAGTCATCATTTATGATAACCATCTGAGAATATTCTGAGTACTTTCTCAGATTTATGAGTTTTCTTCACAGTGTAATCATGCTTGAATTTTCAATTAAAATAACATTCATATCTTTTGAGGTATTTTTGATTTTATTATATACTTCATACAAGATATACGCATATATCTCATAAATGTACATACATACATGTATTATATATGCATTATATCTGTCTATTTGAATGTTGGTTACATTGTACAAAAGGTTAGGCAACTGCACGTTTATTCTTTTCACACAGTCTCAGTTACAGTATATCCTTTGTATGCTTAAAACTTTTAATTATAGATGTCATCCATAAAGGGCATTTTTGTTATTTTTGCCTAAAGTATATAGTATACAGTACACAGTAATAAGAATTATCAGGCGTAGGTGTGTTTATATCACCTAGTCGTTCTCCATTTTTGGAATCTAGAGTGACTCCTAATCACCTCTGAAAACCCTTAATCCATGACTTCACTATTCCTTCTTAATTACCTTCCTTTTACCTTTATTGCCCTAAGAGTTCAATGTACTTCAACACTGGGATGTACTTTCAGCATTGGGTTTCAAGAAACTCTGTCCTTTACTACAATCTAAACATGATCAGTATTATTTTTCCTAAGTGTCATCTCCCATGTATTCCAATTTTTGCTTCTAAATTGCATCACACTTAAATCCACATGGTAATCCATAGGTTTACATTTGTGTTCACGTGTCTGCATTTTTCTGTTTGCTGTAGGTTTCCTTCTAAGATGGCAAAGTCCTAAGTAGAGAGATGCATCATCTCAGTCTGTAGAAATTCCTGGAAGAATGAACACTCAGGAGGATGTTTATTTATCACACTACTTGATGAGTTTCCTTACTCAACTAAAGGCTCCCATGAGAGCACATGAAGATACCTTTACATGCTCAGGTAGCTATTCTACAGTATAGTCTAAAAATAAAACGAAGAGCTTAAATTTAAAATAAACCCTTTGTGCGATATGCTGGAATTTATAGCGATATCTTGCTACAAATCCTAACATAAGGAACTTATGATGTAATTGTAAAGCCACAACTAACACGTGTATGAGACAGCTCCCGGTACTGGGCTCTATACCATCTGCCCAAAGTGAAATGAGCGCTATGGGAATGACTGAAGAAAAGAAAGCAGAGCTGGGTCTTCTGCCAGGTCATGGCGTTTTCCATTTAAATCCCTCTTCAAGTACTGTCTCATAAAAATATATGTAAATTAAAACTTCTATCTTCTCCAGGAAATATAAACTAGTCATATTGCTTTCAAATCCTTTTTCCTGATAAAGTAAATATCTTTTTCTATGAAGATTGGCTTGACAATTTCTGAGCGATAGAAATATTACCATGAATTATGTGGCAGCTTTAAAACATGCTAAATTAACATGTGCTAACTTGTGTTTAGAAATGGAAAAATCTGAGGACTTCAGAATGTTCTCAAGGATATAGCTAATTAGATTTAAAGAAATAAAAACTGGCATGAATTAGGAATATACCAAAAAGCAGTTCAGTGTAGTGATGAAATTTGATAGTAATTCAGCATTACCTTAATGCCTCAGTGACAATAGTGACTGCCTAACTGCTGTGAAATTATTAACCTTTTGTACAATAAGTATTGGTGTTTGAATCATATCTAAGATTAATATGTAGTCTAGTCCAAAGCACACAATTCTTCATATGCCAACAACCTCAATATGCCGGGTTGAAGAAGAACATCTATGAAGGAATAATCAAAGACATGTTGGCAATCTAAAAACTAAATTATATCAGATTTTTTCCTTTTCTAAAGTAAATGTTTAAATAATAAACTCTTAATGCCTTTGACTTCAAGCAAACGTGCCTAGAATTTGTAGATTTAGAGATACCAAATTAATGAAAACTTGAAGTTATTCTCGAATCCAATCCCTGTCCCTCATTTTGTAAGTATAAATGACCCCAGGTAGAGGTTGAGGTGTACCCTTGGAATTGCACATGCAACCCTTCTTCTTTCCCTCCTCTATTCCAGACCCTCTGAGCTGAGGGATTAGGATATTTGAAAATTTGAGTCGAGTCTCCCCACATCAGTGTTCCATCTCCTGTGACTGTCCTGTGGTTGTATTTGTGCCTGCCAGGGGCATTTCCACATTGCCCTACCTTTTTCTTCTTTTTTTTAAGCTCTTTATTGAAATATAACTGCTTTACACTGTTGTGCCAGTTTTTGCTGTACAACAAAGTAAATCAGCTGTATTTATACATATATCCCCATATCCCCTCCCTCCCACAACTCCCTTCCACCCTCCCTATCCCAGCCCTCTAAGTCAACACCCATCGTCAAGTTGATCTCCCTGTGTTATGCCACAACTTCCCACTAACTCTGTTTTACATTTGGTAGTGTATATATGCCAGTGCTACTCTCTCATCCTCCTCTTGTTCAAGGTCAGTAAAAGCCAGGTCAGCCAGCAGTGAAAGAGGACAGCTTTTTAATGAACTTTTTAATGTCTCCTCTGAATGGTTGGCATAGATGGGATTGTTCCAGACCTGTCCTGGAAAGTTCTCTCTCTCCACGCTTATGTCTGTAATGTCGTCCTGTAACCTTCCTCTCAGTTGCCCTTCAGTAATTACTGAGATGTCACCTCCCCCCCCCCCCCCCCCCCCGTCTTAGTAGCTGCAGGGACATTGAAAAATTTCATATGCAGACCACCTCCAATTATTAAACTCAATTTCCTTTTGTTAGAGGCTCTCCTTGGGGGGTCCTAATCCTGAAGCCTTGCTCTTTGGGGCTTTCTTCTTTTGTTTTCCTCTGTAACAACACTTTTACAAGGGTCCTAAGGGCAATGTTCTCTAAAATGTCTTTCAGATTTCCCTGGTCTGTTGTGCTAATTCAGCACTTTCTCCTTTTTTATAATAGACTACTGAGGTCCTGTTTTTCAATTAGAATTTTCTGATTAATTCTTCGTGATTTAGGGCATCTTTATCTCTTCAAGGAATCAGATTCAGTTAACCTAGAGTAACCTCAATTTTGTACACAACATAAGAAATGCTTTCTTTACTTCTACCTTCCCATAAGGTCATGCTTAGAGGATCTTTTTCTGGTAACCTTAGGGGAATTTTAAAGGAAGATTTAGGTCAAATATTGTAAGAGCAGAAAGCTAATTGGAATCTCAATTAAAAAATTAATTGCCATATCCTGCAACAATAAAGAGGTCAAATTTCCACTGTATTTTGCCAGCAATACATTTGCATTAGAAAAGATCAATAGAAGGTAATGTAACAAATTAATTTAGAAAGGTTAAATTGATTTGTTAGCACTTGTATTACCGTTAGGGCTGGTGCTACTGATGGCAGTGAAACTGGTTTTGCCATAATTGGTCTTATTCCTGCTTTGTACTGAAAGGACTCTGAGAGTCCTTATAATAATTATGGGGATGCATGCAGTAGGCTATGAAAACAGTTTTTCTGAACCTTCTATGAAACCAGAGGCATGGGGTTTAGAGATTGTCCACTGAAGGTATGTGTATGTGTGTGTGTGTGTGTGTATTTCTTGTTTTCAACGTTTTGTAGACATAACATGGTGCCTTTTCAACCAGAGACCAGTTGAAACACCTGTCACATGTTTGTCTTTTTTCTATCATCTGGTTTTTGGGCACCTGTATTTGGAAGAACACAGGCTGAACTTGAAATAATCCCAGTTGGTTGGTTTACCAGGACAATTGCACACTGCAAGGGGAAAATGGTTTGCAGGCATGCTGTTTAAGAACTTCCTTGACAGTCCTTCTCTCAATTTGCTCAATATCTCCTTGCAAAATATTTCTCATTATCAGTTTTCAACATTTTCTCTAGTACTTTATTAAAAAATGCACCTTACACCCCAGTGATCACCATAATGTGAGCAATTCAGTCATAAGTAGGATTTTCCTCTACGAAGTTTGGGACCATATCTCGACCATAATCTCGACCATATCTCCTCACAAGTCTTTTGATGTTCTCTTACCGGCAGAAATATTTTTTTCCTATTATCCATAATGATTTGAAAATTTATACATGTGTGATGATGGAGGCGTTTAATTGTGTATTTTTCCTGAAGCCAAATTTAAATGTTTTTCTGGGAAATCCATTTCCATAGACATTCTATTATTTGAGGGTTTAAATCAGACCCTCTCAAAATATTTTCTCATCCTGGGCATCATCACCTATCACAGGGACCAGCAAGCTATTTCTGAAAAGGGCTTCTGTGCTAGCTTTCTTGCTGCTTCTGTAACAAATTACTGCTAATTTAGTGGTTTAAAACAACACATTTTTTTCTGCTACAGTCCTGGGAGTAAAAAGTCTGAATTGAGTCTAACAGGGCTAAAGTCGGGGAGTCATCCGTGCTGGTCCTCTGATACCCTAAGAGGAGAGTTCATTCCCTTGCCATTTTCAGCCGCTGGTGGCCACCTGGTCACTATGGCCTCCTGCTTTTCTTTTCGAATCTCCTGCAGTCTCTCCTCCCCTGCTTCCCCCTCATCAGGACCCTTATGATGACTTGGGACCCAGCTGGATAACCCCAGAGACTCTCTCCATTTTAACATCCTTAATCACATGTGCAGTGTCCCTCTGGCCATATGAGGGCCATTCTCAGGTTTCGGGGATTAGGATACGGACACTTGGGGGGGTGGGGGGCATGAGTTAGCCTAGTACGGCCAGATCGTAAATGCTCAAGGCTTTGCAGGCCACAGTTTTTATCACATATTCTTCTTTGTTTTATTTGTTTATTTGTTTATAAGCCTTTAAAAATCTTAAAACCATACTTAGCTTATGGGCCATGTAAAAATACATTACCGGCCAAATCTGGCTTAAAGGCGAAAGTTTATTGGCCACTGGTCTGCCTATGTCTGGTTTTTATTTAATTCTGTTTATGAATGTACAAACCCTGTTACACCACATAACTCTACAGGAGATATTAACATCATATTCGCTGCACCATGCGGCGTGTATTTAAAGTCTTTTTCCATTCCTTTCCAACATACCACACACTCAGCAGTGACAGTGGTGACTAGAATTATTATTTTGTCAATTCTGGATTCCATCTCGTTTGTGAATATAACTACAGGTGCGGTGAAGCACCACCTCCTATATATGATAAAAATGGCCCGCCCCCCAGCCCCCCACGCACAAAGTACCCCTTGTGGTATATTCTCCAACATACCACTTCCAATTCAGAATTAAATCTGTCACATTGCACCTTCCGTATTCTAATACTTCCCTGACATCTGCTAAGACATGATGTAATTTTCTGACCTCATATTTTTCTAATGCCCTTTTGTCATGAGGGCAGCCTTGGCTACTGCCAGTGTGCCAACAATTAATTTTCAGATCAGGTGTAGTGAGTGACTTGCTCATGTAGCTTAGAGTCTCGAACCCAAAACATCACCACGAGGTAACATTTTTCCGTTTAGGCCAAAGGCTCCTGTCTGCACACTTGGTCTACTATTATCTGAGCAGATGGGTCATAAGTACCTACTTGAAGGGCCTGTGCCATTTACCGCCGTAAAACGTTCAATTGTTTCTGCTCAGACTGTATGCAAATTCAGACTCCTTCATGTTGATTTTGGGAATAGGGCGCAATAAGATTCCTAGATGAGAATGATAACGTTACCAAAATCAAACAGACTTGCTAGTCTCTGAAGTCCTTTGTTAGCAGGGCCTTGAGAAATAATAACTAATTTCTCATAATTAGATTGCTACGTTTGGTTGCTCTGGCCCTTTCAATTTCTGGGAATGTTACAGAATCACTTAGTCCTTGAATTTCATCAGGGTTTATGCACTAGACACCATTTATCACTAAGGTGTCACACCAATGGTCCTTACCTCCCCCCAAACGCTTCTTCTGAGAAGCAGTTACCCTGATATCCTTAATGTCATATACTGACTTGTCCTCAAGAGTTTACAGTTCTACCTTGAAGATTATGCCAACACACCATGACATTTAGATATACTTTAGTCACCAGGTAAATGTGTAGTGGGACTTTCATTCCATAAGAATACACTTTTGCCCAACTAGCTTTCAAACCCGAAATCACAGAGAAGTGGAACCCAGGTCTGTAATGTAATATGAGCTCTCCTTCAACTGTTGTTCCTCCTAAGTCATCTTTATCTACAAAGTTACAGTGGAGAATTCAGAGGAAACACACTTATCTCAGCCATTATGCCTTCAAAGTCTGAAAGGCCATCTTGTTTCCAGTATCAACCTGATATAATGCAAAGGTTCCAAACATCAAATCAGAGTCACACAAATTATAAGATCTTTTCCAATATCAAGCTCTCAAGAATTTTGAGGGTACTAGTAATGTAGATGCGCACGTGAAGCAGCTTAGCTCCCAAGTTTTTTTTTCACATCATACATTTTCTAAGCAAATACACAGAGATGCTGTATCAGTCATAAAGCACCCCAGTATTTTTGGAGACAATAACATAGGTCACATGGCATTTTTCAGGGACAGCCATAACTCATAGATTCCTATTATTTAAATTATACATACCTATATAAATAGATATGAATATGTATATATATAGTTACCATAAGACAGACACATTCTGCTATAAGTGTTTCAGAGATAATGACTCTCTTGCTAGCAGAAACCATTTACTGGTTGACCCTTGAACAAGAGGTGTTTGAACTGAGTGGGTCCATTTACGTGCAGTTTTTTTGATAATAAATATTACAGAACCACATGATCCAAGCTTGGTTGAATCCAAGGAACTGCTGACATGGAGGAACCACAGATTTGGGGCAACCACAGATACACAGGACCAACTATAAGGATTTTTTTAAATTAATTAATTAATTTATTTATTTATTGGCTGCATTGTGTCTTCGTTGCTGTGCACGGGCTTTCTCTAGTTGCCGCGAGCTGGGGCTACTCTTTGTTGCTGCGCATTGGCTTCTCATTGCGGTGACTTCTCTTGTTGCAGAGCACGGGCTCTAGGAGCGCGGAATTCAGTAGTTGCAGCACGTGGGCTCAGTAGTTGTGGTGCAGGGGCTTAGTTGCTCCATGGCATGTGGCATCCTCCCCGACCAGGGCTTGAAACCCGGGTCCCCTGTATTGGGAGGTGGATTCTTAACCACTGTGCCACCAGGGAAGTCCCAGGACCAACTATAAGTTAAATCAGCACCCTTAAATATTGTGACCCTTGTTAAATCAATCGTCCTTCTTAAATCTATTGATGTTCATTAAACCAACCAAACTCCTTAGGTTTCCTGACCCTGATTCAATCAATCAATCCCCTTAGTTATCCTGACCCCCATTAAATGAATATGCCTTCTGAAGTCTCCTGACATCCATTAAGAAGGATGATTGATTGAATTAGGGTCACCATACTTAAAAAAGCAGATTGAATCAATGCGAGTGCTGCCCGAGCACCCCCTTGGGTACAGCCAGGGTGGGTGCCATCCCCTGTGGGGAGAGCTTGGGCATGCCATTGGGGTCCCGTGCACCCCCTCATATATAGCAGGCGCAGGTAGGGTCCATGCCCCCTAACCCATGATGTATTGTTCAAGGGTCAACTGTGGTCTGTTCCCAAAGAAGCCTGCCATTAGTATGTTTACAATGGTAAATCAGGTCACCTGCCTTTTTCCCCCATAAAGCTTCCCCCCTGCCATTTCCTTATCCTCCAGCCAGGCAAAGCAAAGGAAGGATTTAAAGATTGTAAGTATGCAAACTTTTTTAATGCTTCTTATTCCTATGCTAGCAGTAATTTCTGTTTTTATAGTGTTTCTGAGAGCTAGAAAAGTTAAAAATTCTTTGCTAACTTCCTAAAATACTGATCAGTTTTTAATATGGTTTTTGCTTTTTGTAGTTGATTATCATGTTAATTTCTTATGCAAAATCCAATAGATAGTCAAGTCCATCTTTGCTTTTAAAAGTAGGTTTTAATAAAAATCAGTATGTCTTAGGATGATAGTATCAATTCTCAACATATTTTTATGCTTTCAGCCCTTACTTTTTGCAAAATACTGTTTTTAAAAATATCAGTGTTGGCAAACTTGACTTTGAGGTTTGTTTTTTAAAACAACCAAAAAGTTAAGATCATGCCTGATGAATATAGTTTTGGTTAATTAAATTGAGTTTTGGAATATTAAGTCTAAATCCAAAGATTAAGATAATAGGAGAAATTTTGTCACAGTCATTAATTTGCTTTGAAGTTCAATTCATAAAATGGAAGCAATATGCTTTTGTTTTAAATTTTCCTAACACATACATCTGATTATATTTTTGTGGTATGCATTGAAGAAATCACAGTTTAAGGAGATAAAGTGATTTATCAATCTTCTAATATATGATATAATATGATATTATATAAATAATATAATATATACATGCATATACACAAATACAAACTTAATTGCCTAGGTGAAGTAAGTTTATACTATATTGTTTTGAGTGACTATTTTTTTCTCATAAAAATTTGCTGAAGAGCTCAGAATAATGAAATATAATTTTATATATTTAAGTTATAAATAAATAAAATTGTTCTATTTCTGTGGAAAAGAAGGGCCAAATGAATGTTAGGATGAATTCAGATAAGACCATCTTCAGATACTTCTATATAACAGTAACTGTTACTTAATCTTCTGGCATATTATAAAACACATAGTAATCTTATGTATTATATATATATATTTTAACTTTTTTTATTGGAGTATAATTACTTTACAATGTTGTGTTAGTTTCTGCTGTACAATGAAGTGAATCAGCTATATGTATACATATATCCCCTCCCTCTGGGACTTCCCTCCCATCCCTCCCCAACAAACCCATCTAGGTCATCACAGAGCACTGATCTGAGCTCCCTGTGCTTTATAGCAGGTTCCCACTAGCTATCTGTTTTACACATGGTAGCATGTATATGTCAATCCTGATCTCCCAGTTTGTCCCACCCTCCCCTTCCAGCCCTGTGTCCACGTCTGTTCTCTATGTCTTCATCTCTATTCCTGCCCTGCAAATAGGTTCACCTATACCATTTTTCTAGATTCCATGTATATGTTAATATGCAATATTTGTTTTTCTCTTTATGACTTACTTCACCTTGTATGACAGGCTCTAGGTCCATCCACGTCTCTACAATATTTTGAGTTACATGTTATTCTGTAATAGTAATCTAAACATAACAATTCTTAAAAATTAACATTCATTTAAGAATACAGTAAGTCCCCTACATATGACTGAGTTCTGTTCTGAGAGCACTTTCGTAAATCCAATTTGTTCATAAGTCCAACAAAGTTAGCCTAGGTACCCAACTAGCACAATTGGCTATATATTGATACATGTTTTAAAATGAAATTGGACGTTTCAATTAAAAATATTTGTATAGGCTGAATAGCTCATAAGGAAAATTTCCATGTTAAAAGTAAGCTACCCATGCAAGGATATTTCAGAAACAAATAAAATGTGGCAAGGATATTTCAGGAACAAATGAAGTGATGCTGGGACTGTAAATTGCCCTCACCTCACATTCTCACTCCCAAATGAAAAGATGGAGATAACAAGGAGCCTTGCCTTCCTTTATTTATTTGCTTTCTAAAAGGTCTGCCTGCAGTCTGCACATATGCAGGCATTAGGTAGAGTAATGAAGTTTCCCACCTTAATTTAGGAAATGCGGAGTCTGGAATTAGTCTCTGTGCACTGAGAGCTGAAGTTTCAGGAGGATCGCTTGCTGGCTTAATTTAATGCAGTTGTAATTTAGTAAATGGTATCTCATTGCTCAAAAAAAGTTCATTTAATTTTAAATAAAATAGTACTAAATTCACTAAACACGAATAGAATTTCTAGAAGGAATAAACAAGTCTCTAAACAGCCACGTGCATATTCCTCAGCTGAATGTTGTAAAAGACAACGTGAGCAGACATAGTCCTTAGAAAATCTTTTAAGTGAAAAAGTAATGTAAAAAACATCCAATTGAATTCTGTCTAGAGTAATCGCTTAGAAACTTGTTAAATATCTATGTAAAATGCTGTTAACTTCTATTAAGATCTTATTTTCTGGAGAAAAACATAGTCTTTTCTGTATGTGAAAAGTGAGTGGGGTTGAATAGATGATCCTTCCGTTTGTTCCCAGTTTAGAACAACAACAACAACAACAAAATCTAAGGATGAAATGGATAAGATGCCTAATGACATACTTGCAATGTGTTACATATGTTTGACAATATACTGGAATGTATGAGTGTTTTTTCCTGTGATTAACCAGTTGTCCAGGGCTAAGTGGTAAGGAGATCATAAACCCTTTCCTAAGTGACACCTGGCATGTGATTAGGAAACACATTTGACACAAGGAATCCTTCCTGCTAAATCATTACGGTTACCCTGATCATCATCTTGTGCCTACCCTGATCATCATCTTGTGCCTACCCTGATCATCATCTTGTGCCTACCCAGCTCACTCACCTCTTCCCAGGTAATGTCAAAATCTAACAGAGGATAGAAGTATTTTAGAAAACCCAGCAAATCCAAGGACACTTTTGCTTTTGTTTTGCTAGTATCAGATTTCAAATCTGGGGGGGATGCAGTTGAAAAGGGAAGAAAACTGAAAGGTGCCTTGAATGATATTTTCAATGGACATTTTCAAGGACAAAAGCCATATTTAACTATATGATTTCATTGATTCATTTATTAAAGAGATATTGATAATCTAGTCTATGCCTGGCTCTGGGGATATAACCTGAAAAATTGTTTTCTAGTCTAAAGGATTTTATGAAATTTTTGAGGACACAAAGAAGTAGATATGAGAATCCAGCTGTATTTTGTTGAGTCAGACATTAATGACATTTGCAAAATGCAAAGCAATCTCACTTCTAATCAGATTTGTGTGTGGCTTTGAGAAACATTCTTCTATTCCATGAAAATATTTATGTTAACTTTTAATGAGTTTATTAATGTTATTTTAAGTATACTATTAATTATTTTTAAATTATTTTAAATTACAAAAATGATAAATATCAATAGATATAACCCACATAAACAAAAGCTCTAGGAGGACTGTAATAAAATTGATAATTTAAAGAATTCCTCAAACCTCAAAGTTTAAGAACTACTGTTTTTATATCAATGGTTCCTTTTCAAGCAATAGGACTTGAAAGCAATGGGATTTGAAAGGTTAAAGGATATTTTGCACCTATTTTTTTACTATGGCTTGTCTTCTCATTTGTTTTCTAGATCCTGTTTTGCACTTTTTTAGATCCCACCCAATTTATCTTCAACTGCTAAGTTTATGTGCTATTTAGACATCATTGAAGATTATTTTTCCAATTGCTGAAAATACTACAAAATAAAAGAATTTGCTATGCTAGTTAAACAGTGATTGACAAACATCATTTATTCTAAAAATTATTCTTCCTAATCCTTTAAGAAACGTGTGCTCTCTTTTTGAGATATTCTTAAAGTACAAGAAAGGTTTTGAAATATAGAAGTTGCATAGAGGTAAGGGAAATAATTCTCTAATCTTACCAGGAATATTTGCAAGATGATTACTTAATCAAAACAGTTTCTCAGACCTTCTGGGAGAAACTTCCTTTCAGCTGGAATTATATCTTACAGGTGTATTGATCGGCAAGTTCTTTTTCACATTACTACATTTAATAAATAGTTTTTAATGAGTAAAACTACAAGCAGTATTCTCTACCAGTAGTGTGGGGGTTTTTTGTTGTTGTTGTTGTTGTTAATATGCATATACTAAGGTTCATTTTGAAAAATTGTTTTAAAGATGTGATTGGGGAGTTGGGGTTTCCTCTCACTTAGCCCATTTATTACATCATCCGACTAGTAAGTATTGATCTATATTGGCAGCCTTCTGACTATGTAAATCTTGGACATGAATGGCAGAAATAAAAAAAATGCCTACATGACAACACTAAGTAATTGCAGTCAAATAATACTTTCCAGTGTTTGAGTCTAAAATTCCTATGGAAAATCAAGCTACAAGGTAGGTGTCCTAAAGCAAAGAGGGACCTGCCTGTGTTATATTCTAAAAAAAATGGTTGTTATTCTATTAATTGAATATCAAAGTACATGCATTTCATCACGGAGAAATTAACAAATGCTTCTTTCAGTAGTCTTAGAATAATGAGTTGAACTGTAGTTTCTTCAGGTTCACTTGGGCTAGCTAGAAAATACCAATCAAAGATGAACATAGGGTACCAATGATAGGGTACATTATCAAATATTAGAAACACACATCTTCCTTTTCTTTGTGAAGATTTTCCTCTTCTGTCTCCATATAAACATACAACAATACCACACTTCCTATGGGAAAATAATTATTCTGTCTCTGTTTTGGGTTTAAGATACTAATATAAGTATATAACAATATTAAAACATGTTTACATATAATTACTTTTGAAAATACATTGCACTTACTGTCATAGTCTGAGCGCGGGTTGGAAAAGAATTTCCAGACACAAGGCAGAATGCAAGGAAGACAGAGTTTATTAGAGAGAAGGGATGCTGAGAGAACAGCAGGCCGACTTCCTGGTAGCCAGGGAAAGTCGACCCTGAGCATGGGTTGCTTGCCTGTTTTTATAGCCAGGGAACCTGCAGTTATCTGCTGACTGGGCAGAGTATGTGTACTTTTAGTGTGCTGAGCAAGAGAAAAATGGGGCAAATATCTTTCCTTATATAGGATGGGCAAGGGACATGGCATGCTGCTTGGGAAAGTTTTGGGACATTGCAATTGTTGCATTGTACAGAGTGATAGGGGTCCTGTAGCTCTTTGTTCTAGCAATATCGGCCCTTTGAGTCTATCTTGTTCTTTGTCCTGGAGACACCACACTTACTCTGTGGAAACCTCCAAAATATATCTGCTATTGGAGGAGTTGTTACGTGACAGTGCTTGTCTTCAGGCATGATTAAAGTATAAAATATATTGCCAGAATTATCTTCTTCTCTTGGTTTTATCTAAAACCCTCTAAATATGACTATATAATCCCATGGTACTTTTTGAGTCATGTTGTGAACCCTGCTGTAATATTCATACGTATTGTTCTCAATTTAATGAATGCTAAGCTTGACAGGCAGAAGTGCATATAAATAAGTTGTTTCTGTGAATGAGCGTTTTAATTATTGGTGTTACTCTGTACACATCTGCGAAGTTAATAAAGTACTCTACTTGTCATCAAGTCTATTACAAGAGAGACTCAGTGAGAAAGATATTTCATTTTTACAACTAACAGCTCACTTCCCTGTGCCCCACAGATATATTTTAATTTTGTTGTATATCAATTAAAGTATGTCAAGGATGAGAATGCAATAAGTAAGCCAGCATCCCAATTAAGAATGTGATTTTGCAGCTTTAAAAACCATGGCTTCATTTATATTTAATTGACAGGAACTAAAATAATGCAATGCATTTCTCATAATCACGCAAGGGAAAAAAAATGTCCCTTTTTGTCTATAACTCCGCAGTAGTAATTTTAAATTCTGAACACTTGAGAGGGAAAGAAACTTAAAAGATGCCATCATTAATTGAGCTCTGAATACTTCACAGCTGCCTGGTGCTCAGCCCAGATTACAGAGCCATGATGAGAACTGTCCACAGGATTCAGGTATGTCTGGATTTCCCCCACTTGATTTAATAGTTTATTCCGATGGTTTTATGTTCTGTTTTCAATTGCATAGGATTGATGAAGGGATCCTGAAGGAGGATGATGAAGGTATCAGGGAGTGTCGGGTTGAGACTCAGCGCTATTTCTCACTGCCTGTGTGGTGCCGGGTAATGCACCACACCATTGGGAGACCCGGTCTCCTGGCTTTCCAGATGGGGCGGGGGAGGGGCAATAGCACCTCATCAGTGCATTTGTGAATTAAATAAGACACGGAACATTGAGCACTTTGCCTGGTGTTTGGCACAGAGTGGGCACTCAGCAGTGTTGATTTCTTCCCCTCCTTTGGTTCGCCTCCTTTCACAGAGGAGTCAGAGGCACCCTGCCCCCAACGCCTTTCTTCTGGGGGTCTTTCCTTTGTGGATTCTGAAACAATGATAGCTTTACAAGTTTGCTGTAAAGTACTTACACCTCCAGTACTTACAACTTTGTGTACGAGCTCTCTGGAGACAGAGATAGGGTTATAATCTATCTTCCTGTGCACAAGACACACCCCTACAGAAACCTACCTGTATCTGAAGCCATTCTGCTGCCTTTCTGCTCTGCGATGGGCCTCCTGCAGCTGCCAGTGTGCTAAGCATCACGTGGGTGGGTTTAACCCAAGTTTCTAAGAGGCGCTTGGGGAAATGACACATTATAGAAAAGACATTGGTGTCATCGCTCTTTTATTGTTTTAACCTTTAACCTCTTAATAGTGTCTAATAGTCTTTAAATTTTCCCAATACTGTCACTTTGCCTTTTTTCCTCACCACCTAAACTAAAGTGTGACTTAAGGTACTAAAATAAAAGCTCTCCCAATGTTTACAGCTACTGATTTCATTGAAGAAATTAAAACCATGAGACAAAACTTTAAAAGATGCTTTTATCCTTCATCATCCACCCTTGGTCCATCTGTACTTACACTTCCCTACTACCCTTTACTCCTCAGGGAAGAAATATATCTCCTGTTCATGTCCAACCACTTTGGTAACACTTCCTATCAGTGGTCTTCAAAAGATTATTTTGTGTACCTGATAAAATCATTTACAAAATGCTTTTAAACTAGAAGTTTTAAAAAACATTTTTAAATCAAAATATTTTATCATGTGCTTACATGGTTGGAATAGATTCAATTTACAATGTTGTTCAAATATTGACAATTTACATTATATATGTTATATTAGTCTTTTAATATTTAACAAAATACAAATGAATCCAGTCAACAAGCTGGTCTTTATAATAGAAAGTTGACATTTCTCTTTTATCATCATGAACCTGTATTTCCATTTTTGTTCCAAAAGAAGTTTACCTTATAGTAATATATTTTATTCTTAAATTATCTTATTAATTGGCAATAAATACATACTCATATACACAACATAAAATTAGTTACTATTTGTTTAAGTTTCTTATTACTGTAATTATCTAGGTGTGAACAGTTTTCTTCTGGTTTGAATTATCATTGCTATTATTATTATTACCACAAATTAATCAAGCTGACATTTAAAATTAAATATATAGAAAACATTCATTGAAAATTTTAATTGGAAATTACCATTTAATTAGAAAAATGGAGCCTTATAATAAATTTATTAATTCACATGCTAGAACAGGTCATTTCATTATCAGTTTTATTACTATTTTTATGTGCTGCTACAAATACAAATTCTGAGAACCTCTTTCCAAGTAATAGGCTGACAATCCCTGTGGGATATATTATTACATTTATTTATTTATTTATTTTTGGTGGGGGTCTTCAATATTTTTTTAAGAACTTTTATTGAGATACAGTTAACAGACAATAAACAGCATATATTTAGAGTGTACAATTTGGTATCCCAATCTCCCAATTCATCCCCCCCCAACCCTCCCCGCTTCCCCCACTCAGTGTCCATGTGTTTGCTCTCTACATCTGTGTCTCTATTTCTGCCTTGCATTTCCTCTTTCATAGTTGTTAGCATTTGCCTTGTGTATTGAGGTGCTCCTATATTGGGTGCATATATATTTATAATTGTTATCTCCTTCTTGGATGGATCCCTTGATCTTTATGTAATGTCCTTTCTTGTCTCTTGTAACATTTTTTATGTTAAAGTCTATTTTATCTGATATGACTATTGCTGCTCCAGCTTTCTTTTGATTTTCATTTGCATGGAATATCTTTTTCCATTCCCTCACTTTCCATCTATATGTGTCCCTAAGTCTGAAGTGGGTCTCTTGTAGACAGCATATGTATGGGTCTTGTTTATGTATCCATTCAGCCAGTCTGTGTCTTTTGGTTGGGGCATTTAGTCCATTTACATTCAAGATAATTATCGATATGTATGTTCCTATTAGCATTTTATTAATTGTATTTGTTTTTGTAGATCCTTTTCTTCTCTTATATTTCCTGCTTAGAGAAGTTCCTTTAGCATTTGTTGTAAGGTTGGTTTGGTGGTGCTGAATTCTTTTAGCTGTTGCTTGTCTGTAAAGCTTTTGATTTTGCCGCCGAATCTGAATGAGATCCTTGCTGGGTAGAGTATTCTTGGTTGTAGGTTCTTCTCAGTCATCACTTGAAATATATCATGCCACTCCCTTCTGGCTTGCAGAGTTTCTGCTGAGAAATCAGCTGTTAACCTTATGGGAGTTCCCTTGTATGTTATTTGTCATTTTTCCCTTGTTGCTTTTAATAACATTTCTCTGTCTTGAGTTTTTGTCAGTTTGACTACTATATGTCTTGGCGTGTTTCTCCTAGGGTTTATCCTGTCTGGGACTCTCTGCGCTTCCTGCACTTGGGTAGCTCTTTCCTTTCCCATGTTAGGGAAGTTTTCAACTAGAATCTCTTCCAATATTTTCTCAGGTCCTTTTTCTCTCTCTTCTCCTTCTGGGAACCCCATAATGCAAATGTTGGCACATTTAACATTGTCCCAGAGGTCTCTTAGGCTGTCTTCAGTTCTTTTCATTCTTTTTCCCTTATTCTTTTCCACATCAGTGATTTTCACCATTCTGTCTTCCAGGTCCCTTATTCGTCCTTCTGCCTCAGTTAATCTGCTATTGGTTCCTTCTAGTGTATTTTTCATTTCAGTTATTGTGTTGCATATGTCTGTTTGTTTGTTCTTTAATTCTTCTAGGTCTTTGGTAAACTTTTCGATCTTTGCATCTAGTCTTTTTTCAAAGTCCTGGATCATCTTCACCAACATTATTCTGAATTCTTTTTCTGGAAGGGTGCCTATCTCCTCTTCACTTAGTTGTTTCTCTGGGGTTTTATTCTGTCCCTTGATCTGGTACAAAGTCCTCTGCTTTTTCATTTTCTGTATCTTTCTGTGGCTGTGGTTTTCAGTTCCACAAGACAAAATACTGCTGATACTGCTTGATTCTGCTGTCTGCCCTCTTGTGGAGGAAGCTATCTAGGAGGCTCTTGGGTGCTTCCTGATGGGAGGGACTGATGGTTGGTGGGGCTGGGTGGGTGGAGCTCAGTAAGACTTTAATCTGCTTGTCTGCTAATGGGTGGGGCTGTGTTCACACCTTGTTGGTTGTTTGGTCTGAGGCTACCCAGCACTGGAGCTTACAGGCTCTTTGGTGGGGCTAATGGTGGATTCTGGGAGGGTTCACGCCAATGAGCACTTCCCAGAACCCCTGCTGCCAGTGCCCCTGTCTCCTCAGTGAGCCACAGCTGCCCCCCACCTCTGCAGGCAACCCTCCAACACCAGCAGCTAGGTCTGGTTCAGTCTCCTGTGGGGTCACTGCTCCTTCCCCCTGGTTCCTGGTGAGCACACTTTTTTGTATGCCCTCCAAGAGTGGAGTCTGTTTCACCCAGTCCTGTGGAGGTCCTGCAATCAAATCCCGCTGGCTTTCAAAGTCATTCTCTGGGGATTCCTCCTCCCATTGCTGGACTCCCAGGTTGGGAAGCCTGACGTGGGGCTCAGAACCCTCAGTTTAGTGGGTGGACTTCTGCAGTATAACTGTTCTCCAGTTTGTGAGTCACCCACCCAGCATTTATGGGATTTTATTTTAATGCAATTGTGCCCCTCCTACCATCTCATTGCGGCTTCTCCTTTGTCTCTGGATGTGGGGTGTCTTTTTTGGTGAGTTCCAGTGTCTTTCTGTCGATGATTGTTCAGCAGTTAGTTGTAATTCTGGTGCTCTTGCAAGAGGGAGTGAGTGCACATCCTCCTACTCCACCATCTTAATCCTATCCCCTTATTACATTTATTTTTAATATTATATCAGCTGAGAGTTCTATGAGGTAATACTAAATTTTTTTGGAAAATGAGGAATTGAAAAACTTCTGATTATGGAATATTTTAGTGCCCAGTCATAAGAATCATTCCTCATTTTCAGTACTGTGGTACTTATTGAGATCTGTCCTTTCATTTTCCTGGACATGTTCCCTAGAGAAACATGCCTAGATGTTAATGTGAGGAGAATGGTTATCAACAAGTCAGAGGAAAATTGATCTGGCAGATCTGCTTTAGGACAAGGTACATGTGGAAGATGAGGATCTAAAATTCATCCCCTTAAGACCAACTCCTTCTCATTCCTCCGTAGAATGTATCTGTGTTCCTAGGAGGGTCCAGATTCCAGTGTCAAGACTGCAACAAAATATCCCCTTTCCCCTTTGCAAGCCTCACACACTTCTCTATCTTTGGTTTTTGTCTGCTCTACTGATTTTTCAATAAAGTCAGTCCTTTGTAAATAAGGGCTTAGCATCTATAGATTTAACCAACCTCAGGTCAAAAATACTAGAAAAAAAAAAAAATTCCAGAAATTTTCCCAAAAGCAGAACTTGAATTTCCTGCATACCAGCAACTATTTACATAGCACTTACATTATTTTTACAACTGTGTATGTAGCATTTACATTGTATTAGGTATTATAAGTTATATAGAGATGATTTAAAGTCTATGGGAGGATGTATATAGGTTATATGCAAATATACACCACTTTATAACAAGGGACTTGAGGTTCTGTGGACTTTAGTATCCATGGAGGTCCTGGAATCAATTCCTGGAGGGACTACTGTATGTAAAATTGCTTGATTTCTCCTTTATAAAGCACAAAACATCCTCCTGACCTATTTCCCACTCTAGTCACTTTCCTAACTCTTTTAAGAAATTAAAAAAATACATTACTCCAAATTTGATTTTTTTATCTTGCATCCACTTCACCTGTTTTCCAGTTTCTGCTCTGCCTGGAAGACTGACATTATGTTTATTAGCATCACCAATGACCTCCTCATGAATGTAGTTATACAGATGCTCAAGTCCTTTTTACAAAATGGTGCATATTTGCATATAACCTAAGCACATCCTCCTATAGGCTTTAAATCATCCCAGATAACTGATGATACGTAATACAATGTAAATGCTATGCAAATGGTTGTAAATACAATGTATATACTATGTAAATAGTTGCTGGCATGCAGCAAATCCAAGTTTTGCTTTTTGGCACTTCTTAAAATTTTTATTCAAATATTTTTGATCCAAGTTGCTTGAATCCACATATGCCAGACCCTCGGGTACCGAAGGCTGACTTTATTGAAAAATCAGTAGAGCAGACAAAGACTAAAGATAGAGAAGAGTGTGAGGCTTGCAAAGGGGAGAGAGGATATTTCCCTGCAGTCCTGACATTGGAGTCTAGACGTTTGTAGGAGCACAGATACATTCTACGGGGGACTGAGAAGGAGATGGTCTTAAGAGGATCAATTTTAGATCCTCACCTTCCACATGTACTTGTTCCTAAAGTTGACCTGCTGAATGAATTTTCCTCTGACTTCTTGATAACCATTCTCCTCCTGTTTGCAAATAAACCTTTGTACATCCTCCCATACACTAAATCATCTCTATATTACTTACAGTACATAATTGAATGCAAATGCTATGTAAGTAGTTATAAAGTCAATGTATATGCTATGTAAATAGTGACCAGCCCAGAGCAATTCCAAGTTTTACTTTTTGGAACTTTCGGGAATTCTGTTTTTACTATGTGAAATCTGCAGTTGGTTAAATCTGCAGGTGTAGGACCTGCAGATATGGAGGGCTGATTGTGTACCTAGTAGACACTTTCTTTTCCTTTACTGTGTTCTCTTCATTTCGTCATATAACAGATATCTTTGCAGTCTATGCTCTGTGTCTAGGACTACATTTGGGGGTAAGGATGCAGCAATAAGGAAGTGAAAATGTCCAGTGGAGTGGTACTGTGGACCATCTTCTCCCTTTGGGACAATTAATCTCACATCCAGTTTACAGTAAGGAGAACCTGGGCACAGAGAGCCCAGGTCAAAAGCCTAAAGCTATGTGTCCAAGAAATGGTAGAGCTGGGACGCACCAGGCAGCCTGCCTCCAGAGTCCAGACCCTTCTCTGTTACTCAATGGTGCCTCCCAAACCACTGCTCAGTCGTTTACATGTTTCAAAGACCCACAGGAAACCAGACATCTTGTAAAAGTCTAAAGAAATATACCATTTGTCCTGGTGACATTGGTCTCATGGTACCTGGAGGTACAATGTCTGCCATCTGCTTCCTTCACTGAGCAAAATCCCTCCATGGAAAGACAAAAGAGGCCTGGAGTCAAAATCATTTCTCTTCCAGAGTTTGCGATTCCCAGACAGAGAGGGTCTGTGCTTGCATTTGGCTGTTGCCTAAAGTGCTGGACTCAAGGGCTCAGTTTCTTCTTTCTGTAAAATGTTCTGAGTGAAATGGATACACCACCAATATGAAGGGCTTGAAATTGGGCAATGAAGGATGCCGTGGAGTCCTCCTAGTTCTGGGGGATAAGAGAGGCGGCAAGTTAGCCTCCTTCCCTATGATGCTCTGGGAGAGCTTTTTGATCTTTCAGTTTAAAAAAAAATACATCATTCTCATGTCGATTTTCAAAAATGCACAACCTAAAAGTTGCGAGTTATGTTTTATCTGGCAGACAAAATTGAGCACTTAAGCCCAGGACACAGCATCTCAGACAGCTCTGAGGGACTCCTCCAAAGAGGTAAGGGAGGAGCTAGGATATATAGGGGTTTTTGCAACAAAAACCAGGTAGTCAGGACATCAAAGGATTATTGTAAATTAAAGAAAACAAGATATCTCAAGGTTAAGGAATTTAGTGCTTTTCTGTGTATAAAGATACAAGAGTCTGGGCTCAATGAAATCATTCCTTTGATGTGCACCTCAGCTCTCTGGGGCCAGCATCCTGTGCTTTCTCATCCTGAGTCTCCTCAAGGTGCACTGTCGTCAGGGGGTGGAGGGGCTGTGGTGGCTGAGGGCCTGACGGCAGGCATCCTGTTTCTATCCCGAGTCCCTTCAGACTCACCGTTGGGGAGGCTGCAGTGTGATAGCTGGAGGGCTGCAGCATCCTTTGTTTACTGGTATGGCAGCAACAGTCTTGCATTGACACCCAGATTTGGATGTGTTAGGTGGGGGAAAGCTGACCTGGCGAAGCAGGGGGTACAGTTATATTATGTCAGATATGGCATAATCTGCTATGGCCCTGTAGCTCTGATTATTCCCACCTCTAACTCCACAGCTTAGTGAGGTGTACCTCCAGAAGGGAAAAAGCCCTCTGACACCTGGGTGATGAACTAGTGGCTGAATAGATAGATACAGGACTGATTAGGAAGCATACTTACCAAAATATGAAAAAAGATAGTATTTGGGTGATGGGCTACTTCTGCTTAGCTGTTTCTGCCTATCATATATTGCTTTGTATTACAAATTACTTTAAAAGTACATAAATGATATACACAGGATAAATATTATAAATAATCTATAATTTTGGTAGATCTTTCTGTTTTCTAGACATCCAAAAGCTGCTTTCAAAAAGTTATGTAGAGGGAATTATGTTCCCACAGTTTTAAGTTCCTGCATTATTTTATAAAATAGGAACATCCATGTTTTGAGAAAGTTGGGAAGAAATCTCCTACTGTGCTCTCTAATTGGCTTTTCTACACGGAATCATTTACTTGAGACAGTGAGACTGCAAGCTCTGCAGCCTTTGGTCTCCATTTCTTCCTTGACTTAATTTAAAGATGTCATGGCCCCTGCACATAGAAGGGACTCTTTCTCCCTTCTGAACATTGCACACCAGGAACGTGGTACCTGCCATGAGCTCATGCAGCTTGCTGGGTACATGAGCTCTATTTGGAACACACTGAATGCACATGTGTGAATCCCAAAGTCTTGCCTTGAAGTGAATCAGGAAGGAGGGGGAGACATGATGAGCTGCCCTGCCTGCAAAAAAGCCATCCTTTAGTTAGTCCATAGCACTGCCCATGACCTCCTGCAAAGTTCCCTGGTATAAACCTCAGCAAGCCATGGCAATCCATGTGCATTCAGTTTATAGGCTTATGTCACCAGCAAAGCAGAGGCACATAACAAAGAAAGCAGTAATTAAATAAGAGAGATGTGGAGAAAATTTTTAAAAAATATACAAAGACCCAATTTTCATTTTAAATTGAATGGAACTCTTAGGTCATTTTGAAACTAACCATTTACTCCAAATTTAGTATTTTTTGTTTTAAATACACTAGTCTGTATCTAACCTAAAAAGATACTTATCAATATCATTCTCTCACTTTAATTTCTCTCTTTCTACCTCTCCAATATCTTTTGGCATACTTTTCCCTAGTCTTTTTTTTTTTAATTTCTTGTTTTGAAATTACAGTGGAACGAAAGGCAGAGAGTCCCTTGCTGGAGGTTGCATTGTAGTAGCGGGTGAGCAGTCCAACCTTCTTTTCATCTAGAGCTGTCAGTGTGACATATTTATGGCCGGTGTGGTGAAAGAGGAAGCATGAAATTGGGGTTTTTATTTCTCTCACAACAAAAATTCAAGAGTATCTAGGAATGATCTGATGGCTCAATCATATCCAAAAAGATACAACATGCTTTTACTTCTGTGGAACCATGTTTTGTGTCTCTCTTTTATCCTTATGGAAGAAAAACAGCTGCTCTACTTTCAGGAATCACATCCATGTACAAGCACTATTTAACTAATAACGGGAAGAAAAACATTCCACCCAAAACATGAGGTAATAAAATATATTCATACAATGTATAAATATAATATATAATAAATGTATAATAAATATATAAAATATAACAGTATTACAATATTGTAGGTAAATCCTCACCTGGCAGACTTAAACTAAGTTGCAATTAGCCCAAACGTTATACCTAGGTCAGATTACATTTTGTTTGTCTTTTCAAACAGATATACACACACTCAGTCCTAAACGCTGAAATTTTCTTGTTTTGTGGTTTCAGTGTTCACTCTTCAGAGCATAGTTTAATCTCTCTGAAATCTTAATTTCTGAATATGAGAGTATTTCAATAAAGGCAGTTATTAAGAAACTGCCCTTAGCAGGAAGTGCATCAAGTAATACTACTTAAAGTGTGATGGAATGTTTAATTCATTTCTGGAAAAGTAAGAAAGCAGGGTGTTTGGAACTTTTACATATATAAAGCCGTATTAGCAAGGACATTCTGAGAACAATAAAATGTATCCGTTTGCCCACAAGTAAGAAGTAAAGGTACAGTTGTTCCTTGTTATTTCTCATCTGCAATCATGTCACTAATGCATGGCTTTTCCTTTCACTCTGAAATGGACTTGCTACTTGCTAATAATTTACATGGCCTAAGATAATTCAATCTGATAAGAGTAAAGACCAAAGGAATTAATTCAGAAATCTTCACTAGAGGATTTAAATTGAAATCAGAAGCTGTCTTAAAACTTTTTGATAGCAGGAGTTTGGAAGTCCAGGAAAGGGGCTGGCTTCAATTGCAGAGATGTTTGGTGTATGTTGCTGGTGAAACTTCAGGGCCGTGAAGGTGAGCTCCAGGTATGGGGGGACTGGGGTTACTGGAGAAGGACTCACTCCAGGCAACATTCAATCCACAAGCATCAGTTCAGCACTTAGTACCCATTCAATACATCTTGAACAGGTATTATGGGGCAGTCAGTACTCTAGGTACTGGAATCATAATGGTGCTCAAAACAGACACAGGACCTACTGTCAAGGAGCCTGCTTTTTACCAGGGGGAGGTATATACATAAACAAAAGATGTCAGTGCTATGCAGGTAATTAAAACAGGGTGATGCTACTGAAGTCTACTGTAGACCTGTTTTAGATATGGTAGCTTAAAAAGTGTGCTAGCCAGGATGCTGTCAAGAAATAAACGGTCCACTCCAACAGGGCCATTGAGCAACGTTTAATAAGGGAGAGTTCATAAAGAACGATGTGGGTAGGGATAAGAAAAATTAACAAGACTTGGTAAGTTCCTCGGGCTGAGAACTAAGAGGCTGTTAGCACCCCAAGTCTAAAGAGGCGTGTAGAGGGTGCAGTCAGAGAACCCCAGACAGAGCAGCTGTGGGGCAGGAGTGGGAGTAGCTAAAGGACTTTGGGAAAGAGATCACCTGGGGAGAGGCAGGAGGGAGAGGAATGACCCAAGGTCAGCCCTTTGTCCTTCTCCTGAATCTCTCACTGAGCAGGTCGAAGGGCAAGGAATCAGCTGAGGTAATCCACACGGTCTGTTTCTGAGGGGCCGAGGAAGTAGAGCATGGTACAGAGTGGTGGCACAGAAGGCCTTTCTCAGCAGGGGACATTTAATCTAAAACTGAATGGCTAGTGGAAAATATGGGTATAAATATCTGGGATGGGAAGATGCTGTGAGCTGGAGACCCCAAAACTATTTACAGCACTTCTTTAAATTTTTTTTAAAAATTGAAGTGTAGCTGATTTACAATGTTTCAGGTGTACAGCAAAGTGATTAAGTTACTCATGTACATATATATGTATACATATATATATATATGTATATATATTCTTTTTCAGATTCTTTTCCATTATAGGTTGTTACAAGATACTGAATATAGTTCCCTGTGGTATATAATAGGTCCTTGCTGCTTATCTATTTTATATATAATAGTGTGTATCTGCTAATCCCAAACTCCTAATTTATCCCTCCACACCTCTCCCCTTTGGTGACCGTAAGTTTGTTTTCCACGTCTGTTTGTTTCTGTTTTGTAAATAAGTTCTTTTGTGTCATTTCCACATATAAGTGATATGACATTTGTCTTTGTCTGACTTACTTCACTTAGTATGACAATCTCTAGGTCCATCCATGTTGCTGCAAATGATATTATTTCATTTTCATTATTTTTTATGGCTGAGTAGTGTTCCATTGTATATATGTACCACATCTTCTTTATCCATTCATCTGTCAATGGACATTTATGTTACTTCCATGTCTTGTTCCTGCTTCTACTATTACAGAAGCTGAAAAGTCCAACCTTCTTTTCATCTAGAGCTGTCAATGTGACATATTTATGGCCAGTGTGGTGAGGGTGGAAGTATGAAATTTGGGTTTCTCTACCATAACGTATGGGCAAATGCTCCCAAGGAAAATAATTTGGTCCCTTCCTCCTTACTTCTGCTTGTACATGCATGTGATGCCTGAAAGTAGAGCAGCTGTTTTTCTTCCATAAGGGTAAAAGAGAGACACAAAACATGGTTCTGCAGAAGTAAAAGGGTGTTGTATCTTTCTGGATATGACTGAGCCATCAGATCATTCCTAGACACTCTTGAATTTTTGTTGTGAGAGAAATAAACCTCTTTTTCCTTTTTATACCAATTTGGTGGAAGTTTTGGTTACTCCTTGCTGAGCACAATTATGACACAACAATTAAAACTGACAGATGGGAAAAACCTTACACAGGGAACCAACTGGGTTAGTTTAAGGCATGTGGAAAAGGCCAGTGTCTTTGGAGCATAAGGGGTGAGCAGATGGTCAGGACCAATCCACGGCCTTAGCCTGTCAGTCAGAATTTGGAGTAGATCATAAATCTACTGGGAATCCAAGAAAAGCTTTAGGAAACAAAGTAACATGATGTGATATGTTTTACTAAAATTCTACCCTGTCTGTGATATGAATAATGTGCTATAGGGAAAAGAAGAATTAGGCATATGAATTTAAAAAGTATGAGTTTTTGAAGTACGATCTCCAGTTATAAAATAAATAAGTCCTGGGAGGTCATACACAACGTGGTGACTAGAGTTAGCAGTATGTATTGTGTATTTTAAAGTTGCTAAGAGAGTAGATTTTAAGTTCCCATCACAAGAAAAAAAACTGTAAATATATGTGATGATAAATATTAACTAGACTTACTGTGGTGATCATTTAGCAACACATACAAACATTGAATCATTGTGTTATACATCTGAAACTAATATAATACTATATGTCAATTATACCTCAATAAAAAAAGAGGTTATTATTACATGTGACAGAGAGTGTTTTCTATCTGTCATAATCCAAGCTCTCTCCTTCTTCCTGGCACACATCGGACTATATTGTCCACCCTCTCTTGCATTTACATTGGTCATGGTGTTGAGTTCCAGACAATAGAATGTGAGCAGAAGTAATGTCTTCCCTGCCATTACCTACTCCATAAGTTCCATGGACCCCCATGTGTTTTACTCCATGCTTGTTTCCTCCCCTGGCCACCTGGCATGGTAGTGTCCAAGGGAGTCCTTGCAATTCATGCGCTGAAGCTGAGAGAGCCACTTTCTGTCTGGGTTAGGTGAAGCAGCAGAGCTTTTCCCCCTTAACCAGGAATCAAGAAACAAGAAATAAGCAAGAAACACACTTTTGTATTTGTTGAGCCCGTACATTTTGGGTCCCTTTGGTAAGCTAGTCTTATATACTGTCTACCAGGTATGATATTGGCTATCACAGGAGAAGCTGGTTCATGGAGGAAGGTGTTAACAGCGTTTTGCATTGATTGAGTTTGAGCAACTTGCTTAGCCTCCTGTAATTATTTGATTGCCAAGTTCAGATTTTCAGGAAGCTCATTTCGAGTGGATAAAGATTTGAAAGTACACATTAAAAGATGCAAATAGAGGGTGACTGGGGTAAGGTGTGAGAGAGAATGTCTCAGGACGTGCTTTCTGATAATGGTCTCTGGGGATTAGGAGTCCACAAATGGGAACAAGACGGTTGTACAAACCATAGTACCTTGGCCGAGGACATTGCCAAGCCAACCATTCCTGTCAGTCCAGCTGGGGTCCTGCTTCCTCTTGTGGCTAATTCCTTCTCATGTGCCCATATTATTTATCTTCCATACTGGGACACTTTTGAGAGTGAACAGAGGTTAAAATTAATGAGTCCATCAGGAAAGTCAGCATAAATGGGGACAACCCTGGCCAAATGGAGATAAAAGATGAACACAGCACTGGTGCGGATGGAGCCTCCAATCCCAACAGCTGACTGCCTCAATCAGAGGCTGTCCAAACGAAAGCCCCCAGCATGCTGCTGTGCATTCAGAGTTCATATGTTATATGTGGAGGTATGGTGAACATACATGGTCATACACAGATTGTAAATCTAATGTGTTGACAAATGCAGATGCTTTTTTTATATAAATTCATTTATTTTTATTTATTGTCTGCATTGGGTCTTTGTTGCTGCTCATGGATTTTCTCTAGTTGCAGCGAGCAGGGGGCTACTCTTTGTTGCGGTATGCGGGCTTCTCATTGTGGTGGCTTCTCTTGTTGCGGACCATAGGCTGTAGGTGCCCGGGCTTCAGTAGTTGCGGCACTTGGGCTCATTAGTTGTGGCTTGTAGGCTCTAGAGCACAGGCTCAGTAGTTGTGGTGCAGGGGCTTAGTTGCTCTGCGGCACCAGGGATCGAACCCGTATCCCCTACATTGGCAGGCGGATTCTTAACCACCTTGCCCCAGGGACGTCCAATACCAAACTGTTTTTAATCATTATTTCTATGTCTGTTGATCTCTATAAATTACTCTATACAAGTAATTCCGGGATTCTGTGTCACTGAGTAGGAGAGATTCATCAAGGATGAGTGTAAGCAGGACCCAAGGGTGAGTTACTCCTTTTATTTAGTGACTGTTTTATGCCTTCTCAAGCCTATTTATAACCCATTCTTCAGAAAAAAATTTTTATAGAGAAGTAGCATTGGTTTTGTGAGGGAAACAGGGATCATCTTAGCAGCTTATCTCAAAGGCATCAGATATATTAATATCTTGTTTTATCATCTCATTATTGATTTAATTCTCACACTGACGTATTTCTTCTACAATATAGGATCTATACTGGAACAGGTCAATGACAAATGAGTGGTTATCCTTTTAGTGTACAAGATGCACTGAATTAACCAGTGCATATTGGGCTTATTGTCAGATTGATTTTATTTTTAGTACTTCTATTTAATTAAACAATGCAGCTAGAAACTTAATTGACATCAAACTTCCATAAATCCTGATTTTTTTCCTCTATTCATTAAGCTCATACTGTATTATTTTTGAACTTGCAGTCAGCCTTCTGGTAATTAAAGAAATGAAATTTATTGATGGCAATGTCATACTGTGATATTCATTTTCTTTGAGGGAAATTGAAAAGAAACCAATTATTACTCTCCATTGAGAAAGATTTTTCCAGTCTTCATTCTCTGGGTAGATGACTATCAAGATGAGACTTAAAGAATTAGACGTGGTTGGAGTGAGTTGCAGTGACCCAGGGAACAGAAGTTCAGGCAGAGTGGGCACATGTAAATAAGTCAGAAAAGAGCTTGGTAAGTATAAAAAACTGATCTTTAGTCACCAGAAGGAGAGTTTATTATTGTCATAGAGATGAGTCATAGTAAAATCATACACATTAAGACCTCGGAATGATTCTCTCCAGCACTAAAAGATATGCTTCTCTATATACCTACACCCCTTACATTATCAGAGGTTGATCTAGAAAACTTTAAACTACTTCCCCTAATTCTAAAGTACATTAGTAATATTTACATGGGACAAATTGTTAAAAGACAAATGTGTTATAAATATGGTAGCACCTTAGCCTGGAATCAGGGTAGTCCAGAGTAGGTTTATTGTATAGGGCATATAGTTAGATATATCCTGTGCAATTATAAAAGGTGTCAAATGCTCCCTCAGACAATGTTAGAAAGTATCAACCCTGGGAGGATCAATCCTGGGCTGCAAATAAACAGCTTAGACTAGAGGAAGCGTTTTACACATACATATATACACATGTGTGTGTATATATATGGATGTTATATATTCATATAAAACCTTTGAGCAAAACACCTGTCTCTCTTGTCTCTCATTTTTAAAATAGGTGAACATGTACCTAGTTTTGGGATTATTATGGGTATTGAAGTCACTGATATATGCAAATAACTTAGCAAAATGCCCAGAATATAAAACCTTGTTAATAAATGTTAGTTGTGTTTGTTGCTGTTGTTGTTATAAGCTATGTAAACCTCTGTGTCAATTATTGTGAAAGGCACTGTTACTGACAAGCACCTTAACTACTAACTAGTGGAGTTTCGAGAATGCTTGTCTCTCATTTTAGTACGAAAGGCAGAAGGATCTGGGCAGATTATGAGTGTGGCATGTGAAGAAATTTCCTATATCCTGTATCGTATGAGAATGGACATTTCCCAGGGTCAAGGGATAATTAAAGATTACTGGTCTTGAGTTTCAGCTATAAAGTTTATATACTTCACATAAATAATGAAAATTGCCTTTCATCTTTTTGAAAAGACTGTCTAAGAAAAATACTTGGCATTACATTTTTGAAGTATAAAATCGCTAGCAGAAATAGTTTCACTGATATGAGTTTCTAGTACCCATAAGATAATTCACTGTTGCCTCATTAGAAAAATCAGATGAAAACTATCTATGCAATATAAAATGGACTTAGCAGTGAATTATTTGAGAAACTACATAATTCTAATCACCATGCCCCCTACACACACACACACACACACACACGCACACACAAAATTCCCATTGACTAGATCCTAAACCCAATCGCTGTTTTAGGCTAGTGGCTACTCCAGTTTTCTGTTAAATCTAACTCTGCATTATTTACTGACATAATCTTCTTATTGATGAAAATTATGCACTCTTCTGCTCTCCCCTTAAACACTGGTGATTTTTGTAGTTTTCTTTGTTTAACAGTATGATTATTGCAATCTTTATATATGTTTCAGAACTATGAGAGGAAAAAATGGTTTAAAAATTGTAACAAACACTTTTAAAACACATTGTTTTTACAAATAAGACAGATGCGAGGTTAATTTTTTGTGTTGATCAATTTGAGTCCTATCATTGCATGCACTAGATTACTCCGTTCCAATTTCCTCCAAGAAAAAGAGAGTATCCCAGAGGTCCTTGAATATATTAGTAATCCAAACACCATATGATCAGTAATTGAAGTAATGGCCTCTAATCTGATCATCTTCCCTGTGTCCACATCCTCCCCTTCTGACTCTGAGCTTGGCTCTGTGACTTGTTTTGGTTGGTCAATGAGATAACAGCAAAGGTCATGCACAAGAGTTTTGAAAAGTATTTGGCCCTTGGGGATTTTTTTCTGTTGCTGCACTCAAAACTAATTCCATCCATCTTAGTCAGTCCAGGATGCTGTAACAAAATAGCACAGACTGGGTGGCTTAAACAACAAACATTTTTTCTCACAGTTCTGGAGGCTGGTGTCCAAGATCCAGGCACTGACAGATGTGGTGTCAGGTGAGGGACCCTTCTTATAAGAGCTTGCAGTACTCATCAGTGTAAACATCATCGTATCCAGTAACCAATAATTTTAAAGATAGTTATTAGACATTAGGAAAAGCCAGGAAACCTGATCCATAACTAGGAAAACAATCAGTTGCTGTGATCGTATACAAAAATAAAAGAGTTTTTTTCACAATAGTTTCAGTAGAAGAGTCAGGATAATAGGGCTGATGAGTTGGGGACAATTACCTGTGAGTAAGAGATCACTGTTATTTCTACACAATCAATATTTCTTCCTACTTCCTATCTGGGTATAAACTATAACATAAATATTCTGAGTCTTTAGCCAATATAAATTTGGTTTTCGTCCTACATAGCTCCCAACTATATTTATAAAGTGCATACTGAAAAATATGCTAAAGAAGTTCCCAGACATAGATCATCTTTCAGAACCTAGGAATTAGATGGGGGGAATGTGGTGGTAAAGCACAAGATGCTTTAGATATAACTGACAAGTGCAGAAACAAATTATTTGCCACAGTAGATGGCACCAACAAAAGGTCTGAAGAAACTCTAGGGTGACATTGTGAAGCTCTTGGTCAAACTGTAACCTTGCAGTTACAAATAGCCATATGCCACTGGAGTGGCCAATTTCCAGACAGACTTGGGCTGACAAGGGCTGCAGAGGAGAGCTGAGAACCACAGACAGGAAGGTCTTACTTTCAGCTCCAGAATGGTGTTACGAATGATGATGAAGTGGACACCTACTACACTCTTAGAAGCCTAATCTTTCACTTTGAATGTGTCTCTCACTCTCAGAGAGGAAGCAGAGTGGTCCAGTGGAACAAGCAACAAAAGCTGGGGGTTGGGAGAACGACTCTCATGTTTTTTCAGCGCCTACCGAGGTTGAATCGCCCTGTGTCTCATCAATCAATCAATCAATCAATGAAAGAAATGGTGAAAGTAGAAGATATAATCACTAAAATAGCTATTTCAAGTATTTCAACTGTTTAAAGGAAAACATGAATGTAATAAGGAGGGAAATTGAAAATACAAAAACAAACCAAGTGAAATGAAGTGTACAATGGAAAATATAATAACTGAAATGAAAAATCCAGTGAGAGAATTAATAGTCGATTAAATGCGGACAAAGGAAAGATCATTGAACCTGAAGACATAGAAACTAATAGAAACTATGCAAATAAAAGCAGCAAGATAAAGACAAATATAAAAAGAAAGAATAACAGACCAAGGAAATTAACAGACTCAGTCATACATGAACTGATGCCAAGTAGTCTAACATAGGAGTAACTGGAGTCTTGGAAAGAGTGTAGAGGGTAAAATCTATAAAGGAAAGCATAACTGAACATTTCCCAAAGCTGATGAAAACTATGAGAAGGTTGATCCCAAAAATCCCAAGCAGTTCCAAAAATAGGATAAACACCAAGAAAACTACACCGATCCAGAGTATATTCAAACTAATGAAAAATAGTGTTAAGGAGAAAATTGTAAAGGCAGCCAGAGGTAAGCAGCACCATAAGTAAGTTTAGAGGAAAAAGTACCAGAATGTCAACAGGCCTCACCAGAAATTAGGCAAACCAGAAAATAGTAAAAATATATCTATAAAGTACTGAAAAACATTTGAAAAACCCTTTCAATCCAGAATTTTATGCACAGAAAAAATATCTTGCAAAACTGATGACAAATGAAAAAAATTTTTTAAATAAACAGAAGTCTAGAGACTTTCTCAATGATAGACCTGCACTACAAGACAGAAATTTGGAGCCACACAAAGGAATTAAGATTACTGTGTATGGTAAGTATGAAAGTATATATAAAGAAGTTTTGTATCATGTTTAAATCTCTGTGAAATATAATTGACTCTTGAGTTACCATACAGGATCTGAATGTCAAGTCAGACTCACAAAACCATAGATCTTACACAGGATCAGGTTTTACTAAATAATTTAAAACATAAAAACAATTCGGAAAAAAGGCATAGATGAAGAAGAAAACAATATGGACCTAGGAGGGGGGTGCCTTTCTTCCCATGTCACACATGTCCCTTTGGCCTAGAATATTGGAGGGCTTTAAGTGAGGTTCATGGGGTTCCTCACAAGTGGTAAGAATTTATGTTATGAAAGAGCCCATAGGATTGTATAGCTTTTGTGACATTTCTGGGGACTATTTCTCATATGCACTAGGTTCTGTTTAGTATGGGATCTCCAGCTAGGGATATTTCAGAGATCGGGTCCTTTATTCTTAATAATATCATTAATCTACCTAAAGTTCACTTAACAAAAAGACATTTCCAGTCAACCCTATTTTCTTCCTACCAGGGACTTCTACCAGATAAAAAGAGTAAATGAATCATAGGCCAGTTATTTTAATTCCTATCTTTAAACTTTTCAAAGCAAAATTAATAACCATTTATTTTGGATTTTATAACATATGTTATAATGTATACAAATATAGCACAAAATTGGGTTATGGGGAAACAGTGTATACTATTATAGATTCTTATATTACACCTTAAGTATTGTACTCTTATTTGAAATTTGACTGTAATAATTTAAAGATGCATATTTTAAACCCAAGTAACCATTAAAACAATAAAAAAGATGTACCTAAGAAATCAATAGTGAAGTTAAAATGGAACCTAAAAGTACATATGGAGCAAAAATAAGGCAAGAAAAGAGAAGGAAAAAAAAATAATAAAGAAAATGTGAGAAAGAAACAAATATCAAGGCAGATATAAACACAATGAAATCAATAGTTCTATTAAATGTAAATGATTAAATAATTCTCTTAAGAGGCATAGAGTTTTTCAGGTGGGATAGAAAACCAGGGCCAGATTATACATTGTCTCCAAGAAGCATAATTAAATGTAAAAAGATACTGGCTGAAGATAAGGTGACAAAAGATACATGACACACATTCTAAGCACAAGAATTGTGAGTGGCTATGTTGAATCAGAGGAAGTAGACCTCAGAAGAAGACATATTTCCGGGGCATAGGAGGATATTTTGTAATGAGAAAGGAGTCAGTTTATCAAGAGGGCACAAACATTCTGGGAAAGTACCGAACATCAGCACTTCAAAGTCCGTGAAGCAAGGGCTGAAGGAATCAAACATTTGCAAAGGGTGTCCAGAGACCTGAGTGACACAGAGTTGCCACAAACTTTAAATTTGTAAAAAGTGCAATATCCACAAAGCACAATAGAGTGAAGTGCAATAAAACAAGGTATGCCTGTACTGGAAATTTAGCACTCCTCTTTTATTGGATGGTGAAACAATTAACTTGCAAAATGGCGATAATCAAATGATAAATGTGAGTTGCAGTGCACTACTAAACAGTGTTAAATTCGTACAGTCATGTTGGAAGACTGGCAGCATCTAGTAAAACTCAACACTGTCTCCTCAATCCAGAAATCTCATTCCTTGGAATATACTGAGTAAAAATGTGTGCATAAATGTATGTGTGAGACAGGAGGCACACGCAAGAATGTTCAAGTTAACAATCAAATACTGGAATCAACTCAAACGCCTGTCAGTAGAGTAGATAAATACATTGTGATATTTTCATAAAATAAAAACTGGATAGCAGTTACAATGAATTATCTATAATTACACACCATAATATATATGAATCTCACAGACATTATGTTGCTTTAAAGAAGCCAGACACAAATAGTGCATGTAAATTATACCATTTACATGAAGTTCAAAAACAGGAAAAAATAATCTCTGTTGTTAGTACTCAGGCCAGTGATTTACTGTACAGGTTTAGTGACTGGGCAATAAAACAAGTCTTCTCAGATGCTAGTGATAGTTAATCTCAATGTGGATGCTGGTTAACAAGTGTATTCACTTCATATATGTATACTTATGATTTATCTATGCATATTAAAATTCAACAAACATTAAAGACAAAAAAACAAAGATTTTGGGGTATGTAAAACAATGTGTGTACAAAGAGACATTGATATACACATTTTTTTTTTTTTTATTAAAGCAACACAGTGATGGGAGAAAGAAACTGACTGAGGTTGTACATATGCTTTCAACTAACTATGACACTTTGGGGCAACCACTTAATTTCTCTTGGTTTAATATTTCCACCTGTCAATGACTGAATCTAGCTAGTTAACATGCAAAGTACTATTTAATTTAAATGCTACATATTTCTATGTATGATGTCATCGTGGCACAAATATAATGGGCAAACTACTGGCAAGATATGGAACCTGAAAATGTATAGAACTGTTGGATCAGATGCCCATTTATTTAAGTAAAATTTTGAAGAAAAGGAAAAGCAAAATGCCAGAAATGACTTTTACTTTTCTGTATCCATTTATATGCAATTTAAAATTCTTAACACTTTTCTTTTTCAGGATTAAAAAATGTGTTTGCAGACAGATTGGCAATGTATCCGGCCTGAAGAATTAAAATCACATATGTTACACAATATGTATAAAATTATCCTTCTGTTTTTCAAACAGATATGATACAAATGCCAGGAACAGAAGTTATATTTCCTCTATTATTTTAATTTGTATTATTTTCTTCACAGCCATGAGAGTGTATTTTTAATATGTCTTTCTTTAACTAGTCATCTATTGAGGTATTGAATAATTAAATTCCCTTGTGTCTAAACAGCAAAGAATGCTTCTATCTTTAAAACGCTGAAATCCAAATATTCTGATATTTACATTGTGATATCGCTCTACTGCCCTCAGAGTCTGATGCTGGAAAAGTATATAATTTCTTTGGATCCTCAATCAAATAAAATATGTATAATTAAGCTTTATCTTTGACAAATTCAGTGGATATTTTATATCTTTTACTCCATGAATGAGGGAGAATTATTTAATTCTCTATTTCATTGAATCTGCATATTCCAAAGAGTATCTTCTATTTCCATCTCCTTTTTCATTTTTGAAAACATTATTTTTTAGTTTTTTTTCTTTAAATCTGAAATATAAAATAGGAAAATATTCCTAAATCGACCAGTCTTCTTAATCCTTGAAAAACTGGCATGTACACACTTATATATGCTCACACACACATATGCACTATGTGTATATATACATACATTGTATATATGTATACAATATGTGTGAGTTTGAATAAATTTGTATGTATAATATATACGTAAAAATATAGTAGCCATGTATACATACAAATATAGTAAAAAAAAAAACCCATAATATCCAAAATTAAGCAAGACAACTCCATACTCATTCAAAGCAACAGATTTGAAAAGTTTTTTTATGATTACTGCAGGAAAAAAATCATAAGCCTACGTATATGTTTCTAAGTATGTGCATATGAATGTATCATGTATATAATATAGCATGTATAACATATCTTCTATTAAATAGGAGAATAAAAACTAGCTAGACTCCTAGGTGCAATCATTAAGTCTCTATTTCTTTTCCTCCATTGTCCTTCTAAACATCTGTGGAACAGATTATTTCCCTTTTTCCACTGGAATCTTGTGCAACACTCATGAATTTTCTAGTCACTTTCAGGTAACGAAAAGTCTCCAAGTAACAGCCACTCCTCTAAGCAGTTTCATTTCAGTATTATTTCATTCCCATTGAAAATGTGTCTTCTCACCCCTGGTTTTGGCTGCCTTCAGATTGGATGCTAGCAGTGGGGAAAAGGGGTAGTCAGCCCCTTTGTCCTTTTTTTTTTTTTTTAACCTCATTCCTCTTCTCTCCAGCTTGTTAAATGTAGTTTCAGAACCAGACAGGGTCCAAATTATACAGGAAAGTGAAAGAGTTAAGGAGGCTGGAAAGGTCTTACCTGACTGACCTGCTCACTACCCAGCATCTGTGTTCCCTGAGCTGAGCAGAAGTTGACATTGACCGTGGTAGTTGTGTTTTCATTCTACAACGGCCTCCACATTCTTACCTGCACTTCTCTTGAGTTGCATGCATTTCACTAGCTGGTTGCTACTGGTCCATAGCCATCTGCCTGTAAAACCCCAGCCTCTTTCAGTGGAGGCCTCCTTCTCCTTCCAGGTGAATCTCTCAAGCCAACTCTAAGACACCCCCTTGCCAACACTCACATGGCAGAAGTCTTATGTTTTTGATCCACTGATTTTCAGAGCCCTCTACCATTCTGCTCTTTATAGCCTCAGGCCACTTCATCAAGGCCATACTCTGTGTAATACCAGTCTCTTCATTTCAAAGTCTGATCTTATCCCATAAATTGATTTTGTTATTTCCTTTTGGTTGCTGTCACCAATGGTTAACTATATTTCTCATGACATCAGCTACATTTTCAATTGTTAGAAATATTGGTAAGTAGTGTTCTGAGACTTGATGAGAATACTTATTTCTCCCTAACTGACACCGCTGCAGCGGGCACTGTTGTTTACCTTTTTGTTCTAAAGATGTTTCCTCATTTCCTTTAGTTTAGAAAACCCAGTGTGCCCAAGTGAAGGTGACGAATCATGGCTAGCCTAAACCAGTAATTGCAATTCATTCTCTTTTGCCAATTACTGGATATATGACTAAGTTGCCCAAAAGAAGCTATCTGCTGGGAATCCGCAGGGAAGGATTGTGTTCTCTTCAACAGGTTTGAAAGTGGATCATTAGATCTGAGACACTCGTGTTGCTACTGAACATTGACAAGCCTGAGGTTGGAAACCCACCACCTTGGAGACAGCAGAACAGAGATTAGAAGGTATCTGGGTTCTGGATGACATTGCTGAGTTGTCACACTAATCATAGAACTGCTCGATTTTTATTATATGTCATTTTTTTATTGAGATACAGTTAACATACAATAAGCTGCATATATTTAGAGCATATAATTTGGTATCCCAATCTCCCAGTTCATTCCCCCCCAACCCTCCCCACTTTCCCCACTTGGTGTCCATATATTTGTTCTCTACATCTGTGTCTCTGTTTCCACCTTGCAAACCGGTTGATTTGTACCATTTTTCTATAGTCCATATATATGTGTTATATACGGTATTTGTTTTTCTCTTTCTGACTCAGTTCACTCTGTATGACAGTCTCCAAGTCCATCCAAAGTAAAAAAAAAAAAAAACACTTTATTGCTTAAGCTACTTTGGACGGGTAATCTGTTACTTGCAGTCAAAAGCATCTTAATGGATTAAACGTGATACCATCAAACTTTACTTCTGAGAAATTGATTGGACAAAAATACCTTTATCCATTTTATAAGCCAGATTGGAATATAAAAAACAAAGACTATTTTTTGATGTTTAAAAATGAATCAATCTGATTGGTCTCTCTTCTGAAATAACGTGTTATTTTGATTTTATGAAAATATAGCCACAAAATATCTAGTCACTCCTTTAGGTTGTAGAAAATTAAAGGTGTTTGTTTTTGAGTTGGCACTAGATCAGGTGTTGCTCTGGATCCTTGAAAAACTGGCATGTACACACTTATATATGCTCACACACACATATGCACTATGTGTATATATACATACATTGTATATATGTATACAATATGTGTGAGTTTGAATAAATTTGTATGTATAATATATACGTAAAAATATAGTAGCCATGTATACATACAAATATAGTAAAAAAAAAACCCATAATATCCAAAATTAAGCATCTGGATCAGCTCACTGAATTCAAGTCCTCTTACTGTGGAGAAATAGAACCTCCCTGAATTTCTTGGTACTCCTTAGATGCAGAAATGTATACCACATACTGATAGGAAGTGTTTGCTTGCACTTCCCCTAGAGACATCTTACTGTTCATATATCATGAAAATTAGTCCATTATCCATTTATCTAATATATTTCTCTGATATGAAAGAAAAAGTTTCTCTTAACTTCCAATAGGGCTAAATGATTCCAGTCAGAGTCATTTCCTGATAGGAGAGACTCTCTCCTTACTGATATTTTGATCGGGTACCTCTGAGCCTTCTTCTTGACTAGGCCTGGATCTTGGTCTGCTGCCCTGCTCATGGCCTGACCAATGTTAGCAAAGAATCCTACTGGTCCAGGTTAGCAAGAATACCTCCACCTTTGATAGCTGATCAAGTTCTACCCTCGGCCTGCCTTTAGCGAGATCCTGTTAAATTATTTTAGTAATAATCTCCCTGCCTTCGATATCAAGTTCTTTTTCTCACGTTCCACACACTGACCCATCACTCTGCTTGTTAGCTATAAATCACCAGCTGTCTTTGCTGTCTTTGGAATCAAGCTCAGTAACATACTGAGGTCTCTTTCCTCTACTGCAGTGACTCCAAATAAATCTGTTTTTCCATTTTTAACAAGTGTCTGGTGCAAAATATTTCTTTACCGTGGGTTAAGCTGCTGAGGCACTAGGAAAAATGGAGCGCTATCGCCCTTGGTGTTTATGTTTCAAGGAGACTTCTCTGTCTCATGGAAGTGGAAGACACCCAGAGTTTATCCAGGCATTGGAAAGGCAGGTGTACATTCCAAAAGGTCAGGTAAGAACCCAGGGTCCTTCCATCCCATGTCAGAGGAGCGGTTTTCACCTTTCTGCTTGGAGGGTAGGGAGAGATAGCTGCTTCTCTCCTGGATGTAATGGGGTAATGGCACTCCTGAAAAGCCTAGGAGATGCAATTCTGTCCCTTTAAGCCACACTTACTGAAATACAGGAAGTCCCCTACATATGAACCTTGACGTTGAGAACTTTCAAAGATGCAAATGTGCATCTGGTTCCAGAAAGGAACCAGAACCTGTGCCGTCCACGTCAGGCGTGAGTGAAATTGCAGCTCGCCCTCCGTCTCCTATTGCTGACGATCCTTCAGCTCTACCACCTCCCACCCCCTCTCCTTCCTCCAGTCAGTAACTCTTCTTGCCTGTTCACTAGATGCCAGCCCCTGTATGCCAGCTGTTGTACTGTACTACTGTACTTTTCAAGGTACTGTACTGTAAGATTAAAAATGTTTTCTTTTTGTGTTTGTTTTTTATGTATTATTTGTGTGAAAAGTATTATAAACCTATGACAGTGCAGTACTATATAGACGATTATGTTAATTAGATACCTAGGCTAACTTTGTTGGAGTTAAAAACAAACTGGACTTATGAACGTGCTCTTGGAACAGAACTCATTTGTATGTAGGGAACTTACTGCAGATCAGGAGGAAGATAAACAACCCATTCTGACCCACGGTTGATCAGGATGTTCTCTTAATGATGTGACCTGGTACCCAGTGGTAACAAGAGGTAGGTCCTGCCTAAGAAAAGAATAAAGAGCAAAGCTGGGGTGGGGGTCGGGAAGGAGGGAGAGAAAGAGAGACAAGGAGAGTCAGACACACAAAGAGAAGCAGTGAAAAGAGAATCCAAGAGAAGCCAGAAAGACCGAGAGATTAACCTTAAGCATTGCCCTCTGTTTATCATCTTTAAATTTGACCCCTTTTTGTTCTCAACCCTTTCATTTCTGTAATAGTTGTCTCTTCTTTGCCTCCCATCCCATGTTAGACGTAAACTACGTTGAGTATATTTCTATTTCTTACAACAAATGGTTCCTGGGTGAAATATTTTGTTCACTTTAACTATTTTAATCACATGTACATTTTAGAAAAATGACAAATCAAGATGGAACTTCTGACCATCATTCTATACTTCCTCGTTCATATATAATAAATTGCCCGTATATTGAGTCAAAGTTACCTACTAATACCATCAATGAATATATTTTTGAGACAAAATTCTTAAAACCTTGCCCAACCTAAATTGGCTTCTTCACTTGTTTTTAAATTTAGAAAAATGATCTTTGAACTTATACAATTGTACGTGAAAGGGATACCTTTGGTAAAGAATGTGTTTCTTTTAGCAAAGCTTTTGTGTCCTATACCATGATTTCTATTTTTCCCTTTTCAAGAAAATGGATTCAGAGGAATTTATTGGTACTATTTAATACTGGGTTCAGTGTTATAGATCAGTGATTTATAAATCTTTTCTGAATAACAAAATCACTACGGCAGCTTTTAAAATACAGATTATTTAGCTTCATCCCTGTCCACCTAAATCAGTAACTCCAGGGATGGGTCTGAAAATTTTCTTTTTATTTAAATGACTCAAAATATTCTAATGATAAGTCATATTTGAAGCCCACCGCTATACTTCTCAAAATAGGATGCAGAGTAGTATTACCTGGAAAGATTAAAAGCAACAAACAAACCTGACTGCCAAATCCTGCCCCAAGGTATTGTGATTTAAAAAGTCTGGAGTGCAGCCTGGGACTGGTACTTTTTCAGAGCTCCCCGGGTGATTCTAACATCCAGGCAGATTTAAGAACGTTTTCTTAGGTGTGCCTCAGGACTCTCAGGCTTAGAAAGAGCCTTTCTTTGAACTATCCCTGGAGAATTTAGTAATGTTATTATCATCAGAGCTCTATCTCTGTAGTCATCTTTGCACCATTCAGAAACTTCTGGCACAAGCATATATCCCAATGAAAATCTCACAGCATCCACTTACAGAATCACTCAACTTGGCCCCTACAAAAGGGAAAAGACCTGGGTGGTGTGAGAAGAGATGAAGCCTTTTAACAGCGTGAGGATTCAATGTATGGCTGGCACATTTGTTTAATTGTCCATCAATTAATTCATCCCACAGCTGTTTATTGAGCATCTACTATAAATCAGATAGTATAATAGATATTGAGGATACATATTGAAACTTGGGTGGAAAAAGCATCATTAAACAATATTAAGAGCTAGAAATGAATTTGGGCAGGTTGACAGGAGAGTCTGAATTGAGGATAAAATAAATAGTCTATATTAGGGGATTAAGGAAGATTTCCTTGAGTAAATGACATACAGGTATTCGAAAATTGTGTTTTCCAGGTGTAGATGGAAAGCACTTTTAAAAATATTTTTTATTTTTATTTTTAATTTATGTTTTAATTTATGGGAGTAGCTGATTTACAATGTTGCATTAGTGTCAGGTGTATAGCAATGTGATTCAGTTATACATTTACATATATCCATTCTTTTTCAGATTCTCTCCTCATATAGATTATCAGAATATTGAGTACAGTTCCCTGTGCTATACAGTAGGTCCTTATTGGTTATCTATCTTATATACAGTAGTACGTGTATTCATCCCAGGCTCCCAATTTATCCCTCTCCACCACATTTCCCCTTTGGTAACCATAAGTTTGTTTTCTATGTCTTTAAGTCTGTTTCTGCTTTGTAAGTAAGTTCATTTGCATCATTTTTTAAAAAATTAGATTCCACGTATGAGTGATATCATATGATATTTGTCTTTCTCTGTCTGACTAAGTATGATAATCTCTAGGTCCATCCATGTTGCTGCAAATGGCATTATCTCATTCTTTTTTATGGTGAGTAATTTCTATTGTATATATATATATACCACATCCTATTTATCCATTCACTTGTAGATGCACGTTTAGGTTGCGTCTATGTCTTGGCTATCGTAAATAGTGCTGCAATGAACACTGGGGTACATGCATCTTTTCAAATTATAGTTTTCTTCAGATACATGCCTAGGAGTGGGATTGCTAGATCATATGGTAGCTCTATTTTTAGATTTTTTTAGTTTTTTAAGAAACCTCCCTACTGTTCTCCATAGTGGATGTACCAACTTACATTCCCACCAACAGTGCAGGAGAGTTCCCTTTTCTCCACACCCTCTCCAGCATTTATTGTGTGTAGATTTTTTGATGATGGGCATTCTGCCTGGTGTGAGATGATATCTCATTGTAGTTTTGATTTGCATTTATCTGATTTGCACATTTTTGATGGCCCAGAGCCAAGGAAAAGAGAAATTTGTCTTTATGATTGAATTGAAACCAATATGACTCAACATAGTGAGTGAAAGAAAAAAACATATGGAGATGGGCAGAGTCAGATTGCAGAAATGAGGTCTCTTTGAGGATTTAGTTTTTACTTTATTCTAAGTTTGTTTTAAGTCTATTGAATAGTATAAAACAGGGAAGCAAGAATCTGTGACAGTTTAGACCAGTATGGTGGCAGTTGAAATGTAGATTGTTGACAAGATGAGATATTTTTGGTAGAATTGGCAGAGCCAGATGATTTGGTATAAAAGTGTATAAGAGATACATGCATCTCCATGTTCTTGCACTATTTACAATAGCCAAGACATGGGAACAACCTAAGGATCCGTTAACAGAGGAATGAGTAAAGAAGATGTGGTGTATGGATGCAGTGGAATATTATTCAGCCATAAAAATAATGAAATACTGCCATTTGCAACAACAGGGATAGACCTTGAGGGCATTATGCTAAGTGAAATAATTCAGACAAAGACAATACTGTATGATCTCTCTTACATGTGAAATTCTGGGAAAAACCCCCCACAAAACCCAAGCTCACAGATAAAGAGAACAAATTGATGATTTCCAGAGGCAAGGGGTGTAGTGAGGGGTGGGGGTGGGGGGAGAGAAATGGGTGAAAGGGATCAAAATGTAAAAAGAAAAAAATAGTGAATCAGAAAAAAACTGCTGGTCTTCTTTTCATCTTTATTATAATTGATTTTACCTGTGCATCATCTTGGGTCTTCTTTTTAACACATATTTGTAATATAGGTTAAAAAAAATACTGGAAATGACTCCAGTCCTTTTGTAAAGGATAATAATGGTTCAATAAACTGGGAAGCAGCCATCTACATGATGGAATAGTATGTACAAGGCTGTGATAAAAGAATGAGGAATCTTTCTCTGTACTCACACAGAAAGATCCCTAGGATGTATTCTTAAGGACAAAAAGCAAGTCACAGAGCAGGTTATATAATATCTGCCTTTTGTATATAAAAGAGTAAGAGGGGAAATAAGAACATATGTTCATATGTGCTTGCATTTACATAAACACTGTACAGATATATGAAACACTATTGAGTGGTATTAACAAGGGACTGAGGGCCTAAAGAGGGGGACCAGAACTGAGATGGAAGTAATACTTCTCAACATATATCTTTCAAAATAATTCTGTTATGTTTTTAATTTACCTTGAACACTTCCTTCATTTGGCAGTGGAGGTTGGAGACTCTATTTCCTCTGCTTTTGGAATGGAGTGCTCAGACTTCTTACCTGAGCCTGCTAGAAGTCACCACACTAAAGGCAGTAATAATTTAGGTCAGAGGGGCAGCAAGGCTGTTACTTGACTGACTTCTTAGGGAAGGAGAAACTGATGTTACCTGTGGGCCCATACAATTTGAACGCTATTTGTAAGACTAGGTTAACTCAGCCTTTAAAACTGAACAGCGGAGATGTTCATGATGGTAGAAAAGGGGGTGAGGGGAGACCAGGGTAGAGAGTGGCTGTCCTTGTCTTCTCCCTTCACCATTTAGCTTTATTCTTGAGTTTTCATTGTGAGCTTTTGTGAAGTGGGGAGATTTAAATCCATCTCTAGGATTTCAACTATCTTAAGGCCACTTTCAACACAAGTGCTTTTCTATAAATCACTTTTGTGGTTCTCCTTCCCCAGACAAGAAAGAAGACAGAAGGAGAGGGGCATGTGGGTGGTTTATCTTGTTTATGGGGTAAGAGGATTGGCACTGAAGTGAATAAAGTTAAGCCAGTTGCCTCAAAAAGAGACAGAGAGAGAGGTGCCAGCTGAGAGTCCTGACTGGTGTATGTGGCTGATGGGGCACAACTGCTGATTTATGGAAAAGGTTTGGGAAAGAGCATGAGTTCTATCTGGTTAGGTTTCTTTATAAATATAAGCAAGAAATTCAAATGGAGATGTTTCATAGGCCATTTGATATGCTACCCTGGAGGTCAGAAGAGTAACAGTCTAGATACATTTTGAGAAGAGAGAGCCATGAATCCCTAGCAATGAATGACATGTCAAAGGTAGAGGATGTATATTATAATAAGAGACAAACCTCTGAGAAATTCCAATATTGAAAGGTCAAGGAGCAGAAGAGGAACCTATGGAGATACACAGGGAAAACATCAAATTATGGAATTAGGACACTCAAGGGAAGAGTGTTCCCGGGAGGAAGGAATAGGTAGAAGCAGAAGAATGTCACATGAGTTTTTTTGAAATGAGCATTCAGATACAATAGAAGCAACTGGGAGATCATTTGACATACATATTCCTGTGAGGGAAGTGAGAAGAGCTTTTTCTCTTTTCCAATATCCCAAAGAACACTTTTCTCATAGAAGAGAAGGTAGTTGTGAAGCAGTGGGTTGAACATAGTATCCCATTTGTTAGTCTTGGGCATTTTCCTAATCTCCCAGCTGCTGGGATTTGGGAAGTTATCAGTCACTTATCTGCTGAATGACATTGTGCCAGTAACTATCACATCTTATCGTGCACTTAAAAATCTAGGAGGGTAGATCTCATGTTGTGTTCATACCAACATGCAATAATACTAAATAAAAATAGTCTTCGATTATTGCACTGTATCTTATATGCCTTGTTGCCCTAGTCCTTATGTATAAATGTGATGAATATTAATGGGAAATTATAAAAGAGTATTATGACACATAGAACAAGGCAAGATTCCTTGATTTGTTGGTCAAGTTACTTTAAACATTGATGAGTAAAATGGAAACGGATTAATTCTCAGATGGATGGGTTGGTTGGTAACGGTCCCAAGAGGGGGTAAATTTTAGGATGAATCTTAAGGAAAGTGATAGATATTTTGTTGTTCTTTAAAACTATTTTGAGCTAAAAATCCAACTGTTACATATAAATCATGTCAAAAATGTTAGCTGTAGAATTCCTAACAAATTCACAGATTCAGTGAATTGTCACTAGACACCCAATAATTAAAACAAGCTTTTTGAGGGAGGGGTTTAAGAAATCATGTGAGCTAAATTATAGATATCCAAGATAATCTTGTTAATGTAAACAGCTAAAAGTGTATAGTCAAATATTTGTTCTTCCTTTTATATTTTCCCATGTTTAGAAAGGAAAGCATATATCTTAAAGTGTTTATTATTCTCTTCCCTATCAGCACCACCAAATACCCCTCAAAATGCAAGTGAACATTTATTAAAAGTATTGTTCTCCTTATAGATGATTAAAGTAGTAAGTCGTGACTATATTGTATTTTTTTTTCTGTAAGAGAAACAAAGAATAACAAAAATATTATGGACATTTGCCATTACTTTCTCTTAAAGTTGAGATATTATAATCTCTCTGTTTCACTGTCCAGCTGCAAAGGTGTTCTCTTTTCTTGTAGCATGTTTCAGAATTACGGGTTAGAATTGGACAGTTTTTACTACCACTAGCTCAACTTTTTCTGAAAAGTAAAAAATGCTAATAAATTCAGAAACTGCATTTGATTTAAATGAGGTTTGAGTATTATCTGGATTTTATTCTTACTTCAATAGAGATCTCTAAAATATTCTATTCCATTTTCAGTACAGTCCCATGAATTTCCCTCTTTTGTTTCTCATAATCCTGAATCCATTCCTCGTATTTTATTTTGAAATGTACCACTATTTGTTTGAATTTAGTAGCAGTTGCCCTTTTTCTTTTCAGAGTGGTTTTAATTATTTTTCCCTGAGAAATTCCTAATTTTGACTAAATTATATTTCCTTCCTGATGTATCGTTATCAATATGAGTTTTATCGCCACCTTGTGACTAAAATAGAGAAATGTTCATCATATTAAAGGAAACCAAGCAAATCAGAGAAAGGAGAGTTTGAACAATGGAAGAAAATATTTATCTAAATAAAAAGTTCATGATTCTATCACCAACTTAATGTTATATTCCTATTTTTTTAAAAAATCAAAATATCCTTCTTATTGAAAAATGTCAATCCTTTGGACAGTACACCTTATTTCCTAAAGTATTAATATGTTCAAGGAGGATGTTGTATCAGTTACCAACAATCACAGATAATCCCAACATTGCTCTCACTTTGCCCAGAGTTAAAAGTTAATGAACTATAAAAATGCTATCAGATACATAAAAATGGTTATGGAGAATCACTTTGTATTTAGGCAATCTGTATGTCCTATGATAAGTTTAATCTTACAAAATCAATCCCATGAAAACCTTCACTGAATTTTAATTGTACCGAGAAAGGTCTGTGGCAGAGGTGGGCTCACTGTCCATCTATCTCTTTGACGCAGAACCAGACAGAATTTCCCTGCCTACTCCTCAGTTAGACTTGGCCATGGACTTAGTTGCAATATGCCAGAAGGCATTAGGTCTTGGACCCAGGGCTGACCAATGAAGTCCACCCATGAACAGCCCTCCCTGTCCTTCCTGCCTGGATAAGGGCTGGATACAGGTGAGTAGGGCAAACTTGAGGGCTCATCTTGGAAACAAGAGTTCTACAAGATGAAAATAGGAGTCTGGGTCCGCAAAATCATTCTTAGAGGCAACTTGCCTATAGTCAAACTAACTCATTTAGATTTTTTTACTAAAAATGCATGTATTTTGATAAGCCAGTGAAATTTTTGGTTTCATTTGTAAACTTGTGTTATATTTTAAAAATTATTTTACTATATCATGGTAAGGATATTTAGCATGAGGTCTACGCTCTTATCAGATTTAAGTGTACAACACAGGAAACACAATATTGTACAGCAGATTTTTAGAATTTAGTCATCCTGTGTATGGTTCATTTTATCTGTCAGCTTGACACCAGATAGCTGGTGAAACATCATTCCTGCCATGTCTGTGAGGGCATTTCTGGAAGGGGTCAGCATTTGAGTCAGCAGACTGAGTAAAGTGGATCGCCTCCAGCAATGCAGGTGGACATCATCCCATCTGCTGAGGGTGAACAGAACGAAAAGGAAGAGGAAGGGCAAATTCATTCTCTGCTTGAACTGAGGCATTCAACTTCCACCCTCAGACATCAGTGCTCCTGGGCTCGGGCTTTGGGATTCAAACTGGGACTTAGACACTATTGGTTCCCAGATTCTCAGGCCTTCAGACTCAGAATGAATTATACACCTTCAGCTTCCATGGCCCTCTAGCTTGAAGCTGGAAGACTGGGATTCTTGGCCTCCACAACCAGGTGAGCCAATTCCTATAGTAAATCTATATGTATATCTATTCATCTATCATCTGTTCATCTATTTATATTGTCATCTGTCTATCTCTGAATCATCTGTCTATCCATCTGTTTGTCCTAACCAGGTGAGCCAATTCCTATAGTGAATCTATATCTATGTATCTATCTATCATCTATCAATCATCTATTATCTATCTATTCATCTATCATCTATCAGTCATCTGTCTCTCTATGAAGCATCTATCTATCTATCATCTATCTATCTATCTATCTATCTATCTATCTATCTATCTATCATCTATCTATCTATCATCTATCTATCATCATCTATTTATGTATTGATTCTGTTTCCCTGGAGAACCCTAATGCATCTCACATGACTGCAACTTTATGCCCCTTGATTAGCATTTTCTCATTTCCTCCTCCCCTCGGCCCCTGGTAACCACCTTTCTATTCTGTGGAGCCATGATCTGGCTAGTTTAGGTACCTACTGTAAGTAGAATCAGGCAGTATTTGTACTTCTGGGACTGGTTTATTTCACTTAGCATAATGTGATGTCCTCAGGTACATTCATGTTGTGGCATATTGCATAATGTCCTCCTTTCTTAAGGCTGAATAAAATTCAATTGTATGTATAGACCACATATTCTTTATCCATTCATCTGTCAGTGGACATTTAGGATGTTTCACATTCTGGCTACTGTGAACACTGCTGCAGTGAACATGGGAGTGCTAATATTTCCCTAAGACCCCAATTTCAATCCTTTTGGGTAAGTACCCACAAATGGGATTCCTGGATCATATGGTAGTTGTATTTTTAGTTTTTTGAGGAACTTCCATACTGTTTTCCATAGCAGCTGTACCATTTTCCTTTCTTACCAACAGTGAACAAGGATTGCTTTTTCCTCCACATCCTCATCTATACTTTTTGTCTTTTGTTTTTTTGATAATAGCCATCTTAGATTTTTTAACTTTCCTCATGAGTCTTTGTCTTTTTAAACAACATTGTACTTTTCTTGGATTGTAGAACAGAACTTAATGTGATCAAAAATATATAAATATAATAATGTAGAAAATATCGGATAAAATGGTTGGATCCTATTTCCTATGCGGTTAATTTCAAATTGGGTTTATTTCCAAATTTGAAAATGTTCTCAGAAAGCAATCAGTTAATTTGTACTTTTATTTGCATATGTTTATTTTGTTGGTAAATCCATTAAAAACTCACCTCTGTGATTACTGACCAATTCTTGGATTTGCTAAAATTATAATGGTGGTGAATTTGACTTCTTAGTTTCCAAGCTTATAGTTCCTATATGTTGGCATTATATAAAAGTAAATAATATTGTTTATAACTCTTTTACAAATTGTAGTTATATTGTTTTATAAATTCCATTATCGTATTCATCATACCCCACAGTATCTAGCCTATAAACTCATTGAAAACAGTTAGGCTTAGTCATCCTTATCACCAGCACCGAGTATAGTTGAATGAATGAATTCCACTACCCAATAATTTTTGGTGAAAAATATGAAATAAGTTTTATAGAAGAATTTCTTAAGAGATAGTAGTATGCTTTTTTAATCATATTTTCTAGTTTATATACTAAAATATTCAAAAATATTAATATTAAAATGAAATAACCTGATTTTCCTGATATGTCAATATTTCTGGGCAGACTACGTTTTATTATAGATCACTACTTCTTTATTTTGATGAGCCCATTACATTTTTTTTTCTTCCCTGGGCTCTCTGTAGGTTATTTATTTACCTCTACAAAATCATGCCCAGAAACAAGGGCATATACATGATAATGGAAGCTCAGAAAGGATTTTGGAATAAATGACTACTGAGTAGAAACAACATATTGTAATTCTCAACTATTGCCACTTTATTGATCTCTGAATCTTTTTGTACTCCATCAGAAAAAAAAATATATGCTGACATAAATGTTTTGGATTTATAAACTATGTAGATGTATTAGTATATTAATATAGCACTTAATATTAAGTACCTCAAGATATAAGTTCAAATTAAATAAGACATTTACTAATATTTTTGTTTTGTACTCACAAGTGGACATTTTTGGGCACTTTCTGGAGTTGCAAACCTCACTTTAAAATCTTACTACCCTACTGACTTCTCTATTAGTTTTGCTTTTAGGTGAAAGAGAGATGGAGAGATAGATTAAGAGAAACATCCACACTGAAAATCAATCTCTCAAAGCATTAGACAAACTTTGGCCCTATAATTCTGCAGAATAGACAATACACTGCCTGATAAGAGTGATTATTAGTAACAAAATGAGAATGTATCAAATATATTATGATGTTTATATTATTCAATTTTGTCATGTTGAGTTTTAGACTTTTATGTACTGCTTATTCATTAATTCTATTATGTTTTAATGACATCAAATGCACTCAGTCAGGATCAGTCCCAGCCTCCTGCAATGGCTGCCATAAAAAATGCATTAAGAAATAAATTGGTATGTCTGTATGCACCATCTTCAAGATTCATTACGGCATCTGGTTGTTAAAATATAGAGAAACCATTTAATTATATGATATGCTAGTAGCCTGGTGTTAGCCCACAGTCAGAGAGCTCTATAAAGATTTACCAGCTCATCTAACTAAAGCCAGAAGCCATCATCTAAAAATCCCCACAGGACTTACATACAGGAAGACCTCAGTTATCTGGAGACTGACTTTCTGCAAAATGCTGCATGAGAGTGCATAAGACTGACACATAACAGTGATAAAAATATGAGGAAGAGAAACAAATGAGAAGCAAAGAAAAACAGCAAACCCTAGGAGCTCCGAGGAAAGGAGTCCAAAAGAATGGATAAATAGTTCAGAACTAGGGCAGTTAGCAGCAAGAACCATGAGAGCAGAATAGAGAAAGGCCAAGTGAGGATAAAGAAGAGAAAGGCCAAGTGAGGATAAAGAAGATAAATGTCTCCACAGTACTGTGACTCTAGCGACTCTAACCATCCCTCCCTCCCAAAGCCTTTACTGTACAATCCCCCAAAGTACGTTAGTGGTAGAAGGACCATGCATTCTGCCTTCTCCTGGGGCATTTGAGAGAACAACCTAAGCTATTCAAACAATCTTGAATAAAAATTTAATAATTTTAACACTTCCTATCTGCAACATAGGACTCTTTTTTTTTTAACTTTTTATTTTTTACAATAAACTGCATATATTTAGAGTGTACAATCTGGTATCCCAGTCTCCCAATTCGTTCCCCCCCAACCCTCCCCGCTTTCCCCACTTGGTGTCCATATGTTTGTTCTCTACATCTGTGTCTCTATTTCTGCCTTGCAAACTGGTTGATTTGTACCATTTTTCTATAGTCCACATATATGTGTTAATATACAATATTTGTTTTTCTCTTTCTGACTCACTTCACTCTGTATGACAGTCTCTAGGTCCATCCATGTCTCTAAAAATGTCCCAGTTTCCTTGCTTTTTACAGCTGAGTAATATTCCATTGTATGTATGTACCACATCTTCTTTATCCATTCATCTGTTGATGGGCATTTAGGTTGCTTCCATGTCCTGGCTATTGTAAATAGTGCTGCAGTGAACATTGGAGTGCATGTGTCTTTTTGAATGATGGTGTTCTCTGGGTATATGTCCAGTAGTGGGATTGCTGTGTCATATGGTAGTTCTATTTTTAGTTTTGCAAGGAACCTCCATACTGTTTTCCATAGTGGCTGTATCAATTTACATTCCCACCAGCAATGCAAGAGCATTCCTTTTTCTCCACACCCTCTCCAGCATTTACTGTTTGTAGATTTTCTGATGATGCCCATTCTGACCGATGTGAGGTGATACCTCATTGTAGTTTTGATTTGCATTTCTCTAATAATTAGTGATGTTGAGCAGCTTTTCATGTGCTTCTTGGCCATCCATATGTCTTCTTTGGAGAAATGCCTATTTAGGTCTTCTGCCCATTTTTGGATTGGGTTGTTTATTTTTTTGATATTGAGCTGGATGAACTGTTTATATATTTTGGAGATTAATCCTTTGTCTGTTGATTCATTTGCAAATATTTTTTTCCCATGCTGAGGGTTGTCTTTTCGTCTTGCTTATAGTTTCCTTTGCTGTGCAGAAGCTTTGATGTTTCATTAGGTCCCACTTATTTATTTTTGTTTTTATCTCCATTATTCTAGGGGGTGGATTAAAAAAGATCTTGCTGTTATTTACATCAAAGAGTGTTCTTCCTATGTTTTCCTCCAGGAGTTTTATAGTGTCTGGCCTTACATTTAGGTCTTTTATCCATTTGGAGTCTATTTTTGTGTATGGTGTTAGGAAGTGCTCTAATTTCACTCTTTTACATGTAGCTGTCCAGTTTTCCCAGCACCACTTATTGAAGAGGCTGCCTTGTCTCCATTGTATATCCTTGCTTCCTTTGTCATAGATTAGTTGACCATAGTTTATCTCTGGGCTTTCTATACTGTTTCATTAATCTACATGTCTGTTTTTGTGCCAGTACTATACTGTCTTGATCACTTTAGCCTTATAGTATAGCCTGAATTCAGGAGGCCTGATTCCCCCAACTCTGTCTTTCCTTCTCAAGATTGCTTTGGCTATTCAGCGTCTTTTGCATTTCCATATATATCGTAAAATTTCTTGTTCTAGTTCTGTGAAAAATGCCATTGGTAATTTGATGGGGCTGGCATTGAATCTGTAAATTGCTTTTGGTAGTATAGTCATTTTCACAATGTTGATTCTTCCAATCCAAGAACATGGTATGTCCCTCCATCTGTTTGTGTCTTTGATTTCTTTCATTAATGTCTTATAGTTTTCTGAGTACAGGTCTTTTACCTCCTTGGTTAGGTTTATTCCTAGGTATTTGATTCTTTTTGTTGCAATGGTGAATGGGATTGTTTCCTTAATTTCTCTTTCTGATCTTTCATTGTTGGTGTATAGAAATGCAAGAAATTTCTGTGTGTTAATTTTGTATCCTGCAACTTTACCAAATTCATTGATTAGCTCGAGTAGTTTTCTGGTGGCACCTTTAGGATTTTCTATGTATAGTGTCATGTCATCTGCAAACAGTGACAGTTTTACTTCTTCTTTTCCAATTTGGGTTCCTTTGATTTCTTTTTCTTCTCTGATTGCTGTGGCAAGGACTTCCAAAACTATGTTGAATAGTAGTGGTGAGAGTGGACATCCTTGTCTTGTTCCTGATCTTAGAGGGAATGCATCCAGTTTTTCACCATTGAGAATGATATTTGCTGTGGGTTTGTCATATATGGCCTTTATTATGTTGAGGTAGGTTCCCTCTATGCCCACCTTCTGGAGAGCTTTTATCATAAATGGGTGTTGAATTTTGTCAAAAGCTTTTTCTGCATCTATTGAGATGATCATGTGGTTTTTATCCTTCAGTTTGTTAATGTGGTGTATCATATTGATTGATTTGCATATATTGAAGAATCCTTGCATTCCAGGGATAAACCTCACTTGATCATGATGTATGATCCTTTTCATGTGTTGTTGGATTCTGTTGGCTAGTATTTTGTTGAGGATTTTAACATCTAAATTCATCAGTGATATTGGTCTGTAGTTTTCTTCTTTTGTAGTATCTTTGTCTGGTTTTGCTATCAGGGTGATGGTGGCTCATAAAATGAGTTTGGGATTGTTCCTTCCTCTGCAATTTTTTGGAAAAGTTTGAGAAGGATGGGTGTTAGCTCTTCTCTAAATGTTTGATAAAATTCACCTGTGAATCCATCTGGTCCTGGACTTTTGTTTGTTGGGAGATTCTTAATCACAGTTTCAATTTCATTACTCATGATTGGTCTGTTCATATTTTCTATTTCTTTCTGATTCAGTCTTGGAAGGTTATACTTTTCTAAGAATCTGTCCATTTCATCCAGGTTGTCCATTTTATTGGCATATAGTTGCTTGTAGTAGTCTCTTATGGTGCTTTTTATTTCTGTGTTGTCCATTGTAACTTCTCCTGTTTCATTTCTAATTTTATTGATTTGAGTCCTCTCCCTCTTTTTCTTGATGAGTCTTGCTAGAGGGTTATTGATTTTATTTATCTTCTCAAAGAACCAGCTTTTCGTTTTATTGATTTTTGCTATTGTTTTCTTTGTCTCTATTTCATTTATTTCTGCTCTGATCTTTATGATTTCTCTCTGTCTGCTAACTTTGGGTTTTGTTTGCTCTTCTTTCTCTAGTTTCTTTAGGTGTAAGGTTAGATTGTTTATTTGGGATTTTTCTTGTTTCTTGAGATAGGATTGTATCACTATAAACTTCCCTCTTAGAACTGCCTTTGCTGCAACCCATAGGTTTTGGATTGTTGTTTTTTCATTGTCATTTGTCTCTAGGTATTTTTTGATTTCCTCTTTGATTTCTTCAGTGATCTGTTGGTTATTTAGTAGCATGTTGTTTAGCCTCCATGTGTTTGTGTTTTTTACAGTTTTTTTCCTGTAATTGATTTCTAATCTCATGGCATTGTGGTCAGAAAAGATGCTTGATAAAATTTCAATTTTCTTGAATTTACCAAGGCTTGATTTATGACCCAAAATGTGATCTATCCTGGAGAATGTCCCATGTGCACTTGAGAAGAATATGTAATCTGCTAATTTTGGATGTAATGTTCTATAGATATCTCTTAAATCCAGCTGATTTATTGTGTCATTTAAAGCTTGTGTTTCCTTATTAATTTTCTGTGTGGATGATCTATCCATTGGTGTAAGTGGAGTGTTAAATTCCCCCACTATGATTGTGTTCCTGTCGATTTCCTCTTTCATAGTTGTTAGCATTTGCTTTATGTATTGATGTGCTCCTATATTTGGTGCATATATATTTATAATTTTATGTCTTCTTCTTGGATTGATCCCTCAATCTTTATGTAGTGTCCTTTCTTGTCTCTTGTAATATTTTTTATTTTAAAGTCTATTTTATCTGATATGAGTACTGGTACTCCAGCTTTCTTTTAATTTCCATTTGCATGGAATATCTTTTTCCATCCCCTCACTTTCAGTCTGTATGTGTCCCTCAGTCTGAAGTGGGTCTCTTGGAGACAGCATAGACAGCATATATATGGGTCTTGTTTGTGTATCCATTTAGCCAGTCTGTGTCTTTTGGTTGGGGCATTTAGTCCATTTACATTCAAGGTGATTATCGATATGTATGTTCCTATTACCATTTTCTTAATTGTTTTGTTTTTGTTTTTGTAGGTCCTTTTCTCCTCTTATGTTTTCCACTTAGAGAAGTTCCTTTAGCATTTGTTGTAGGGCTGGTTTGGTGGTGCTGAATTCTCTTAGCTGTTGCCTGTCTGTAAAGCTTTTGATTTCTCCATTGAATCTGAATGAGATCCTTGCTGGGTAGAGTATTCTTGGTTGTAGGTTCTTCTCGGTCATCACTTTAAATATATCATGCCACTCTCTTCTGGCTTGTAGAGTTTCTGCTGAGAAATTATCTGTTAACCTTATGGGAGTTCCCTTGTATTCTATTTGTTGTTTTTCCCTTGTTGCTTTTAATAACTTTTCTCTGTCTTGAATTTTTGTCAATTTGACTACTATATGTCTTGGTGTGTTTCTCCTTGGGTTTATCCTGCCTGGGACTCTCTGCGCTTCCTGAACTTGGGTAGCTCTTTCCTTTCCCATGTTAGGGGCGTTTTCAACTATAATCTCTTCCAGTATTATCTCAGGTCCTTTCTCTCTCTCTTCTCCTTCTGGGACCCCTATAATGCGAATGTTGGTGTGTTTAACATTGTCCCAGAGGTCTCTTAGGCTGTCTTCAGTTCTTTTCATTCTTTTTTCTTTATTCTTTTCTGCATCCGTGATTATCACCATTCTGTCTTCCAGGTCACTTATTCGTCCTTCTGCCTCAGTTAATCTGCTATTGGTTCCTTCTAGTGTATTCTTCATTTCAGTTATTGTGTTGCATATGTCTGTTTGTTTGTTCTTTAATTCTTCTAGGTCTTTGGTAAACTTTTCTTGCAACTTTTTGATCTTTGCATCCAGTCTTTTTTCACAGTCCTGGATCATCTTCACCATCATTATTATGAATTCTTTTTCTGGAAGGGTGCCTATCTCCTCTTCATTTAGTTGTTTTCCTGGTATTTTATCTTGTCCCTTCATCTGTTACAAAGTCTTTTGCCTTTCCATTTTCTGTGTCTTTCTGTGGCTGTGATTTTCAGTTCCACAAGATGAAATAGTGCTGATACTGCTTGATTCTGCTGTCTGCCCTCTTGTGGAGGAAGCTGTCTAGGAGTCTTGTGGGTGCTTCCTGATGGGAGGGACTGATGGTGGATTGAGCTGAGTGGGTGGAGCTCAGTAAAACTTTAATCCGATTTGGTGGGTGGAGCTCAGTGACACTTTTATCAGCTTGTCTGCCAATGGGTGGGGCTGTGTTCCCACCCTGGTGGTCATTTGGCCTGAGGCAACCCAGTCCTGGAGATTACAGGCTCTTTGATGAAGCTAATGGTGGACTCTGGAAGGGCTCATGCCAATGAGCCCTTCTCAGAACCCTTGCTACCAGTGCCCCTATCTCCTCGGTGAGCCACAGCTGCCCTCCACCTTTGCAGGCAACCCTCCAACACCAGCAGGTGGGTCTGGTTCAGTCTCCTATGGGGTCACTGCTCCTTCCCCCTGGGTCCTGGTGAGCACTTTTTTGTGTGCCCTCCAAGAGTGGAGTCTCCATTTCCCCCAGTCCTGTGGAGGTCCTGCAATCAAATCACACTGGTTTTCAAAGTCTGATTCTCTGGGGATTCCTCCTCCCGTTGCTGGACTGCCAGGTTAGGAAGCCTGATGTGGGGCTCAGAACCCTCAGGACTTCTGCAGTATAACTGTTCTGCAGATTGTGGGTCACCCACCCAGCATTTATGGGATTTGATTTTAACGTGAGTGCGCCCCTCCTACCATCTCATTGCAGCTTCTCCTTTGTCTCTGGATGTGGGGTGGTTTTTTTTTTTTTTTTTTTTTTTTTTTTTGGTGAGTTCCAGTGTCTTTCTGTCGATGGTTGTTCAGCAGTTAGTTGTAATTCCGGTGCTCTTGCAAGAGGGAGTGAGTGCACGTCCTCCTACTCCGCCATCTTGATTCTTCTCTGCAACATAGGATTCTAATACATGAGTGCATGCATGTGTAATGCAGTAATTCCCCTCCATATCCCTTTGAAATAGGAACCACTGTGATCACCGTTCTAGTGGCGAGGAAAGGATACACAGAGAGGTTAAATACCTGACCCATACACACTCAGACTACAAAATGGCAGGGTAAATTTGAACCTGACAGCTATACTACAGAGAACACTGGTCCAAAAAACATGGGATCGACTTCAGTCATGTGCTAGGCACTATCCTATGCATTCTGGATATACAGGTGAACAACACGGAAGATCCCTGCCACCGTGGAGTTCTCTGCATGGCCTCAGCAGCTGGAGAAGTCATCACTCTATTCTAGAATGACAATGATAGTCTCATTAAATATTAGCACCTAGCAGAAATTTGCAAAAAGCCATTTTTGTCCCTAATTCAACAGCATGTTTTGAAGAGAGAAACACTACACTAATGTGATGCAGATTAAAATAAAATGGGGAAAGTCCTAACATCTCACAGAAATTTTCCTTTTATTTAAAGAAGTAACATCTCAGATCGTCTTCTTGAACTAGGTAACATTCACCCCTAGGTCCTATCAACATCTCCTGTCTTAGAGTGAGCAAAGTACCAAACTGACTTTCAGAATTATGACCCTGGGGATTGTAGTTTTAGTTGATTTCAGTTATATTTTATTAAGAAAAGAAACTTCCAAGTTCATTTTATTAAATAACATTCAGATGCAGTTAAATGTTAGACTTCAGTTAACAGGAAAACCTAATTATCTGGGAAAGGTCATTCTCCAGTGATATTAAGAGAAACCAGAAATAAGGCCCATTTCCTGAGAAAGGTAGGCATTTTTCTTGAGTTCACTTATTCAAGTTGAAGGAATAATAAAATTAATCTTTGGATTTAAAATCTCCTCTGACACGTCTGTCTTAAATAACTGTTCTTAATAGATCTGCACATGAGAACTGCACTTTGAATATCCGCATTTGTTGCTGTCTCTTTAAGCTTTCTACCTTAACCATCATTCACCAAGGACAGGTGTCTTGGCATGTGCTCTTTCTTCAAATTCTTCTTCAAGCCTGCAGTTGGGGGAATTGTTGACAGTAATACTCATATTGAGGTTTTCTCTCTGAGTTCAGCTCCTTGTGTTCTGTATTGTGTTAAATGAAGTTGTCATTTTCCATGTATAACATCATTTATTATTAAAAATAATAAATAGGTAGTTGGAGAAGTAATCATTAAATAATGGGTATTTTGCTTTTATTTCTTCTTTTAAAAAAGTGTTTCACAAACATAGCTTGGCAATAACACACACATGCTGCAAATTTTGTGATACAAAAGTAATTTTAAAATAGTTGACGAAAGTAAACAACAGATGAAATGAGCTTTGGAACATTTATCCAGTTGACAGTAAGATTATCATGGTGCCAAAGAGCTTATAGTCAACTTCTCCAAGAAGTGAAATATCTTGTTTTGTTTCAAAGTATATTAATGCCTTAATATCAAGAAGAGCACTAACAATTTTATAGTAGGTAACAACAAAAAGGCAGTTCATGCTGATTTTAGGAGCACACTTTATTGTAGCTAAGAAATACAAAAGTAGCTGCATCCCTGTCTTCTACTTTTAAGCACAGATACCGATAACACAGATATGATAAAGTAACAACCACCAATGACTCAGAGCAATAAGGAAATGACAGTAATATGAAAAACAGAATCCCTTTGCATCAAGCAGAGATATTTGCACAGCTTTTAGTGGCTTCCAAAGAGTTACCAAGTTCCAACACTTAAATAATTCAACCAAATGATAAAAGTCAGAATACCGTCCAGGTGTTCTAACTCTTGGCCCAAAGTTCTAGTTCTTTCCTCTCAGGCACACATTGAATCCGATGAGCCATCTGTGTCCGAGAACTCTATTGGAGAATGATGAACACCAAACATCTAATATTTATGAACAGAGATGGCCCTGTGAAAGTTTACAATCAATTTAGAAACAGATGTAGAGAACAAATGTATGGATAACAAGGGGGAAGGTGGGGTGGTGGGATGAACTGGGAGATGGGGATTGACATATACACTATTGATACCATGTATAAAATAGATAACTAATGAGAACCTGCTGTATAGCACAGGGAACTCTATTCAGTGCTCCGTGGTGACTTAAATGGGAAGGAAATCCAAAAAAGAAGGGATATATGTATACATATGGCTGATTCACTTTGCTGTACAGGAGAAACTAACAACACTGTAAAGCAACTCTACTCCAATAAAATTAAAAATTAAAAAAAAGTCAAGTAACATAGCTGACACACAGCACACATCCAACAACAAAACCCAGTCTCTCGACCAATGTATGTCTTCATGGTTCAGCTAGAAATTCTTTCAGTTAAGTCCAACAATTTTCCTGCCTTATCCTTCCTTCAAGTTTTTCCTTCCATCACAAACCCTTTCCTAGAATAACTCACCATGCTCTCTTGGTTGTATTCCTTCTGAAGTACTGCTGGATACTAAACATTAAGTATCCACCTTTTTTTTTTTTAATTCTTATATTTTAATGGGTAATTGTATTAGTTTGCTAGGACTATCATAACAAAATACCACAACATGAGGTCATACTGGAGTAGGGTGGCCTCTAGTCCAATATTAATGGTGTCCTTATAACAAAAGAGGAAATTGGGACACAGACACACATACATCTATAACAACCCTATTCCCAAATAAGGACACAATCTGAGGCCCTAGGGTTAAGACTTTAATATATGAATTTAGGAGGAACACAATTCAACCCAAATAGTAATATATACTTAAGAAAAAAACTTAAACCATTAACAATAGTATTCAGTGATGAAGAAGTCTTTCTCTCCCCAGATCTTGAACCAGTTGTTCCTTTTCCAGAGCTTACTGGCAAAAGTTTCGTTCTTATCCTTCCAGAGATAGTCTACATAAAAATAAGTATGATTGTATAAATATTTATATTTTTCACACATGTGCTGGCTTGATGGAAAGTCACTGTTCTTGCATCTTCTCATTTTCAAGTAATTAAGATTTTTTTGAGAAAGAGAATAACAAATGCAAATTTGTGAAAAGTGAAAACATTAAAAATCACTCCCATTGTCACAACTAAGGCTATAACCTCCTCCATCCATATATTGCCATCTGCGTTCTGTACACCATGCTGGCCATGGAGTAATCATACATCATTGCATATGTAACTAAATGTCTTATTGTTCTTTTCTTAACCAGCTCTATCAGCGTTCTGAACATAGAGTTGCATGTGGAAGGCTCAGTATTTAATTCTGGTATGAGACACTGCAGGTCTGTCTCTCTCTGCGCTAAATGCCAACAGTGCCTGTGATGAGGGCTGCATTGGATGAAAACTGATAACCCACCAGACATGAAGTCTGGACAAAAAGTAAATGATTATTGTTTAAGCTACTGAAATAAGGGGCTATTCTGCATACAGCAAAACAGCCCATTTTGGCTAATAAACATACTGTGTCTATTATTTTATTTTGAAAAATCCAGTGAGATGAATGGCACTCTTTTTCAGTCTATTCCCTCCAACTTTCTTTTGATTAGTATTCAATGATGTGTGTTTTATTTTTCACCTTTTTTTTTATATATTTTATGTGATTTTCTCATAGACAGCATAGGCTGAGCTTTGTTTTTTTATTCAAAGGAACAGTCCCTTCTTTTTAATTGGGATAGTTTTATTTACATTAACATTTGGGGTGGTTATTGATACGTTCATTTAAATCTACCATCTTCCTATTTGTTTTTGCTTTATTTTTACAATTATAAAGCTTGCCATTCATTTATTTTTTATGCATTCATTCTTCACATGTTCATAAAAGAATTAATACATGCACGTAGTAGAGCAATATCAAATACATGTAAAAATAAGCTGAGATGAAATTAACTGTGTGGGAAAGCAAGTCGAAGCCAAGCCTGGAGTGAGGGTAACATCCAAAATATTATGAAATCCCTAAACTAGATCCTATTTGTTTTCTATTTTTCTAATATGTTATTTTGTAACTCATTCTTTCTCTACCTCCTCCTGTATTAACTGAGTATAGTCTTTTTTTTAAATTGAAGTATAGTTGATTTACAATGTTGTCTTAGTTTCTGGTGTACAGCAAGATGATTCCTTTATATATATCTATATCTGTATTTATACCTATTTTTTCATGTTCTTTTCCATTATAGTTTATTACAAGATATTCAATATAGTTCCCTGGGCTATGCAGTAGGACTCTGCTGTTTATCTGTTTTATATATAGTCATGTGTATATGTTAATCCCAAACTCCTAGTTTATCCCTCCCCCTCTTTCCCCTTTGGTAACCATAAGTTTGTTTTCTGTCTGTAAGTCTTGTTTCTGTTTTATCAATAAGTTCATCTGTGTCATATTTTAGATTCCACACATAAGTGATATCATATGATATTTGTCTTTCTCCTTCTGACTTATTTCACTTAGTATGATAATCTCTAGGGTCATGCATGTTGCTGCAAATAGCATCATTTCCTTCTTTTTATGGCTGAGTAATATTCCATTGTATATATGTACCACATCTTATTTATCTAGTATATTATTTTTTATGCAATCAATGTTTATTTAGTAACTACTACATACATTCTATGATTCTAATTTATCTCCTTTTTTGGTTTACTAGTTCCAACTCTATTTCATTTCTCTTGTGGCTGCTTTAAGATTTATAGTATTCTGTAATATAGTATCCTTCAAGTATTTTTATGCCACCTCACATATAAACACTTGACAATATTATATTTCTATTTCTTCCATTTCAACCTCTTTGGCATTATTGTCACATTTTACATGTAATTACTTCTAATTATGTTATATATGCCACAATACATTATTACATTTTTACACCATCAATTACTTTTAACTATTAACTATTTTTAACTACTTCATTTTACTGTTTCCTATCCTCTTCACCCTATTGAGCTGATCTAGATTTCCTTTGGGTATTTTTTCCTTTTTTTCTGAAGAACTTGTATTTCTCATACTGCAGGGCTGATTACAATCATTTCTTTCAAATTTTACATTGAAAGAATTTTAATTTTATCTTCATATTTGAAAGATATTTGCAGTGGGTATGGGATTGTAGGCTGACACTTTTTCTTTCATAACTTTAAATTGTTGTATCAGGCATGGATTATGGTAAGAAGTCAGCCATTAGGATTTTCTCTGTTCCTTAGACCTCATGTGCATTTTTCTGTGACCTTGTTTATGCCTTATACTGATTTTGAGCAAGTTGATTATATTGTGCATTTTTATAATTTTCTTCATGTTTCTTGTTTTGGGCTTCATTGAACTTCTTGGAACTTCTTTCATCAACTGTGATGTATTTTTGCTATTTTTTAAAAAATAGTTTCATCTACCAATTTCCCTATTTTTTGGGGGGGACACAAATTTCTCATATTTTAGGCTACTTGACGCTGTTCCATACCTCACTTGTGCTTTGTTTTTATTTCATTTTCTTTCACTTTTTTCTCATTGTGTTTCATTTTGTATAGTTTCTATTTTGATGCCTTCAAATTTTTACATTTTTACTTTTGTCTATGTATTATTTGCCATTAATCCCATCTAATATATATTTTTAATCTTAGACACTGTGATTTTCATTTCTAGGAAGTTGATTTGGCTCCTAAAGGAAAAAAACATAAATTAAAAAATTAAAAAAAACATACCTTCCATTTCAGTATGCACCACTGACAAGGATTCTCCTGTTGACCAAACTCTAGACCCCTCTTGACCCTCTCCTGGCTGGGTCTCCCACCTTGGTGGATAAAACTGCAGCCCCTCAGCCCAAGTGATCTGTCCATCTCTCCCGGCACCCCCACACACGCACACACTGTAAGCCATGCATTGACATGGTTTCTAACAGCTCAAGGCTGTCTGCCTAGGACAATCCTTCTGCTCATAAAGTGCCTGCCTGAGAGAGCTCACAGCTGCCAACATAATGTTCCAGCCAACACCTGAAAAGAGGGCCCATCTCCCAGCCTCTGTGGGCCGGGAGGGGGCCTGACTTTGAGCAACTCTGGATTGCAGCCCAGATGGGCTTCTCATGGACCTCACTCTGTTCAAATCGCAACAGTTCCCACTCCCCACTCCCTCACTCTCCCTTTAAAATGTTGTCTCTTCTGTACAAATCCATGGTTCATGCTGGACCCTCTTACCTAGTGCAACAGAAATTCTATTAAAATCTATCCTGACCACTTTAGCACCCGACTTTATCGTCAATGCTGTGTTCGGTCTTTCCTCCAGCTTCATGAACACGTGGAATACTGTTAAAATAACTGTTTAATTGTCCTCTTCTGCTAATTCTTGTTTATTATTTACTGTGTGGGCCAGGACAGTCTTTAAGAAAAGCCTACCTTTGCACCACCGGTTAGAAATGGCTTTCTGTTTAATTGATGCCCCTGGAGTCACAGGTATTTCCTCTACAGCTAATGGAAATGGAAACTATTCCCAGCTGGGCTTGAGCTCAAAGACTTTGCCTCTGTGTTTTCTTTCAGGTGGGGCTCTCCCCAGTCTCCAGTGGTTTCCTCGTGTGGTTTCCTCACGGGGATGCACGGATTCCTTATTTGTTTGGAGACACAGGGAGGGCCACGGGCAGAGCTACACAGCTCTCCTGTCTGCAGCTTTCTCCTGTCTGGCAGTCCACCTGATGCATCCTGGCTGACCGGGCACCCTTGGATCCACTCTGTTCCTTGACTCTGGGAGAACACCAGGCTCCCTGCGATCATCCCCTCCCTGGGCCACCGGCAGATACCCGCTCCAGGAGGTAAGGTGGGCAATTACTATACAAGCTTCCTCGCCTGTGTTTCCTCTATTTCAGGCATCACTGTCCTGCACTGTGTTTTTTCTAAGTCTGGTAAACTGTTATCTGATTAATTTTGCCTGGTTCTTTTTTATAGGCTAGAGGGTAAATATAGTACTTGTTTTTCCATCTTACCCAGAAACAAAAGTACCCCCGCCCACATACACACTCAATTGCAATTGAAATTGAAGCTTGTGTCTCCCTTCCTTATATTCCTGAGCCCCCAAAATAATATTTGGCATATAGTGGGCCCTCTAAATGCTTACTGAATCAATAAATAGGGGAATCAGAGAATGAATGCCACATATAGGGAAAGATGAGATCCTGTTCCCTTCAAGGTTGTACAAAGGTAAATGTGTTCCTCTGCTGAAATCGTCAGTCTCCAAAGATGCTCACATCTTAAGCTTGCACAAGTAGAACGTCTTCCTAATTTACATACATTGTTTTTTCCTTTACTGAGGGAGGGTTTGTGAACATAAATTGTGTTCACTTCTCTCATAATTCATACAATCTACAGTGGACTGGATTCTGCCCCCATCATTTGGCTAATTTTGTTCTATTTTTACATAAGACATGGCTGCCTAATTGCTGAGTCAAATATCTATTTCAGCTCTTGTTCTATTGGCCGTCCCTTGAGGATTTGAGGCTATAAATCATCACCTTCATAAAAATTTGTTTCTTTGTCTCTTATTTTTCACTGCTACCCTTTGCGAGATAGTGAGGACTCTTTGGGATTGATTTGCATCCCAATATGCTTAAGAGACAAAAGAGTGATTTTACTTCTCAGTTTTCTTTATTGTGTCCTCTTACCAATCTTTACATCTTGTGGTGCTCTAAGACATAGTTCACTGCTCTTGTTTGTATTTTTTTTCTCTATAATAACTTTTCCTAGGTAGCTCCATATAAGTCGAATCACTTTTAAAAGTTTACATACAATGATGGCTCGGAAATGTATATCTACAGCTTTGACATTGTCACTGAGTTCTAGACCTTTTTATCTGACTGCCCACTTAACCTTATCCATTGGCCATCTGTACATACCAAAAGATATAGCATGTCAAAAATAACTGTGATCCTATACATCTGTAATTGCCCAAATTTTCCTAACCCAGTACATTTTCAGAAGAAAAATGTAGTTGTTAAGTTTTGAATCCTTCCTTCATTTCACAGCCCATGTTCTATTAATCAACAAGCTTTAAAAATAAATTTCAAATTTGTCCACTTCGCAAATTCCCAACTCTGCTACTTTTTTCCAAGACATCATCCCTCCAAGGAGATTATCACAATTCCTGCCTAATAATTCCCCTCCTTTGGTTCCTAATTTCTGCTTTTGCTTGAATCCTCCAAACAGCAAACAGAAACTATCCTTATGTTTAAGTTATAAATTGGGTTATATTATTCTCCTGCTCAACATTTTCTAATGGCTTATTACTGCATATAGGGTCCTCAGGGGCTTAAGCAACGGAAGATTATTGTCTCACAGTCTGAAGGGTCGAAGTCTGAAATTAAGAGTTGGTGCCTTCTGAGGACTGTGGGGGGGGGGAAATGCTGGAGGTCCCTCTGCTTGGCTGTGTTGATGGCCATATGCTTGTTGGGCCCCTTCCCATCATCTTCTCTGTGTGTGTGTGTGTGTGTCTCTGTGCCCAAATTCCTTCTTTTAATAAGGCCGACAGTCATGTTGAATTAGGGCCCGAATTAATGACCTCATTTTAACTTGATTACCTCTGTGAAGACCCCATCTCCAAATAAGGTCGCCTTCTGAGATACTGGGGGTTAGGACTCTAAGACATCTTTTGGGGGGAGATACAGTTCAACCCATAGCACGTGGTTTATAAGGTTTTACGCCAGCTGGTCCTTGTCTGCCTGATCTGTGTCCTTCCATCTCCTCCCCTTCTCCCTCTGTTTAGATGTAAGGAGCTTGGTTGTTGCCACTGCTGTCTCTGTTGCTTTTTTTTTTTTTTTTTTTTACTGGAAGGTTCATTTTCATCTCATTGTCTTACACAGGATGTTCACTTTGCCAGGAACACTCCATCCCCTATCTTCCCTTTTTCAGTCCTTCAGTGCAGTTAGCTCTCTAAGCAAATATCCCTTCTTGAGACATACTTTCCATGATCTCTGTACCTAAATACAGCAACCCCCTCATCACTCTGTCTCCCTCCACTACTTGGTCACTGGAGTTACTGTGTTCATCTGGATATGTCATGTGGTATTGGTTTATGCATGTTTCTTCCATGCCAGTAGAATATAAACTCCATGATGAAAGGACTGTTTGTATTGCACATTTTATAATCCCAGAGATGAGAACAGTCTCTGCCACACATGTTATTCCTTCACTCATTCATTCATTCACTCGTTCTCAGGAAAGTCCAAAACACATATAATACTTTTCTCTCAACTTCAGTAACAAGCAGACTTTCCAATTTGATACCATTTTTCATCTATCAAATGAGCAATATTAATGGCAGTACTTAGGGCCGGCAATAATTTTGTGAGACGGGAACTCCAATGAACTTCAAGAGGTAGCATAAATTGCTGCAGTAGACATTTTTTGGCAGTATATGTTTGGAAACATTAAAACATTTATACCCTTGACCTTAGTCATTTTTGTACTTAACAGTGTATCATGAGGAAATAAAGTCTTCAAAAGTAGACCTATGACCACAATTTATTTAACACTTCTAATTCTAGTCATGAAAAAACTTGAGACAAATTAAATATCTAAGAAACTAAAGGATTTCAACTATAAGTGTGTATAGTTGTATGCAACAAATATTCCTACTACCTTGGCTTAAACAAATATAAAATTATTTTATCTAACTTAACTAGCGGTCCAAAGGCAGACAGTTCAATAGTCCTACAAGGACGGAAGCTATTTGTGTAACCAGCCCTTCCATCCTTTGCACGTTTACTATCATAGGTTTGGTGCCACATGATTGCTAAATGACTACTTTCCTCCAGGATTTGAATCATAGCTACAGGAAGGAAAAGAAAGAAGGTAGAATGCTATGAGGTTATATCTCTACCTGGAAAGCAAAAGTTTCCCAGAAACCCTCAGTTTACTGGGCATTCTGTCATGTGTCTACACCTTGAATGTCTGGTAGATCAGAGAGAGCCCAGCCTTAGACATTTGTGGGGTACGGGCATGTTGCCAGTTCTCCGTGTCTGCTGCATAGGAAAAAGGTCATTGCCTTTGATTGAGATTGGGAAACAGTGTGAAAGGTAGGACTGTGCCTTCAGGATAGATATCGGTGGGGGCAGAGTGGAGAGGAAAGCAGACTGAGAGCTTCTGAGTTGTGGTGCAGTCCTCATCACGGGCTGAGCTTATTCCACAGAGAGCTGATGACCCACCTGAGTTGTCCCGTCTCAAGGTCAGCGGCTGGTACTTTATACTCCATATTAAACAGTTGGTAGATGCAGACTGCCCCCGGGGAGGGATGTGATTTAGATGAAACACGTCTCTTGGGCTGAATGTACTTCACAGAGAAGAACACAGCTGAGAGCCTTCAGTCATGAATGTCGCCAAAACTTGGGTACTGAATTGAATTTCAGAGACAGTTTTGGGTGAAATAGAAAAGAATAGCTTTGCTGCTTTGCCAGACAAAGGGGGCCACAGAGGGCTAATGCCTTCAAAAGGTAGTGAGGAGTTTTATAGCAATGGTTCAAAGAGGATGTGATCAGCTTCTGGACATTCTTCTGATTGGCTGGTTGTGAGGTCATCTGGAGTCAGCATTATCAACCTTCTGGGTCCAATTGGTCTGGGGTCTAGTGCTTGTGGGCAGCATACAGTTAACGTCTCCCACCTGGTGGGGGTTTCAGTCTCTGCAAAACAGCTCAAAGATATTGTTATGTGTATCCCTTAATGGGGAAGCAGGACCCTGCCCCAAGGCTGCACTATTGTTTCCTGGCTGCTCCTCCCTTGTCTCTGCATCCCCTCCCTTCCCTGATTAGCAACTGGTTGAACCTGCTCTTTGGAACTCAGGGACGGTCATGGAGGCTGAACGAAGCCTGTTTTCTGCCAACAAGAAACAGGGGACACAGAAAGGCTTTTGTACCTGGATAACCCCCCAGGGTCCTGGTTTCGTGAAACACGTGCAGAGATGCTTAGTCCTGAAAGAGGGATCTGGGTGGTATGACACAGGATTCCTACACTGCTGAATAAATTATGGATATTCAGATAGTGAAATGCAGACTTGAAAATAGTTTTTTGAAGAATAAATGGAATAGGCAGAAATAGACACAGATGTAGATAACAAACATATGGACACTAAGTGGGGAAAGTGGAAGGGGTTGGGGGGGAATGGATTGGGAGATTGGGATTGCCATATAAACATTGCTAGTAAGAAAAATAATATCAAATTGTACACTTTAAATATATGCAGTTTATTGTGTCAATTGTATCTTAATAAAAGTTCTTAAAGAAAAAATAAGAATAAATGGAATAGAAAAATGCACGTGTAAAGTAAAGAAATTTCTATAAAACTCTATGTGGTATTGTTGCAAGAAGGGGGACCCCTTCCAGGGCCCAAGAGTGGGCTCTTGTCTAACACTTGGAAATGAATTGTCCGAGGAGACACACATGCTGGCAAAGCAAGAGACTCTACTGGGAAGGGGCTCCCGGGCAGAGAGCTGCGGGGTGAGGGAACCCAGAAGGACTGCTCTGCCACGGGGCTCGCAGTCTCGGGTTTTATGATGATGGGGTTAGTTTCCAGGTTGTCTCTGGCCAGTCCCTCTGACTTAGGGTCCTTCCTGGTGGCACATGCATCACTCAGCCAAGACGGATTCCAGAGAGGATTCTGGGAGGATGGTAGGACATGTGGACTGACATCTCCTCTCTCCTTTTGACCTTCCCAGAATTATTCCAGTTGGTGGTAGCTTGTTAGTTCCCCGTTCCTTACCAGGACCTCCTGCTGTAAGGTAACTCACATAAATGGTTACTATCAGGCCTGGCCAGGGCAGGTAGTTTTGGTCAGTGGTTCCCCTAACACTATGATTGCAAATGAGCATCACGCTTGTATGTCTGCGTCCTTGAGGATGAGAGCTTGGTTGAACACTGCCTCCATCCGTGCTCTGAAATCTCTGCTATCACGCGTGCTTTTGTCCTGTTTAACCACAGTGATTTGGAATTCACATGTATAAGTACTTTAGTTGCCATAAACTGGAACTTCATTGGCTCCAGAAGAGACATATATTCAATGTGCTTTATTATCTCACTGCATTTTGGGTTCAGTGTCTTTATAATAAATGATACCTAGTTCCTGGTTTAAAAATCATTATCTTTCACAGAAAAGAAAGAGACACATGTTCAGTATTTTATTATCCTATTCTTTATTATATAATGTATAATATTATTAGATTATTTTAACTTATTCCTGTCTTACTATATACTTGACTCAGTTGAGAACACTATAAAAATAGTATAAAATATTTGTAATATACTATTTTGTAAGCCTTAGTTAAGTACTTATTTTAGCTGCCTGACTTTCTTCTCATAGGGCTGCTCAAGACTTCACTGTTTGTTCTGGTGGTGAGATCCTTTTAATTCCCAGTGAGTATTTAACAAACAAAGAGCCCACTTAAGAGCTTTCTGGAGTAACCCTATTGATTTACTCTTCACAATGGGACCAATTATGACTGCATTGCCAAAACATATTTTGAGATCTTCCTGGCTCTACTAAACTGTTTTTATTTATTTTTGTAATCTCTGATCACATAACTGTTCTAAATATTAGTATATGTCCATAACATTGGTGCACATTGCTGCATGTCTTTTGTTGTCTCTAGAGCAAAATGCCCTTATACCAAGGTTCTACTCTCAAAGACATGCATTCTGAATAATGGATTTTTCCTTCAGATATAGTGTTATTCTTCCTATCCTCCTAATTCTGCTGATCAAAATGTATCATTTCTTTAGTTACATGTTCTGACGCCCTTTCCACTAAACATTGGTAAGAGATCTATTGTGTTAAAGTGTCAAATTTTTGCTCAATAACCCATGTTTTTGCCTTATAAGAACACAGTAAGGATCTAACTAGGTCTTACACTCTTCCCACTTGAATTGTTTTAGAATCTATAAGAACCTCCCTTCAATTATTTAATTTAGTCAAAGAATTTGTGCTAGTTGGAATTAGGTTTGCCTTCAGTAATTAGAAAATGTAGAGTAACAGTGGCTCAAGTAAGATATCAGTTTAATTTTGTCCTAAAGGAATCATAACGTAGTCAGATAAGGGATACAGTTATCTTGCTATTGTTCTGGTCTCAGTAACACTCTGTGGTTCTATATGACTTCTCAAGTAACAGCCATCTCAGCTTTCCAGGCAGCCAACATGATGGAAGATGGATATAGAAAATCTCTCTTGCTTTTAAATTATTTTTTTAATTAATAAGATACAAACACAGAAGTTTGCATAAATCAAATATACCATTAATAAACTACCAGAAGATGTTGTAACTATCACCCAATTAAGAGATGGAATCTTGCCACACATCACAGAAGCCCCTGCTTGTCACCCCAAAATCCCAACCCCCTCCTCCCTAAGAGTGATTATACTTGACTTTTATTATAAAAAGTACTTAATTTTGTCATCAGTTTTATCACTTAAATGAATATAGATAAGCTCTTTATAATTTACTTTTACCAGTATGTTAGTTTATTTTAATCATTGTAATTACCTCTGTTTCTCTCTCTCTCTCCTTTTTTTTAAATTCTTTTCCTGCAGTTGATTTGTTGAGGAACCCTGGTGATGTCTTGTCGAGCTTCTTACAGTCAAGATTTTTCTGGTTGCGTTTCCCTTGTACAGTTTAACATGCTCATCCAGTCTCTGAGTTTCATGTAAATTGTTAGGTGAATCCAGAGGCTGTGTCTGATTCAGGAAAAATGTTTTCCCAGGATTGTCCAGATACTGATGTTTTCCTTAGGAAGCACACAATGCCCATTGGTGCTTGATGTGCACAGTTAATTAATGTATTAGGAGTTGCACAATGGCAATATTATAATTCCATTATTCTACTTTCATTTATCTTCTGGAATACTTCTATAAAGGGAAATTGTGTCTCATCTACTATTTGATTACCTAGAGGTAAAGTGTGAATAGGAAAGGCAAGACAAATGTTAAATAATTTTATTTAATAGTTAAAAAAAAATGGTTGCCTAGCATAATACAGAGGTGATCAATTCAATATTATTTTGGAAGTTTCATGGGTAATGAATTAAAACATATTTGACTTGTTTTGATCCAGATATTAGCTTTTGATGTTTATGTTTTCCACCCTTTGGCCAATGGAAACTCCTAAATTCGATTCCCAAATCCTTTGGACCTTCATCCAATGTTCTATGATAGTTTCCTATCTCTCTGGTGTCCCAGAATGACTCAGATTGTCTTGTATATTCCTTGCTCTATTCCTAAAATCAGTCATTTCCCCAAGAAACCCTGATTTACTTTAGTGGAAGTGGAAATTAAGGATCAGTACCAGGCTTCTGTGGGTTGATGTCTGTTGGATTGGTTATAATTTCTAGGTCTTTATAGTGGAATCTCATGAGTACAAAATTTTATGTCCATTTCAAATTCACTGCTTCAAGGTGTATCCTTAATTTCTCCAATCTTGAATCTGGATTTCTAAAAATTCCAAACAGGGTGTATATTTTAAAATTCAGATTACTTTTTTAAGAACATTAAGAAGAGAATTAGAATACCGCATAATTACTGATAAGTTTTATTTCAAATTACAGGTAACGCTTTTTCAGATAATGACACTTTCATAAACACCACTGATTTGATGACTGACATATGTTCTACCCATTCTCACTTCATTTTTCACAGCTGTACTTAGCTACATTGTCAGAATAGATTGCTATTGCAAAGTATACAATCTTCCATATATATCTCATGTAATCAGTTCTATGTGTAAAACTGTGTATCTGAGGTTCACCATCATTCTTTATGTTCATGCATTTCCAGTTATTTTGAATGTGTGGTGTCCAGGATGAAAACATTTAGGTAATAAAGACAAGTTCAGTTTATGGACACAATATTTCCTGAGTTCTTGCATAGTGATGAAGTTTTATCTTTAGTCTTTAGGCTAGAAACTCGGTTTGACTGCTTTAAATCATTCATTTAAAAATTTTCCCTCGATTATCTTAAATGTTCCATATTCTGACAAAAAGCTTTGTTTATAAAGGGATTGGTAGCAAAATGATTTTATATCCCTTATAAATGACTTGGTTTTTCTGTCTGCATGATGAAAAGCTATAGGATTTATTCTTGTATTCTTCATTATTAAATCATTTTGCTAGAATTTATTATAGTACCAATTATTTTGTAAAGATTTAACATAGTGAGTCCTTTCAAAATATGTATATATCTATCAATCTATCCATCTATCTGTCTGTCTGTCTGTATCAGGAAGCTATCTTGAATTGTAGTTTGTAGAGTTCTCTTCATTTGCTTTGATTTTTTTTAAGATAATCCAATTACATGTATATTGAAACTTCTTTATCATCTTTTGTCACTCTTGAATTTTCTATTTAAAATTTACCAGCTTTTCATCTTCTGGTAATCCTTGATAATTTTCTATAGTGTTTTGTTTTGTTTTGCTCATACGGTTGCTTTGAGTTTAATCTTCAGTTCTGAAGTGATATTTTTCCTGCATTTCTAATTATTTCCAAAAATGCAATAAAATATTTTTGGTGTTTCTTTTTCCTTCATCTTTTAAAATATTTTCATAACATTTTAAATCTCATTTTGAAATAATAGATTATTACTTTCAAGTGCATCTTTCTGGAATGATTTCATCTTCTATAGGAATGTTATTATTATACACGTCTTTCTTACCAGAACTGTGAGGATTGAACTTAATTTTTTGTTGTTATTGTTTTTTCTTTGTTTTTAAAATAAGTTTTTTGAATGAGGTGTGTCATAGGATAGTTTGTTTTAATTGAAAGTCTCCAGAGTCCTTTTGTAAAGTTCGACAACATGGTAGTAACTTCTGGTTTCAGCTTCAACTTGTAAAGTCCTTAGATGCCATTGCTGCTGTCACTCCTGTTTAGCTACAAGAAAAGCTGGACAAACTAAAACTCAGTGACTTTTCCTAAACCCAAAAAAGAACTGAGGTCTCAGGGCAAACTGACCCCCCAAAGCCTGAAGAGACAGGTGTATCCAGGTATCTTCTCACCTAGATCAGGAGCTAGCAAGGCCATAAAGATGTGAAAACATTAAAATACTAATTTTGATGAATGATAAAGGCTAAGTGGGAACTAGCCTGAGAGTGAACTCCTGTAAGCTTCAGTCTCAGGGGCACTGTACCTGCCTGTTGCTTTTGAGTTCTCAGGCCTGACAGATTCAATGTTATGTATCTCTGACTCTTCCTGCACAAGTTCTATGCCAGGGACTCTTGTAACTGATATCATGAAGATATTGCATCTACTGGTGGTTCATTATCATAATCTCATATTTGGAGATTTGAGGGAAAATCTTGCTTCATTATCTTTTGTAGGTATTTGATATGGGCTTTTGTCTTTGTTATTCAGTTTTCCTTTTCTGTTTTTGTTCTTGTATTTGGGCAGATTCAAAAAGTTATATCACCAATATTATCTTTCCAGGATCCCCTTTATGTTTTTCTTCCCTTTTAAAGACACTTCTTTAAAGTGGCATAGAACATGCATGCTTTCATCCCTTTGGGTCCAATTTAGTCATATTGCCAAATCCAGCTTTAACAGAATCTGGAAAGTTTAGTATTTATTCTGGGCTGCTATATATCCAATTTAAAACCGTGGGTTCTTTTCCTAAGGTAGCTTAAAACCGTGAGTTATTTTTCTAAGTTATTATTGAAAGTTGAGGAAGGAAGCCAGCAGGACACAGAAACTTATAAACTTTTGCTCTGAAAAAGTGTTAAACAGAATACACAATCCCTCATTCTGTAGCTCAGTAAAGATTCATAGGGAAGAGATGAATTCATCAGATTGCCAATATCAAATCAACTGTCTCAAATCTTTGCTCATTTTATTACTCACTATATTATTACTGATAGATTTTTTCCACTTATTTTCCCACAGAATTTTTTGCACCTTCTTATTTAAATCATCTTGATAAAGAGATAGTTTCCTGAAATGTCTTCTCATATTCATAAAATATCATATTTTCTTTATGAGAAAACATAATCCCATCATTATGTAAAATGTATATAAGTATACATTTATTTAAGGACTTGAATCTTCTTCCAGTATCTATGTTTAATGTCTTTACTTTCTACATCTTTCTTTCCATTCCAATAAGATATTTACTAACTAAAACAGGAGATTAAAATGTGATACAGACTCTCAATTGCTCTAGTCCCCTCTCTGTTCTTCAAGGACAATAAAGTCATTCTGACATTCCTTCTAGATTATTTATTGCCATCATTTAGTAATTGACTAATTTGTGGTTTGTCTCACTTTCCACACAATTTGGGGTAGTTCTTATCATATGAATCATATATATTTGAAAGTTTTCAATGGGTTTAATAAATTTTGGTAGGATCTTCACTCTATCACTCTGACTATAGCATGCTTCATGATGAAACACACCACGAGACAAGGCATCTTGTAATCTCATTACACGTCTAGTATAGCTAATGAATGCTGAATTGTTATGTCAGCGTGGTGCAGTGGAAAGGATCCTGAACAAGAAGAGTTGATTATTGAGTCATAGTCCAAGATATACCAATACCTTGCACTAGAGAAAGTGTATGTGAAGGCCCTCTACCCCCACTGCTAAGATACTATGTATCCACAATCTTTAATATTCCACGAGATGATATAGTTATGTCTGTGCCTTACTGTCTTTGATCTAATCCTTTGCCTCCAAACTTTCAGTTGAAAGACCATCCCACGATTGGAGGGAACACATCTTCTCTCCAGGTGCTTGTCTTCTGTAGAAGCTCAATTAGTGCAATAGCTCTAGCATTTCACGGTCCTTCACTTCCTCCACGAGAAGAAGTAGACTTCTCTAGTACGTAAATTGGAGGGAAAAAACATTGCTTGGCATGTCCTCTGTTTCCTTTTGTCATAAAACTGCCCTGTCTCAGAGGCAGGCTGCCCCTGCTGTGGGGCAGCCAACACTAGGCCAGAATCACTGGAGGGCCAAACCCTCCTCCTCTCTTGGAAGCAGGCTGATGGGGAGAAAGCAAGGAATCCCCATTGCTCTCCTGGAAGCAGTCAGTTTTGCAACAGCATTCTCTGATCCTTGGAGTAAAGCAGGTGAGCTGCAGTTTTCTGGGCCTGACATCAAAGGCGCCAATATCTAGTTAATCAGCCTTTAATCCATAAATAATAAATAAATAGAGTGAAAATTGGGAAAGCAAATGTAAGCAGTGTGAAAAAGCTTCTCACATGGTCAGGATGGGAAACTAAATTTTTGTGGCCCTTTGTGACATACTAGGTTATACAAATTTAATATCACTTAGTCTTTAACTTTTAAGGCTTTGTGTCTCAGGAATATTGAAATTGAAAAGTCCACACTAAGGAGGCATAACAGAGACAAATTTCAAATATAGGAAAAAAAGACTTTCCTTATCCAAGAATATAGGCATTATGTGGTGGAACATTGTTTGCTACTATAATTAGTTTCTCATCTAGGTCTTCCAGAGGGTTTTTTTCTAAATAGATAAATCATATATTTAAGTACCATATATATGTATTACAGAGCACAAGTGTGTGAGATGCAAAGTTCTAACTTGACGTTTTTGGTGCATATAAATATATATGGTATTATGAGGCTGCCCTAATTATGTTTTTTTTGTTTTTTTGTTTTTTTTTTTTAAGATTGTTTTGAGTGTCAGAGAACACTAAGGGATTAGTGGAGGGAATAACCTTGAATTCTTGTGGTTTTCCCACATGGCTCAGGAGTTACCATTGGCCCACGCCCTGTAACACAGGTGAGGTTTCTGTTGGATATTTATATGCAAGGCAGAAACATTGTAGCAGCTCTCATGCTGAATTTAGTGCTCAGTGCAAAACAAACAAACAAAAGAACAGATTTTCAAAGGTGAAATGAATATTAAAAGGTTTGTATATACCAAGATAAACTTTTTCTAGGATTTTCCCCCATTTGACTTTATATTTACTGGCTTTAATGCTAGACAACTGGTAGTGAGTGGCTGGCAGACTAGTGAATGTAAACAAAATATTTTTCAACTACCCATCTTTCCATTTACCTTTGAATTTCTGCAGCAGTCTTTGCTGATATTAATTGCTAAGTTCATAAAACATAACTTTACTGGATAAAAATCCTAAGGCTCGACATAAGCCTTATTTTCTAAAGTTCATGTTTTACCGAGAGTTTTCATTACTTTGATACTGTAAATATATTTTCTCAAGTTCGTGGTTGAGGGTTTTTAGTACTTTGATACTGTATATACCCTAATAATTATCTGGAGTTTTTACAGTAAAGCCCCATTTGAGACTGAACACTGAGTTAGAAGTTAGCTGTCTGAAAAGAACAGCCAAATCCATGAAGTCCTAGCTGCAGTCATCCCAATTCTATCTGGGGACCCAGAGCTTCTCCAGCTGAAACTAAGCAAAATAAGGAGATGGGAGCAAAAGAGAACAAGGGCTTATTAACTCAAACAGGAAAAGTTTTTATCTCAGAATTTACTTTCTTTGGTATTTTATTTGCAGGAGAGTTCACTTCTCAGGCTTTGATTTTGCTCTAGGATTTGGGGCATCTTGTAGCTGCTGTTGTATTCCTACAGTGTCATTGTGCACTTTTATTAGAGTGTCTTTATGATATCATTTGATATTTTCATCAAACCTCTGACAGGCATATTGTATCGTGGGCATAATATGGTATGAGTTGAGAAATACAACAGGAAATGAAGTTATAGGTTTGGAAATGACGATCTTCAGGCTAATAGGTTTAATATTTTGTTCAGATGCATTTCAGAGATTTTTAAGGCAAAATCTAATCTGACAGAATCTCACTGGCATATAAAAAGAGAAGTTATTGGTATTGGCAGTGTGGATTTAAGAAGGTGAGGGCAGGTGTGACCCCCCTCTGCTTCCAGAGAGAGTCACAGCCCTTAATGTTTCATCTCAACAGGTACATAGGGAAAACAACAAGGGAATCTTGGAAATCTGTTGATTTTTTTTTCTCAATTCCTGATTCTTCCTTTTGTGTTGGCCAAGATCAATAATGTGCAACTCCTGTCCTTTCTTTCCTCTCTTACTAATTTGAGGGTTTGGAGTCATTTACTTGATTGATAAATTTGGGAAGAGTAACCAGAGCATGGCTTGTATCTCTTCCAAGTGACCTGACCACGAGTCTACAGAGATCTCTGCTCTTCCAAGGACCCTCCACACAGGTATACCTGCCCTAGGCCATAAAATATATAAAAGAGTGGATAAGAAAGCCCATTTCTGACTTTACTGAAAGGAATCTCTGCAAATTCCAAATCTCATCCCAAAGCAATGCATGCTAACTGAGCCCAAGTTATGAGCTGTGTGTGTATGTTTCTTCAGAAACTCCTGAAAATCTCCAAGATCAGAAAATTAGAAAATCATAATTAAGGCAAGAAAAATCAGCAGGGTAATTATAAGAGTGACATTTGGAAAAGCAAGAGGAGTTGGGCCATTACCCTGTTGCCTGGGTAAACAGAACTGTGGGTTGCAGATTTCTTCTCAGTTTGAATCCTAACAATTATCATTTAAATGAAGTCACTGAACTTCTTCCAGTGGTGGGGGGAAGCTACACTGGTACTTAGGTGGAAAATTATAGCACTTATGGATCATGTGCAGAAGGAAGAAGATAATGGCCTCAGTTTTCACCCTAATTTCTTTAGAGCAAAAGAAATGCAGTGCATAAAGATATGAGAAAAAATAAAATAGAAAACATGATAACAGAAAATCAATGAAAGTCAAAAGCTGGCTATTAGAGATGATTAATAAGATTGGTAAACTGTAAGACTGATCAAGGAAAAGGTCAGGACTTTACAATATTAGTAATGAGAGTTAATATCACTGCAGATTTTATAGGTAGGAAAATAAGAAAATACTATGAACCCAGTGACGGCAAGAGTGGAGATGCAGATGTAGAGAATGGACTTGAGGACATGGGGCTGGAATGGGGGGTGGGGGGCGAAGAGGAAGCTGGCATGAAGTGAGAGAGTAGCATAGACATAGATACACTACCTACTGTAAAATAGATAGCTAGTGGGAAGTTGCTGTATAAAAAAGGGAGATCAGATCAACTCAATGATGGGTGATGCCTTAGAGGGCCAGGACAGGGAGGGTGGGAGGGAGGCGCAGGAGGGAGGGGATATGAGGATTATGTATAAATACAGCTGATTCACTTTGGTGTACCTCAAAAACTGGTACAAGAGTGTAAAGCAATTATATTCCAATAAAGAGCTTTTAAAAAAAAGGAAAATACTATGAATACATTTAAGACAATACCTTCAGTAGCTTGGAAGAAACAAAAGTGTTCTCAAAAGATACATGTAACCAAATCTCACTCAACAAATAATAGATAATACTTAGAAACCCCTCCATTAGGAATCCTTTAGACCAAAATGGCTTTACTGATGAATGATACAAAAAAAAGTTTGGGTGAAATATTATCAAACTCTTCAGGAAAATTTAACTAGAACGAGGCTTCAAACTCATCTATGAGGCCAGCATTACCTTGATACCAAAAACAGACAAAAATACTACAAGGAAGGAAAACTATGGACCAATATCCCACATGAATGCAAATAAAAACATTCTTTTTAACTTATAATATTTAGAATACTTATATAAATGTAATTCAACCATTTATAAAAAGGATCCTGTACCATGACCAAATGGGGTTTATGCTGGCAATACAAGAATGATTTACATGTAAAAAACAATAAATGTATTTCAGCATTTTAACAGATTGGAAAAGTAAAATTGTGGATTATCTCAAAGATGATGGAAAAATCATTTCACAAAATACAACTACTCCTGATTGAAACTCTTTTCAAACTAGAAATAGAAGGGAACTTTTTCAACCTGACAAAGGCCCCTTCAAAACACCCAGAGGTGACACTTTAAAAATACTACATATATGTTTCTCTTGAAGATCAGGAATAAGGCAAGAACAACTGCTCTTATACTGCTATTCAAACTTGTACTGTGATTCTAGTCAGTACAATAGGCAAGAAAAAGTAATAGAAGATAACCACATTAGTGACAGTCATATCTGAATATGCCTTTACTTTGCATTAATTCTTGAAGACTATGTGCTTGATAAAATTTTATGCTGACAAATTTTTCCTTCAGCACCTCGGAGAAATAGTTGTTGATACTGAGAAGGGCCCTGTGGGGCTCCTGAGCACAAAGCCTTTCTGTGTCCCCTATTTCTTTGATTATAGGAAAACAGCCTTCATTCAGCCTCCATGACTTTCCCTGAGTTCCAGTGGGCAGGTTCAAGCAGTTGTTAGTTAGGGAAGGGAGGGGATGCACTAGACCTGGGAGAAACACTCAAGAGCAGCCTTGGGGCAAGGTCATGTTTCCCCAGCACCAGTACACACAACAATATCTTTGAGCTGTTTTGCAGAAATTGAAACCCCCTCTAGGTGGGAAAAGTTAATGATTAACGATGGTACACTGCCCACAAGCATGTAGACCCCAGACCAGTTGGACTTGAAGGTTGATGATGCTGACTCCTGCTTCCCTCACCACCGACCCATCAGAAGAATGCAGGACTGTTACTGCCTTGATCCTTATTGCCTAGCCCTGACCACAAGCCCCGTCTATAAGACCTCTCCCTATTCCCTGGGGAGGGGGACACAGTTCCTGAGGCGCTAGCCACTGTGCTCCCCCTTTGCCTGGCAAAGTAATAAAGCTGTTCCTTTCTACTCCTCCAAAGCTCTGTCTCCGTATTTCTATTCGGCATTGGTGAGCAGAGGCCAGGTTTTTCTCGGCAACGTTGAGTCGATTTCTGCCTCCCAAAGGTTTTTTTTTTTTTTTTTTTTTTCTCTTTTAACTCACTCTTTTATTTTTTTTTTTGGGGGGGTACACCAGGTTCAATCATCTGTTTTTACACACATATCCCCGTATTCCCTCCCTTCCTTCACTCCCCCCCGCTTCGAGTCCCCCCCACCCTCCCCGCCCGAGTCCTCTAAGGCATCTTCCATCCTCGAGTTGGACTCCCTTTGTTATACAACAACCTCCCACTAACTATTTTACAGTTGGTAGTATATATATGGTCTGTGCTACTCTCTCGCTTCGTCTCAGTATGCTAACTCACATATACGGAATCTAAAAATGGTGCTGATGAACTCAGTGACAAGAACAAGGATGCAGATACAGAGAATGGACTGGAGAACTCCCAAAGGTTTTGATGAGAAATTATCAAATATTTGGAATTATTGTTGCCCTGCCATGTTCTATTTCTGTTTTTTAAAAATTTCCCTTTATCTTTGGTTTTCATCAGTTTGAGTATGATGAAACTAGGCATGGATTTCTTCATATCTACTATTCCTGGAGTTTGCTAACCTTTATAAATATGTAAATTCATTTTCTCACCAAATTAGGAAAAAATTCAGATGGTCGTCTTTCAAATTTTCTTCTCTGTTCTTTCTAGAAAACCAAGTGTGCGCATGTATACCATTTTTATATTGTTCAATAATTCCTAGGTCATCATTTATTTTTCTCTTTACTTTAAATAATTTCTATTGGTCTTTCCTCAAATTCACTGTCTGTTCTCTTGTTAGCTCCTTTCAATTATTATGTACTTCCAGTGATATTTTTTAAATTCCAGAAATTGTTTTTTATCTCTAGAATTTCCATTGGATTCTTTTTCATAGTTACGATTTCTCTCCTGAGACTTCCTACTCTTTAATTAACTGAGAAGATATTTTCCTTTACCTCATCAAGCACAATTATAATAGTGGCTTTAAAATCCTTGCCTGCTAACTGCTAATTTCAGCATCTTGGGCTATTGATTTTATTTTCTGTTGAGAATGGGTTACATTCTTTAGTTCTTGAAATGTTGATTAATTTGGGATTTTTATCCTCCCTTAGGTTAAAAGGCATAAACAAGTTTATTTTGTTCGGAATAGTTATTATCTGCATGAAGATTGCTTTGGTAAAAGATTACTCCAGCATGCTAGAAGAAAAATGGTCATATATTGACATTAACTCACTCTACAAAATATTTTATTATTGTTTTATTTCTTTAACTACACATTTTCCATTGCATGCACATTTAACTTTTGTTATTCTTTATTCTTTCTTGCATTTCCACTCTCCCTTCTGGGATCATTTTTCTTCCAAATATTATATTTTCTTTAGCATAAATTTTGCTGGTAACAACTTGTCTCCATTTTTGTTTTTGTAAACATGTCATTTTTTTTCCTACCTTGATACTTCTTGGTTGTTTTAGCTGGCTATAGATTCTTGTTAGAAGTTAAATTTTTCAGCACACTGAAAATAATAGTTCATATCTTCTGATTTACATTGTTTTAATGTACTGTCCATCATTACTGATTCTATAAAAATATTTTTTCTCTTAAAAAGTTCTCTTTTATATGTATATTTAAATATATTCTTTAATTATAATATGCCTAGATTTTTTGTTGTTGTTTTGTTTGTTTTTCTTTTTCCTGCTTAGTGTTTGCAGAATTTCTTAAATCTGTGCTTTGCTATCCTTTGCATTATCATTTCAGTGCTTGAATCTCTCTCTCCTGTGTTCCTCTTGATTTACTTTACACATACCTTTGACTCTATGACACTATGTCCCTTGGGTTACTTTCTGTGTTTTATATTTTTCTGTATCTCTGGACTCCTCAGTATATATTTTTCTGATCTGTCTTCAAGATCACTAATCACTAGGCTAGACCCTATCTATCTCTACCCACTGAATTAATTATTTCTGAACTTTTTAGTGTCCTGAATTTTTTAGTTCTAGAATTCCTGTGTGCTATGCTTGTTATATATTCATTTGCCAATATTATCTGACTTATTTTATATATCCACGAATATTTAAGCTCTGAATTAAATACTTCACTTTTCTTAATACAGTTCAGTTTGTGTCTGTTTTAGATGTTTTGTCTTTTGTGGTTATATTTGTATATTTCATATGCCTGAGTTCTATTAATTGCAACACTAATGTTGTATGTGAAAATAATACAGACATCATTTGAGACATAGTATAGTGTTATTTATCATTTAAAGGATTTCCCTTTGCTGTAGGTAAGAAGTTAGGATTACTGACAATTCTGGATTATGTTAATCCAGTCAGGCCCCAGTCTTTGCAAGGACCAGTTTATTTCGAGTTCACTTTTGCTCCTATTTTATAACCTTTCTGGGTGGCAAACCAAAGGTGGTAGACAAGGGTGATTTACATGTGCTTTTTGTAGGTGGGCCCTGAACATCAACTTGCCTTCCTGGACTCATGAACTTTTTGATAGTTCTGCTCAGCTTTTCAATTCTTGGGGCACCTCGGGAGGGATGTGCATTTGGCTCTAGGATGTAAGTGACACCAAATGTGATCTTTACCATTTGATGGTTCTTTATTTCTTCTAGTTCTTCATATAGTTTCACTGCTTTTTTAGCTCTCTTGGGGCCTCAAACATACTATTTTTTCTTAACATTTAGAACAGCTTTTCTAATTATTCTCTGTAGGACAGATTTTCTGAATTACATTCCTACAGGTGCCAGAGACAGAACAATACAATATAATATGTTGAGAAAAATAAAATCTGATTTTCTTTTTGAAACAGTATTCATTGATGCATTTCTTGCCAATTATAACAAAATTTGTGTTATAATTCTTCCAGAGACCTTCACTTGGGAGGGTTTTCTATGGCAATTGTCAACTGATTGACTTGAATTTGGCAGCTAGCACATACCTTCTATGGAGTGTTTGGGAAGGTGTTTAACCATACTGTGATATACAGTATTAAAAATATAGTAGTGCAGTACAGAGTGTTACATAGTGTTAAAAACAACAGGCCCCAAGTAGAATTACTTCTCTAAGCCCCACTGCCCTACATGGAAACATGGCTTAATTATGGTTTCAGCTCTCCCAGAAATGGAATCCTAAATGGGTCAATCAGGAATCACCTGGTCAGTGGTTAGTGAGGTCATTTGCCCATTAGATCCCTACCATCCCCTAAAGGAGAGTGACCTTGTCACAACCAGTCCACTTTTTGCTGGTATAACTGCCTTGTCCCCGCTCCCTTCTGCACATAAAAGTGTTTTGTACAGCTCCTAGATGCTCCTTTCTTCCTGCTAGATGGGATGCTGCCTGAATCAGGAATAGTTGAGTAAAGTCAGTAAGATCTTTAAAATGTACTCAGTTGAATTTTGTGTTTCTAACAACAGTAAACATAAATTAGTTTAGGTGGCCATTGCAGGCTTGGAATTAAACAGACCGAACTTATCATCTACTAGTGTTTTGACATGGAACAATTTACTTCATATCTCTATGCCTTGGGTTTTTCAAATGTTGAATGAAGAGAACAGTATATTCTTAGAAGGTCTGAGTTAACCATGAAAGCAGTGAGACCACTGAGTATTAATATGGCCCAATTGGTCCATCACCAATTTCAGAGTATTTTATTTATTCTTTTACCATATGTATTAATCCTCTCCTGTGGTTTTCTTGAATAACAATAATCTTTATTATTGTCAGTCAAGCATTTGACACACAAATATTTTAAATAATTAAATTAACAGTCTCATTTATCAGCTATGAAGAAATAAACCATCAGGTTTGGAGATATGAAGTTATATACATAGGCAGTGAGGTTTTTTCCTCCTCTTCAGTAAGTAAAATGAAACTAGGGTAGAGGGTGTGCAAAGATAAAACCCAAACAAAGGCAAAAATCAGCAGCTTTGGCTGAATATAATAAATATTCCACAGGATAAATAACAACCCAGATCCCAAATGTCACCAATAAAGAGTAGAAAGAATAATAAGAGAGAAAGAAGCACTAGAGTCAAGTTAGCTAATGAAGTTGACCTTTTTACAGGTCTGTGAAATAGTAATCATCCATCTGTAATACTAATAGTAAGGACATATAAACTGTTTTACTATGTCTAGATGCTCTAAGTGCTTTCATATAATGGCTCATAACTTTCCCAACTCCCTTTTGTTTTGGAGGGAAGAGATCATTATACTTCCTCCATCAAGTAATTTTCCTCTTCAACAACCAATCTCCACCAGTACCACCCCAAAAGTATATTCAATAGCATGATAATACCTGCTTTTTAGTGTTACGCTCTTTGGTAGTGCAGATGACTGCTATACGAAACCTAAACTTTCTTAGTGTTTGGCTATAAAAAAGTTCAAGGTGGACCCACCATTGCCCCTTCACTAAGTTTTGTCCTTTTACGCCCCACATATCTGCTGCAAACACATACTACTATCCGTCCTCATTGCCACCATTTCTGCGTGTTTACAAGCATCTTACAAGGAAGAAAGCAGCAGGATTGTGTGTTCTCTCCTGGCCCTCAGTCTTGCTTTTTCTAATGGGTTCTTCACCAAGCAGCCAGAGTGAAATATTTAATAAGGATTAGCAACTTCACTCTTTCTCTTAGAGTGAATTGATGCCTTTCCGTAGGTGTCAGAACAAGTGCAAAGTCTGATCATAATGTCCAAGAATCCCTTCTAAGAGACTTGCATTTCAAAGACATACCCATGTTGCTAATAGCTGCAAGTCAGGCCATTGTCTACCATGCCCTGTTCATTCCTCAGATACCTGACTCTTCCCAGGAGACTTTTATCTGTCAGGCTCATATTTAGATGCACCATATTCTAGTCACTCTGCCTGGAAGACCCCCTCACCAGCCCTCCTAGCCTGTCGCCAGGTCTGTCTCCTAAACACCTACAGGTCTCACTGTAAAGTATCACATTACCCGTAAAGCCCTTCCTCACCCTGTACCTTTTCTTAGAAAATAAACTGACTTCTGCATCTGTATTTATCTGTTCCTGCTATAACATAACATGTTTTTCTGATTTGCCTTTATACAACAAACATCCTAGTGTTTGGCACACAGACAATGATAAGATTTACTGTTGAAGCGATTTTTCCCATTAGAACCAGAAGTCACTCATGAACTCCATATATTTGACCTGCAACTAAGAGACAGGAGGTCTCATTATTTACCCTCTAAGTGTTCGTTCCCTGAATCATCCCAGAGCACACTGGCATTATAATTATAAAATAGTTTCATAGAATTTCTCATGACATCCCAGAGTAAGGAGGAGATACACGTGAGGATTTTAATTTATTTTCTGAGCGGCTTCTCCTTTATCCCTCTCCATGTTTTGTAATTGATGAACAGTGTCAGGGATCAGGGCAAGCTGGGAATTTTAGACTGGATTTTGAGGAGAAAAATGAGCTATCAGAAATACCCCCACTTCCACTTGGACTGTACAGTATCAATATGACACATTTAGTGCATTCTAAGGACCAGACTGTTGTTTCTGGAGATCAAAGGCTAGGGAAAAATGATACATACCTCTTCCCAAGGAGTTTATGTACTAGACAGGGAAACTGACCTTAAACCAATAATATATATAAAATGAAATATGTGTTCTGAAAATATGAAACATGGGTTTACAGGTGCTTAGAACAAAGGGCTATGATCTAAGCTGCTATTTGGAAGAAAAGTGTGAGTTGAAATTAGGAGATGATACAATTTAATTGGAGAACAGGTGGAGAGTGTTCCAGATGGAGAAATAGGATATGCAAAGACCTTGAATCAGCAAGAATCACTGCACAGCCCTGGAGCTGAAAGAACACCCAGGAGGGGAAATGCAGAGCCAAGATGCTTATCAGCTTTGGGAAGGATTTTATTCTTTTGTCCTAAGAGCCTATGGAACCACTGGTACATTTTAAAGACAGAGATGACATAATCAGATTTTATTTTTATCTGTGATTTGATGTCTAGAAAAATCCCTATTGTTTAGCTCCTCACCTCTCTTCATTCTAGTTCAGGAAGATGAATTAAATTACTGGAAGAACAAATAGAATGATCATATCCACTGAGATTCCTCAGTACTTACTAGGTTGGCTGGAAAGAGGCATTAAAGAATTGAAATGAATTCCCCTTTGGTAACTTCACATACTGTCCCTTTAACAGTCAGTTTTGGTTTTGTTTTTTGGGTTTTTTTCTTTTGTTGTTGTTTTTTTAACTATGAATCCTTTGAGCATAGAATAGAAACTTTATTGCCCAGCATTCACACTTGTGTGATATTTGAAGATGTAAAATCCTAATTTAATATAATAGGAAGAAAGAAGTTTCAAGCCATCTTTAATAAAAAATGTGCTACAGAGGTCAGTATTTTGTGTCAGAATTCAAAACAACTATAATAACCAGAAACTAGACAGTGATATAAACACTGTTCCTTGGGGAAAGTATACATGCTTGAAATAAAAGTGCTTGGATACAAACATGATATTTCAACAGGCTTAGAACAATATGATCAGCTATATACAAAGTGATTTACTCTAAAACAAACTCTTTTAGCATTTGCATTCCATTTTCTACACTTTATAGCATTGTCATGATACTGTCTCTTAAAATTTTAAATCACTCTAAATCACCTGGATGTGTAAAAAGCAAATAAGGAAAAACAAGTTTAACGTTTTTTATCTAAAAGAAATGATTCTTATCTAAGAAGAAATGTAATTTTATGGATTTTTCTGAGTATTAAAAATGGGGCTCCAGTACACTCAAGTATAGTCTAGGGTTGGTAAAATTTAAGAATTATTTTCTACATGTTATACTTTTAATTTTTTATAATTATTTGTGATGTTTCATAATTAATGTATTTCAGAGAAATTATAAAAGTAAAATCTAATTGTAATGGCATTGATGTATTTCATGTTGCTGTTAGGGCAGAAAGCCCACTGTTACCATACTTATTAAGTGACAAGAACACAGCATATAGAATTAGAACTAACACTGAATCAAGCTTCCTTCAAAGTTTTACAGTGGGTATTATGTGCATTTATATATATGTATGTAACATGTGCCCTACACATAGGAAGAATATAAGCCTTCAGTGTTATAGCGGGGAATAGGACTATCTCTTCCCTGCTATACCACTGGGTAATTGGAAGAGGTTTTACAAAAGACCATTGACAAAGAACTGGCCAGAGTTCAGGAAAACCACATGGCAAAGGGTGTGACCGAGGGCTAGTAACCACAAAAGAAAGAAAGAGTAGGTTGACAGGCCCACCTAACAGGAGACTTGATCTTGAGTGGAGGACACAGACCACAGGAGGAATCTTGCATGCAGGGACTCGTGTAGTGTATTCTACTGACCTTACCCTCCCAGTTTTCCTTCTCTCTGGATCTTTTACCAGTGCTTACCTCTGGCCGAACTTACCTGGAAACTGGAGGATAAAGGATGCACAGATACAACCTTTTATAGCTCAGCCTCCTGGGACACAGGAAGGTAGAGTACACAGAAGAATAGAAGCAGATGGAAGAAACACAGCTCGGTAAGTAACAATAGATTTTTTTTTTTTCCTAAGTAAACTTTTCTGGTTGAATGAGATATTTAACAAATCATACATTTGATACATTTTTACAAAGTGAAATGCAACCAATTCAGGAAACAAGATAAATAAACGGTATCAGCAATAAGAACACAGCACAATGTGTAGACTGAAAACATTGGAAGTTATTGTTCTTGAGCTGTGAGCAGCCACTGAGCCCATCAAAACTGAAAGTAATTTCAGGTGCTTACTACATGGAGCCCCCCCCCCTCCCCCCCCGCCTCCTGAATTCCTTTCAACACTTGTGCCTTGAATTCAGCTGATTTAGGGAGAACATTTTGGAACATGGCTGAGGTTTGTCTGTGTCCAAGGGGACCTGAGTGACCTATGCACCCGTCCAAATAGGCGGGAACCTGGGGAGAGGACAACTCGAACTTTTATGACTCCACAGGATACAGGGACCCACGTCACTACTATATCCAGCCTCTGTGGGGCAGGGTGGGGTTTCATCTGGATTCAAGTGATGGGGTTTCCTCAAGTTTCTCAAGGGAAGTTAAGGTGACCTTGTAGGTGGAGCCCTTTGGGCCAGTTCTGTGCTCTGCTGTTGTTGCTTCTATACCTGCATATAGAGTAGAAATTAACATGTTATATGCTTGTACTTCACCCTCAAAGTGCCAAAATTAGATTCACACATCGAGAAGTGCTATTGGAACATATAGATCCTTACTCTCTCCTATTCCCTCCGGGGTGGTCCAACAGAAACAATTTGGGGAAGATAGGGAATCACAGCTCTAATTAAGGACCTAAAGCCAGCAGAGTTAAGAAGAGATACAGTGTCTCTGTGCAGTAGCCCTGTATGCCAGTGCAAAAGAGCAGCTGGAGCTACAGGCTTACAAAGGGTCCTCATGAACTGAATTCACTTATTGGGGCTTGTGTCCCAGCTGTTCCAGACACTGTGGGTGTAGCTGAATCATCACACAGAGACTGAGGGCACCCAGGTGCTGTCTTGGACATTACCAATGCCCTGTATTCTGTACCACAGGCAACCAGGGACCAAAACTAATTCACACGCATGTGGCATGGCCTCCGATAGATGTCTGCAGTTCTCACCAAGAGGTGTCTAACCCCCCCTGCCATTTGCCACCAGTGATGGGTCAGGATATAGAACACTTCCGATGCCCCATGTTTCCACCATATGGATGATGTCCAGTTGATTGGCGACTCAGAACCTCAGTCTGAAGGTCCAGATGTGATGTTATCATAATTACCAGCAGGAGTGGCCGATAAACCCTGGCGACATGCAGGTCTACTCACCAAATCAAGTTCCTCGGGATTGTGTAGGTGGGTTCCCAGTGCGAGGTCCCTCCAGCGGTCCTGGGAAGACTTAATCCTCACCCCCAAGAAGGAGATCCAACACCTGTGGAACTTTCGGGGTATTGGAGGCAGTAGGTGCCTCACCTGGGCATTCTCCTTGATCTTTTGTGTTGGCTTCCTGCAAGTTTGCATGCTCTCCGTGTGTCTGTACGACCAGGCTGCTTCCGAGCAGCCCTACAAGCTGTGGTGTGCACACTCTACCTCTGTGTCCTCTGCAAGTGTGAGCATCCCTGTGGGCTACAGTCTATAGCTTTCTCCTCATTGCAGGATTGCTCCACTGAGAATGTGGTTACTATGCTGACCCATTGATTACTGACACCTCACACCTCAAGTCCTTAAGGCACTTGCTTTAATGCCCCAGCTGAGAGCACTGCAGAGAGCCCTCAGGCAGAAAACTACAAACCCATAAATGTCCTTAAGTGCCATTTGTTTTTCACAAGTAGACTATTCTCCAGTTTCTGCCTTCTTTTGGTGACACTAGACAGCTTTCAAATAGATTTTTTTTTCAGGCTTTATACTTACTGTCCATGGGAAGTTTAGTCTGATAATCTGTTCCAACATTACCAAAATCTGGAACCTCTAATTTTTTAAGTGTATATTTCCTCAGTGACTTAAACACCTTTGCATGTGTTCAATGGCAATTTGGATATCTGCAAGCTACCTGTTCGAGTTTCTGCCCATCTTTCTACTGGGCTGTCTTCCTTGATTGTGTACACCTAGTTTACTCCTGTTGACCTCTTAGCATCAATGGTTTTTAGCCTGAGATGTGGGCTCACATTCAGATATTTTTGAACTTTAAATTACAGGCTAAACATTAGAATATCACTTATTTTCCATTTTTAGCTGAGCTCACTGCGTTGAGCCTGTACATTTGGAATCCACACAGTAGTTGTCAAGTCCGTCTGAAGTCTTGATATTAGGAGAGTCATCCTTAAATAATCTTACCTACCTTGACTATTGCCTTCATCATGCACAAAGAATGATTTGTTATGTAGCTCAAAAAAGGGGCCGTCATATGCATTTAACAACTTGTACAACTTTCCCATATCCTTTAATCTTATTTGCCAGGGTAAGTTCTTTTGTACTTCAACCACTGCCCAACAAGCTTTATCTCCTTCCCAAAAAAACCAAGACAGATGAAATATATCCTAATTTCCCCTGCCATGTATCTTTGATAAATAAAATATTTGAGACACATATCATGTTATCAGTAAGAAGACTCAATATTATACAGATGTTGATTCCCCTCAAATATGTAAGTTTTGTATAATCTCAAAAATAATTTCAATAGGGTTTCAGTATTTATAAAGTAATTTTAAAGGAGAAATAGGTAAAGCAGCTATATTGCAAAAACAGCAGAAATTTGCCTAACCATGTAATAAAATGTTTTGTGGAACAACAGTAAGCAAATGAAGTGGCTTATAGCACAAAATAAGAGTAACATTAATCACATGGTATGTAAAGGTAGCTTATACCATATAAGTGGCATTTCAAGGGAAAAATATCAAAACATCATTAAAATGTCTGTTCATCAAAGAGAAAACTGCCAATTTCAATGAAGTATTTGTATCCACTGTCAGTTAAAATAGTTAATTCCCCATATACTTTACAACATGGAAAAATCTGCTCTCATATAATACCGACAGTTTTTAAAACTAGTATATTTCTAAAGAAATTTTTGAATCAATACTGCAACTTCAAAATAAATTAGTCTTGTTATGACAATTCTACTTTTAAGAATTGATATAAGAAAACTAGTAGCTAAAATATAAAAAGATAAGCACAAAATGTGACCATAGAAAAATTGCTTATTGTACTGAAAGTCTTCTTTTTGAAGGAACTTGGTTAATAAATATGCTTTTTTACAGAAAGCAATTATAAACCAATGAAAATTATCTATTTATATTTTTGATATGTTAGGAATTTCTTACTATTTTGTAAGAGGAAAAGGAAAAAACATGAATATAATGATTAAATATTTATAAAAATAAAATTTGCATATGTCTGCATATAAGATACATTGTGATGTATGAAAAAAACTTTTTTTTTCTGAAGGAATTAGGGGTGATAGTTTTTCTTACACAATTAATTACCTCATATTTTCTCTTATAATCTTTTAAAATTTGAGCATGAGTTCATTCAGTAATTTGAATAATCTATTTGTAATATGTTAGAAACAACACTGAAATAATTTTCCCAAGAAATTATGAGTTAATTACATGTCAAATAATATTTTCAAGAAGTTGAGAATGTTCTCTTCCTAGGAATGATAACCAGTTTGTATCCCATAAAAGTTGAAGTAGATTATCACTATGGACTCATTCAGTTAATTTAGGTTTATAGACAGTGTGCATTACGTATACGTTTCTTGTATGGTGGTGTCAGGGCAGAAAACTTTTCCTCTACCCTTCCCAGTTCTTCTGGCTGGTCTAATAATTCAATTGACATGAGACATAACAGGAGAAAATCAAATTCAGTTTCATATGAAAGGGGCTCAATAAGACCTCAGGAGAGTCAGACAACTGACTGTAGCTAACAGCTAATAGGGCCTTCAAAGAGGGAGCAAGACCTTCCCGGGGAAGAGAAGAGCAAATGTTTGGTCAACATGTCCTGTGGAGGTGGCTTTCTCGTGTAAAACAAAGTTACCTTTCCGGCTTGCTTTGCTCTGTAGGACAGACTCTAGGTCTATCCACCTCACTACATATAACTCAATTTCATTCCTTTTTATGGCTCTGTAATATTCCATTGTATATATGTGCCACATCTTCTTTACAGAGCGAAGTAAGCCAGAAAGAGAAAAACAAATACCGTATGCTAACTCATATATACGGCATCTAAAAAATGGTACTGATGAACCCAGTGACAGGGCAAGAATAAAGATGCAGTTGTAGAGAACGGACTTGAGGACACAGGGGTGGGAAGAAGAAGCGGGGACAAAGCGAGAGAATAGTATTGACATATACACACTACCAAATGTAAAACAGATAGCTAGTAAGAAACTGCTGCATAAAACAGGGAGATCAACTTGATGATGGACGATGACTTAGAGGGATGGGATAGGGAGGGTAGGAGGAAGTTGTGGGAGGAAGGGGATATGGGGATATATGTGTAAATACAGATGATTTACTTTGTTGTACAGCAAAAATGGGCACAGCAATGTAAAGCAATTATATTCTAATAAAGAGCTTTAAAATGAAACAAACAAACAAACAAACAAAAAACAAAAAAAGTCACTTTAGGTGACAGCTCTGTTCCTGGTGCAGGCTCCCTATCTAAATTATTTTAAAGCTGTTAAGGGGAGGTTAAAAAGCAAAACTTACTGAGTTTTGTATTTCTTAAAAATAATCAGCCTAAATTAATTCTCATGCCAAAGAAACACATTTTGGGGTAGCAAAATTTCCGCCCCTGCAATGCTTAGAGAAAAGCAAAATCATATTTATGTTTAGTACAGACAGTACTTGATTAGACAGTGCCTAAAAGATTGTTAAAGTCATTTACTTTCCTCTGCCTCTACTTTCCATGCCATAAAATTCATTTGTATTAGGTCATTTAAAGTAGGAAACGAAGAGAAAAGATGGCGGTGAAGTAGAGAGACGTGGAGTGCATCCCTCTCCACAGATGCATTGGGAATGCACGGAAGGACGCAGTAATTCCCACAGAGAACCAGCTGAACACCAGCAGACGGCCTCGCACACCAGAAAGGGCTGCGGGGAGCCCGACATAGCCCGTAGGGAGGCATCTACGACGGCTCAAAGAGGGTGAAGCGGCGGAGCTGTGGCAGACAGGAGGGAGTGAGAAACATACAGAGGGTCCGCAGCGCAGCTCAGCGTTCCCGGACCGAGACATCGATCCGCGGCTGAACGGAGGGTCCAGGAGCGGGAGCGTGGGAACCGGAGAGCTGGTTCAGGGTAAGAAGCATTGTTGCCGGTAGGGTGACGGACCGAGAGGACAGGAGGGAGGAGGTCCGCGGAGAGGAGTGCCCGTCCCTGAGAGCTGCCCGGCCATGATGGCGGCTGGAGGCTGCAGGCTCACGGGCGTGGAGGAGGAGCCGTGTGCATAGCCTCTCTCTCTCTTTCAGCGCCTCTGCAACAGGCAGTGGAGAGACGCCCTGCGGGCAACCTAAGACGCTCAGGGATAACAAGCACCCTCAGGCACTCCGGCGGGGCTAGATTAAAACCCCTTGCAACACCAGCAGCAGGGAGGCTGCCCAGAGGAAAAAAAAAAAAAAAAAAAAAAACAGCATCAAAAAGAAAAAAACCCCGAGAGAGGCCCAACTCTAAGACTTTTTGTGTACGCCTGAGCCACCAGCGCCCTCTGCAACAGGCACCTCCAAGCCTGACTGAAACAACAGTGTGCCACTGCTCACTCACTCCCAGGAGAAGGAGCCACTATTGCACCCTCTCCCTCCCCACACACCGAGCTTACAGACGAACAATAAAGGAACCTCTGCTGGTCACAGAATAACGCAAAAAAAAACCCAAGACAAGGAGAAGGACACTTACAGCTGAGACACTAAGGAAACAGAAATAGTAGTATCAATACCTATTGAACTGGTCCATTCTGGGATCAGTTCTGGATTTTTTTTTTTTTTATCTCTCTCTCTTTTTTTTTTTTCTTTATTAAATACGATCTTAGTGCTAAGGGATCTACAAGTTTTATAACATAATTTTTTAATGATTCTTTTATTCTTTTTTTTTTTTGCCTTTTTATATACTTCTATATCTAGCTAAGTTTTTGGTAGTACAGAAAAAATATCTCTCATACTTTCCTTTCATCCCTATCTTTTATACATTTCTATTCCTTTCTTTTTATTTGCATATTTCCAACCATATTACACTCTTCTGTTCCCCTTTCTTCCAGCCTTTTTAAGTTTATTTTATCTTAACATACTTATAAGCAACACTATCGGTCTGCTCAGACTCCTTGCTCTATTCTCCAGATGACACACTGCATTGGTATTTAATATTAGGCTTTTGTCTTTATCTTAGTTCTTAGTACAGTTGCCTATTTACATTCTGAGAATCTCCATTCTCTCTGGTGGTACTCCAGCTCTTTTCTATATTTGATCCTAGCTTACAAAATCTCCCTGGATTGATGTTTGTATGTGTAGGGTGTTATTTGTTGTTTGTTTGCTTTTGCTTTTGTCTCTGATTTGTTCTGTTTCAGTTGTCAATTTCTGCTGGGTTTCTCTTTGAATATCTGACAGCACACTGGGGTTCTGTCAGGTCTTTCTAGAGCCTTATGTCCTAAGGGATTCAGTAATTGTGTGTCTTATACATGTATGTGTTTCCTAGACTTAATATTCGTTTAATGCAATACTTGGACATTAGTCTGAGGCTTGGACAGTCTTCTATAAACACCTCTATCGCCAGGACAAGCAACCCCAAAAGTTTGGACAACCATGAGGAAACAAAGAAACACCATGCAGGCAAAGGAGCAGGAAAAAAACCCACAAGACCAAATAAATGAGGAGGAAATAGGAAAAATGCCTGAAAATGAATTTAGAGTAATGATAGTAAAAATGATACAAAATCTCGATAACAAAATAGAGAAAGTACAAGAAACAGTTCATAAGAACTCAGAAAAACAAACAGCAATGGATAACAAAATAACTGAAATTAAAAATACTCTAGATGCTATAACCAGCAGAATGACTGAGGCAGAAGAATGAATAAGTGAGTTGGAAGATAGAATGGGGGAAATAAACACCACAGAGCAGGAAAAAGAAAAAAGAATAAAAAGAATAGAAGACAGTCTCAGAGACCTCAGTGATAACATTAAGTGTACCAACATTCGAATCATAGGCATCCCAGAAGAAGAAGAAAACAAGAAAGGGTTTGAGAAAATATTTGAAGAGGTTATAGTGGAAAACTTCCCCAACAGGAAAGGAAATAATGAACCAAGTCCAAGAAGCACAGAGAGTCCCATACAGAATAAACCCAAGGAGAAATACACCAAGACACATATTAATCAAACTAATGACAATTCAACACAAAGAAAAAATATTAAAAGCAGCAAAAGAAAAGCAACAAACAACATATAAGGGAAAACCCATCAGGATAACAGCTGACCTTTCTACAGAAACTCTGCAGGCCAGAAGGGAATGGCAGGATATACTGAAAGTCCTGAAAGAGAGAAACCTACAGCCAAGAATACTCTACCCAGCAAGAATCTCATTCAGATTTGAGGGAGAAATCAAAAGCTTTCCAGACAAGCAAAAGTTAAGAGAATTCAGCACCACCAAACCAGCCTTACAACAAGTGCTAAAGGAACTTCTCTAAGTAGGAAACACAAGAAAAGGAAAACACCTACAAACACCAACCCCAAACAATTCAGAAAATGGTAATTGGAACACACGTGTCAATAATCACTTTAAATGGAAATGGACTAAATGCTCCAACCAAAAGACACAGACTGGCTGAATGGATACAAAAACAAGACCCTTCTATCTGCTGCCTACAAGAAACCCACTTCAGACCAAGGGATACATATAGACTGAAAGTGAAGGGATGGAGAAGGATATTCCATGCAAATGGAAGTCAAAAGAAAGCTGGAGTAGCAATACTCATATCAGACAAATTAGACTTGAAAGTAAAGACTATTAAAAGAGACAAGGAAGGGCACTACATAATGATCAAGGGATCCATCCAAGAAGAACATATCACAATGGTAAATATCTATGCCCCCAATATAGGAGCACCTCAATACATAAGGCAAATGCTAACAGCTATAAAAGGGGACATCGACAGCAACACAAATAGTGGGAGACTTGAACACCCCACTTACAGCAATGGACAGATCATCCAAACAGAAAATCAATAAAGACACACAAGCTTTAAATGACACATTAGACCATGTCGACTTCATTGATATTTATAGGACATTCCATCCAAAAACGACAGACTACACTTTCTTCTCAAGTGCACACGGAACATTTTCCAGGATAGATCACATCTTGGGTCACAAATCAAACCTCAGAAAATTCAAGAAAATTGAAATCATATCAAGCATCTTCTCAGACCACAACGCCATGAGACTAGATATCAATTACAGGAAAAAAACTGCAAAAAAGACAAACACATGGAGGCTAAACAATTCACTCTTAAACAACCAAGGAATCACTACAGAAATCAAAGAGGAAATCAAAAAATATCTAGAAACAAATGACAATGAAAGCACAACAACCCGAAACCTATGGGATGCAGCAAAAGCAGTTCTAAGAGGGAAGTTTATAGCAATACAATCCTACCTTAAGAAACAAGAAAATGATCGAATAAACAACCTAACCTTACACCTAAAACAACTAGAGAAAGAAGAACAAAGAAACCCCAAAGTGAGCAGAAGGAAAGAAATCATAAAGATCAGAGCAGAAATAAATGAAAAAGAAAGGAAAGAAACCATAAGAAAAATAAATAAAACTAAAAGCTGGTTCTTTGAGAAGATTAACAAAATTGATAAACCATTAGCCAGACTCATCAAGAAAAAAAGGGAGAAGATGCAAATCAACAGAATTAGAAATGAAGAAGGAGAAGTAACAAAGGACACCTCAGAAATACAAAAGATCATGAGAGACTACTACAAGCAACTATATGCCAATCAGTTGGATAACCTGGAAGAAATGGATACATTCTTAGAAAAATACAATCTTCCAAGACTGAACCAGGAAGAAATAGAAACCATGAACAGACCAATCACAAGTACGGAAATTGAGGCAGTGATTAAAAATCTCCCAACACACAAAAGCCCAGAACCAGATGGGTTCATGGGCGAATTCTATCAAACATTTCGGGAAGAGTTAACACCTATCCTTCTCAAACTCTTCCAAAATATTGCAGAAGGTGGAATACTCCCAAACTCATTCTACGAGGCCACCATCACCCTGATACCAAAACCAGGCAAAGATGTCACAAAAAAAGAAAACTACAGACCAATATCACTGATGAATATACATGCAAAAATCCTCAACAAAATACTAGCTAACAGACTGCAACAGCACATTAAAAAAATCATCCACCATGATCAAGTGGGGTTTATCCCTGGGATGCAAGGATTCTTCAATATATGCAAATCAATCAACATGATACATCATATCAACAAATTGAAGGATAAAAACCATATGATCATTTCAATAGATGCAGAAAAAGCTTTTGACAAAGTTCAACATCCATTTATGATAAAAGCTCTCCAGAAAATGGGCATAGAAGGAAATTACCTCAACATAATCAAAGCCATATATGAAAAACCAAAAGCCAACATTGTTCTCAATGGAGAAAAACTGGAAGAATTCCCTCTAAGAACAGGAACAAGACAAGGGTGTCCACTCTCACCACTATTATTCAACATAGTTTTGGAAGTGTTAGCCACAGCAATCAGAGAAGAAAAAGAAATAAAAGGAATCCAAATTGGAAAAGAAGAAGTAAAATTGTCACTCTTTGCAGATGACATGATATTATATATAGAAAACCCTAAAGACTCTACCAGAAAACTGCTATCACTAATTGATGAGTTTAGTAAAGTAGCAGGATACAAAATCAATGCACAGAAATCTCTTGCATTCCTATACACTAACAATGGAAGAGCAGAAAGAGAAATTAAGGAAACTCTCCCAATCACCATTGCAACAAAAAGAATAAAATACCTGGGAATAAACCTGCCTAAGGAGGCAAAAGATCTGTATGCAGAAAACTTTAAGACATTGATGAAAGAAATCAAAGATGACACAAACAGATGGAGGGACATAAAATGTTCCTGGATTGGAAGAATCAACCTTGTGAAAATGTCTGTACTACCCAAAGCAATTTACAGATTCAATGCAATCCCGATCAAATTACCAATGGCATTTTTCACAGAACTAGAGCAAGACATCTTACGATTTGTATGGAAACGCAAAAGACCCCGAATAGCCAAAGCAATCTTGAGAAGGAAAAATGGAGTAGGTGGAATCAGGCTTCCTGACTTCAAACTATACTACAAGGCCATAGTGATCAAGACAGTATGGTACTGGCACAAAAATAGAAAGGAAGATCAATGGAATAGAATAGAGAACTCAGAAGTAAGCCCAAACACATATGGGCACCTTATCTTTGACAAAGGAGGCACGAGTATACCATGGAAAAAAGACAGCCTCTTCAATAAGTGGTGCTGGGAAAATTGGACCGCAACATGTAAAAGAATGAAATTAGAACACTTCCTAACACCATACACAAAAATAAACTCCAAATGGATTAAAGACCTACATGTAAGGCCAGACAGTCTAAAACTCCTAGAGCAAAACATAGGCAGAACACTCTATGACATCCATCAAAGCAAGATCCTTTTGGACCCACCTCCTAGAATCAGGGAAATAAAATCAAGAATAAACAAATGGGACCTCATGAAACTTAAAAGCTTTTGCAAAGCAAAAGAAACCATAAACAAGACTAAAAGGCAACCCTCAGAATGGGAAAAAATAATTGCCTATGAAACAACGGACAAAGGATTAACCTCCAAAATATACAAGCAGCTCATGCAGCTTCATACCAAAAAAGCAAATAACCCAATCCACAAATGGGCAGAAGACCTAAATAGACATTTCTCCAAAGAAGACATACAGATGGCCAACAAACACATGAAAAGATGCTCAACATCCCTCATCATCAGAGAAATGCAAGTCAAAGCCACAATGAGGTATCACCTCACACCAATCAGAATGGCCATCATCACAAAATCTGGAAACAACAAATGTTGGAGAGGGTGTGGAGAAAAGGGAACTCTCCTGCACTGCTGGTGGGAATGTAAGTTGGTACAGCCACTATGGAAAACAATTTGGAGGTTCCTTAAAAAACTGCAAATAGAACTACCATATGATCCAGTCATCCCACTCCTGGGCATATACCCAAAGAAAACCATAATCCCAAAAGAAACTTGTACCATAATGTTTATTGCAGCACTATTTACAATAGCCAGGACATGGAAGCAACCTAAATGCCCAGCAACAAATGAATGGATACAGAAGATGTGGCATATATATACAATGGAATATTACTCAGCTATGAAAAGGGATGAGATGGAGCTATACGTAATGAGGTGGATAGAACTACAATCTGTCATACATAGTGAAGTAAGTCAGAAAGAGAAGGACAAATGTATGCTAACTCACATATACGGAATCTAAAAATGGTACTGATGAACTCAGTGACAAGAATAAGGATGCAGATACAGAGAATGGACTGGAGAACTCGAGGTATGGGAGGGGGCGGGGGATGAAGGGGAAACTGAGAAGAAGCGAGAGAGTAGCACAGACATATATATACTACCAACTGTAAAATAGTCAGTGGGAAGTTGTATAACAAAGAGATTCCAACTCGAGGATGGAAGATGCCTTAGAGGACTGGGGCAGGGAGGGTGGGGGGGACTCGAGGAGGGGGAGTCAAGGAAGGGAGGGAATACGGGGATATGTGTTTAAAAACAGATGATTGAACCTGGTGTACCCCCAAAAAATAAAAAAAAATAAAGTAGGAAACGAATCCTATGGTTTAATTGTGTCTTTCCATGTTACCAATCATAATACATTTGGTTACTAATCACAGGATAGAAGTTAGCCTCATGAAGTCAAGGAATGTGTTCTCTACTTTTTTGGTTAGCTCTAGTATCTAGAATATGCCTGGCACAGAATGAGCATTCAATAACTGTTTGTTAAAGAATGAATCACATTTGATAGTGAAGATGAGTTTGCCAGACAAAATAAAACAAGGTAATTGATAATACTTCGTGTATCTCTACCCCACTATTTTACGTTTTCCTTGCAATCAAAATTTATCAAGAACTTGGTGATTTTTAATCATATTTGCCATAGAACTGCCTAACATTCAGCATTTAAATAATGTTCTGATTTGTTCATATTTAAAATCAGCTTCCAAATTTTACATTAAAGCACAATGTTTTTTAAACTACTTGGCCTTTGGTAAAATGCCAGATTTGAGGGCACAGAGGATGTGATCAGTGGTTATCACACTTCTAGATTATAAAGCCAAAAAAAGAGAGACGAGGAAATCGATGATATTGTGGTGAGCCACAGCTTATTGACTGTAGCTGAGTCAAATCATAAAACTGTCATTTAATCCAGGAAAGGGAAAATCCTGTATTGCTTCTAATTTTTCTCTGAGCCCTGTTTGTGGTAGGAAACCCTGTGACAACCTTCTGTTAATAGCCAGTTTATGTCAAATGCTCCTTTTTTGTTTGCAGAAGTATTTTCTTGATAAATACTTGTATTGACCTTTCTCTAGTAAACACTGAGTTGCTTTAAAAGTCAGTTTGGGTTCTTCTGTAAGATGTTATGGAAAAACCCAGATGAACTTTTTGGCCAACCCAATACACACAAAAAGTTGAACATTTTTATTTTAATAAAAATTGAAATTGATTAACATTAATCATACTTCAAATGCACATTAAATTTCTGGGGATAAAGAATTCTTGTTATTCCCATATCCTTATATTATGGACTGAATTGTGTCACTCCAACATTTGTATGTTGAAATCCTAACCCCCAATGTGACTATACGTAGAGATAGGGCTTTTAAGGAGATGCTGGACCTTAGTTAAATGAGGTCATAGGGTGGGGCCCTAATCCAATAGGACTGCTATCCTGATAGAAGGAGGAAAAGACGTTAGAAATCTCTCTCTTCACACAGAGAAGGGGCCACAGGAGGACACGGAGAGAAAGCAGCTGTCTTCACACCAAGGAGAGAGCCCTCACTGGAAACGGACACTGTAGGCACCTTGATCTTGAACTTCCAACCTCCAGAACCGTAAGGAAATAAATATATTTCTGTTTTCTTAATTCCTTCAGCGTGTAGTATTCTGTTATGGTAGCTCTAATGTTAATATGATGGAACATACTTTCGAGTCAATAATATTCCCTATTGCTCTTTTTATTATTCTAATATAACTGAGGGTGGAATTCCACTAATGTTAAGTTCCACTCAAGTGTGTGCTGTCAAACTTTTCATTATCTTCAAATACCACTAACTGTAGGTGTCAACAGCCCCCAAACTGCTGTTTCTGTAGAGTCTTGTTCTTAGAGTGGAGAGTGCAGACTGACCTTGTTAAATTTTCTGGGCATGGGCGTGCCTCTTTCTGGAAGGCTTGCCACTAGCAGTGACTAAGGGTACAGAGGTGCCCTAACTGAGAGCATGTCACCAAATGGCAGGAGGAATCACAGCCTCCCACGGGATTCCCTCAGCAGGCTGTGTGCAGACCCAGGCATCTCCTCATCCCAATGCTGCGACTCTATACTGAGTGCCCCAGCCTGTTCCTTTCCCACTGCGTGTTTACTTTACATTAATATAACTTGAATGCAAAATGAACTGTAGTTTGTGCCAAAGTTGCCGTCATTCTAGCTGGGGAGAAACAAGTGTTACAAGTAAAAGGGTTACAAGTAAAAGGGTTGTAAGTAAAAGGCAGAAACCCTTTCAGGATAACAGACACTTCTTCATTCATAGAGTCAAACATTTTCAAGATGAGGGACAGAACGCTCTACTGACAGGAACCATTAAACTCACATAGTGATGGTGAAAAATCAGTAAGTGACAGCTAAAAGGACTTGTTTCCTCCAGTGGAATGAATATACTAGAATTTGGATGTGTAATCACTGTGGGAAAGGAGTCAAAACAAAAGGTAAACAGGAAATGCGTGAGGAGAGAGCAGGGTTTTGGGCATCGTGTCATAGACAAATCTTCCTTTAATCTAGAACATCTGGAGAGGTTCAGTCAACATGATTGAAATAATCCTGAAGTAAATCAGAGAACTGAAAAAGGAGTACTTTTGCTGTATATAATTGCTTCAACCATGGAGAACCACTACTTACTGGAAAGCATGTAACTTTCTGAAAGTTAAGAGAGGTTGATTTTAGGAGTTCCAAGATTCCACTGAGATATGACATCACACAGTTAACAAACTAAACCTCCACTGTGATTTAAATTCATTTTCATTTATGTAGAGCGTGGCTATCCCCTTGTTTTTGTGATATCTATATCACATCTATATTGTGATAGATGGCATATACAAAGATGTGTACCTGATAAAATCTTATACAGAAGTGTACACTCACCAATGTTTTTCAAAGGCAACATTAGCATAATCACCAGCAAGGTAAAAAATAAAAATACAAAGTTACCTGTATACTAGAAGTGCCCCCTTACTTCCTTTTAACCGCTGTTCACACTATTTTTTAAGATGAAAGAAAACTCCATTCTGATTTCCATGCTAATGACTTTCTTGTTGATTTTTACAATCTTTTTTCTTAAACATGTGTCCCTAAAAACTAAAATGAACAGAATTATATCGATATGGATAATTTTAGCTCAGTATTACGATTTAGAGAATCGTCTACCTTGTCTGTGCACATGTGCAGTATCTCTGATGGGTCTATAGTCAGGAATGGGTTTTCTGGGTCATAAGATAAGAGTATCACCAAATAGAGAAAATATAAATTGCCAAACTGTTCACCACAATATCAGACTAAGTTACTTACCCAGTAGAATTGTAGGTGGGTCTCTGTTGCATCCCTTCTTCTTTTGTTCAGCAATTGTGGATAATGGATAGTAGTATTGCTTCCTGGATTTAGTTTTCATTTTCTTAATTATTATTGAGACTGAACATCTTTTTGACTAATGTAACCGAGCAAGGGCTCATGTGTTGGAGGTGCAGAAAGCCGAACTGACTGTGGGAGTTTGCAGCAAAGTGAGAGTTTATTGCAGGTGCCAAGCAAGGGAGAAAGAGACAAGCTTCAGACCCACTCCCTCTTGTTCTATGAGTTGATTTTTTGTTTGTTTTTAGAGGGGAAGAACAAAGAGGCTGGGGTTAATCATTCTCTTGTGACATTTCTGTGACAATTCCTAATCATGGTTTTGGGAGTCAGGGTGTCTCTGGTTTATGATTCTCTGGTCAAGCTGTCCATGGCTGAGAGGTCTGTGAGCTCATCTTGCCCTGGAGAAAAAAGCTGAGTTTGTACGATAATGGTGATGTCTATAATAGCAATTTTGGCACATTGACAATGTTATCGACAATAGAAATTTTCGCTTCTGACTCTGGTTGATAAGTGTTCAGTCAGCACAGGATTAAGATCAGCGGGGACAAGAAAGGGAATAAAGTTGTGGATAGAGAGATGAACCATAAACTCGGTTTTAGGGGACTTGGTTTTAGGGACTTGGTTTTACTAATTAGGTCAAAAACATTTCCATTTGGAAATCTTCCATCTTGAAAAGCCTGTACAAGTTTCTTAAGTGTTTTCCCTTTGGGCAGGTTGGTTTGAAGGAGTTCTTCATAAATTATTTCCTCAGATGACATTTGTTGATTGCATGAGTGAGAAATATCATTCCTTACTCTTGGCTCACCTTTTCTTTACCAGTATCTTTTGTTAAATAGAAATTCTTATTTTGAATATAGTATAATTAACCATATTTTCCTTTATGGTTGGGAACTTTGTGTCTGGCTTAAAAAATAAAATATTTTCCACCCAAAGAGTAAATATATTCTTCTATATTATATTTTAAAAGCTTTGTGTTGTTGTTATATTAGATCTGTGTTCACTTGGAATTGAGTTTTTGTGAATGTCAAGGTGGGTCAAGGTTATTTTTTTCTCTTTTTTCTTTGGGTGTAGAGGGTAAAGAGTATCAAATTGTTAAGACAACATTTGAAGATGTGTCCTTCTTCACTGCTGTGCAGTGCTACCTGGGTTAATATACACATCTGTCTTGTCTGGGGCTCTATTTTACTCGATCTCTCTTATCAGTCCCCAAGCCAGGACCCATTGCTTACATTATGCAAGTTTTAAAATAACTCTGAATGTCATTTATAGGCAATCCTCCCTCTTATTCTTCCAGAATGTTTTGTCTACTCTTCCCCTTTGTATTTCCATAATTATATTAAAATCAGCATGTCAGTTGCCACCCCAGACAAACACATTTCTAGTCCTGTGATTGGAATTGTTGTTCTTGCAGAGATAAGTTCAGGAAGAATTGACATCTCTAAATGTTAAGTATTTTAATTAATTATTATGGCATATAATATATCTTCACATTCATTTCTCTCAATTATAAAAGGTATATTTTTGCTTTACTTCTGTATATTATCAGTTTTAGAAATGTAACTGATTTTTCTAAATAACCCTTTTTATCTTTCCAACTTTGATTAGCATTTTCTTTAGGTAAGGAAAATATTTTCTTTGAATCTATGTCTGTAGAGAGATTTGTCTGAGTGTCACTTTCTCCTTAGAACCGTAAGAGATTTTTATACCAAAGTTTTGCTTGTCTCATGAAATGGATGAATAAGTGTTTCCACTTTTTATATTCTCTGGAAATAAGTATAAAGTAGGCAATATCTCTTTCTTAGATGTGTGATAAGATTGCCATGTGAGCCTGAAATTATCTCTAAGGGAAGGCTTATAATTGTGAAATTTAATATTTTTAACAAGTATAAGATGTGTAATTTTTCTCTTTTGCTCTGAATTTTGATAGGATGTGTTTTTCTAGGCCTTTGAGCATTGCCTCTAACTTTCCAAATTTACTATCTTAAAACTGTTTATAACATCCTTATAAGTTAAATATCCACAGAAACTGTATTGATTTCCCACTCTTATCGGTGACGCTTATTGTTTGTACACTTTTTTGTTTCTGCTGTTCAATCTCATCAAGAATTTATTGAATTTATTTAATACTTTCAAGAATCAACTTTAGGCTTTGTTGGTTTTCTTTAGTTCATATTTATTTTTTATCTTATTTATTCTCTTATTTTCATTTCCTTCAGCCTTTCTTCTTTGTGAGTGAATGGGTTTGTTCTAACATAAAAAAGATTATTCTACAAGTCAGCCTCATGTCAGAGCCTCACCCACTATCAGGCTTCACTCATCTATACTTGTGTTGAAATGAGGTGTTTAACCTTCATTTTTGAAGATGTTTGCTGTGTTGGAGAATCTAGGTTGGCGGTTGTTTTACTGGTTTCCGTTTTTTCATGCTGAGAAATCATCAACACTAGTTATTGTCATTGCTCCTCTGAATATACATCTCTTATTCCTCTGTTCCCTCCAAGAATTTTCTCTGGGTTTAAGTCTTGCTGTGCTTGCCCGCCTGTGACCTCCCTTCTCCCTCCCCTTCTTGGGGCTCAGAAAAGCACCTGGATGCCTTTCTTAGTCTGGAAAACTCTCAGACACCATGTCTTCGAACGCGGCTTCTCTCTCCTCTTCTTGTGGCATCTGACTAGATGTTCGTGGTCCTCTCTGCTCTGTGCCATGTGCCCTTTCTCCCATTTCCTTCCTGTTGTCTCTGTAATTCCACGTGGATATTTTCTACCAAAAATAATTCTCCGTTTAGTTGTTGTGGTAGGAATGCCCCTCCAAATGTCCACACCTTAATCCTTGGAATCTGTGAACACTTTACATGACATGACAAGAGGGGCTTTGCAGATGGAAATAAAGTCACAGACCTTAACATAAGGAGGTTACCCTGAATTATTTGGTGGGCCCAGTCTCATCACAGGGGTCCTTAAAGCAGAAAACTTTCTCTGGCTAACAGAGGAGACATTAAGCAGAAGAGAGAAGCTGCTGCAGAGGAAGTTGAGGGATTTGAGGTAAGAAAAGGATTTGACCTGCTGTTGCTGACTCTGAAATGTGAGGACAGACAGAGGCCTCTAGTATCTCAGGGCAGTAGCCCACTGACAGCAGCAAGGACTGGGATTCTCAGTCCTACAACCCCAAGGAATGGAATCTGACCAACATCCTGAATGAGTTTGGAAGTTAGTTCATCTCCAGAGCTTCCATAAGGGAACACACCCCAGCCACATCTTGATTTTGGTCTTGGAGGCTAAACAGAAGACCCTTTTGGGTTGTGCTGTACCCAGACTTCTCATCTGCAGGGCTCCCAGATCGTAAGTGGTGCTATTTTAAAGCCATAGAATTGGTGGTGATTTGTTATGCAGCCATGGAAAATTGATACATTTGTATAGTCTGCCATTAAATCAGCCCAGTGTTCCTAGTATCAGTGACCATCTGCTTCCCTGTGCGTAATTTCTGTATCTGTGTTTTCTACTCCTTCCATTTCATGTCAGTTTACTCCTTATTTGCACTTCTATTTTTGTATCGTTTGCTAAACATTGTATTTTCAAAATTATTATGGAAATAATTTGATTTCAAATTTAGGTAGGATGATTTTGTCATCTTCCAGAGATTTTCTTTTACTTGTGAGACAGGAAGGGAGCAGGGTACAACCTTTAAAAGAATGACATAGCCTGAAGACACGACATAAACTGGTTATAACCAACTAAGTTGAAGATGGCGGACAGGTTGACTTCCACTAGGCCTTGAGCCTTATGATATCCTCATTGAACACATCTGCTGAGTGACACACCCACAGGTGCCATGACAGTTCCAAGGCCAACCATAAAAGGCCAAAAAGTGGGTGGTGGCCCAATTCCTGGAAATTCCCATTCCTTCCCTAAAATAGCTGGAAAACTCCTCCCACTCATTAGCCTATGAAATTACCCACCCCTATAAAAACTGACAACTGTATATCCTGAGGCCTCTCTTGCCTTCTGAGATGGCCCATACTCTGTCCCTGAATAAACCTTCTTTCACTTTACTAGGGGTTGCTCTTGAATTCTTCCTGCTGAAAGGCAAGAACCCACACTCAGTGGCCATCCCAGGAGTTTGCCTGGGATGTGACCACCCTCTCGTTCCCCACTTTCTTTCCTGCAACACTTGTACCAGGTACCTTGTAACATTTGCTTCTGGGAGCCTCTTAATCCAGTTTCAGGAGCTGAGATTATTTGCAGCTGAAATGCAATCCCTGTGAAAATTTGTATAATTTCTTATTTTACTTATATCCTGGAGTACTGTCTTTCTGGTGCCTAGAGTCACACATTCCCAACCACACCGTGGACATCCATCTTTATCCTTTCTGTCCAGATCAGTAATTCTTTACTACCTTGTCTGGCACGCACTGCCCTCCAGCAGACACTTCTTATATTTCGTACAACATTTTCAGATTTTGGAAGCAAAACTATTATTCCCAAATAAGCCTCACTTTAAACTTTGAAAGCAAAAGGGTCTCTGTCTTCCCAACTGTTTAATTTGAAATCCTACATTAAATATAAGACTTGTGAATATAATATACCTATGTGCTATTTGATGCATAACACTGTGAGTCTTTACGAGCTTTGGCTGTGGAGCCAAACTACTCATACTACGGTTCAAATCCTAGTTCTGGTGTTTATTAATGTGTGACCTTGAGAAACTTACCTATCTTATCTCTGCTTTAAGTATCTCCTTTGTAAAATACAGGTAGTAGTTGTGCTTCTTCCATAGGGTAATGGTGAGGATTGAAAGAGTTAATGTGGGTATAATAATGAGAACATTGCCCGCACCCTAGTAGGAAATTAATTTAAAAAATCTCTAAATTTTATTAGAAGATGTTTCTAGTGAGAAGAAAGTTAGGTCTTACAGCCACCAGTTTGCCCATATTTTCTGTTTATGAACAACTTCTTAGCCAGTGTTGATGTTTTTCAATGTCATAACTCTCTCTTCCTCCTCTCTAATAGAAAAGTAAAATTTTAATGACTCTATCTTCTACTACACAACTTGCATAGTGGGTGACTCGGCTCAGCCATAGGATTTGTATTTTCCTTGCCATTGATTGACTTAGATGTGGGCGTGCAATGCAATGCTGACCAATAAGTAGGTGCAAATTTGCGAAGGCCTGCTTGGAAATGAAGGACACCAAAAGGAGCAGTCCCTGTTCTGCTGCTTTAAGAAGCATCTGGGGGCTTCTCTGTTGGCGCAGTGGTTAAGAATCTGCCTGCCAATGCAGGGTACACGGGTTCAATCCCTGGTCCGAAAAGATCCCACATGCCGCAGAACAACTATGCCCGTGCACCACAACTACTGAGTCTGTGTGCTGCAACTACTGAAGCCCCCACACCTAGAGCCCATGCTTCGCAACAAGAGAAGCCACCACAATGAGAAGCCCACGCACCACAACAAAGAGTAGCCCCTGCTCACCACAACTAGAGAAAGCCCTCTTGCAGAAACGAAGACCCAACACAGGCAAAAATAAATAAAATTTAAAAAAAAAAAAAAAAAAGCATCAGACTGTGGTGCTTGGCAATCTTTAAAGAAATTAAGCTGCCTGCAGAGAACAGCAGAACAAAAATGGAAGGGACCAGGGGCCCTGGTGACATCTCGGTGCTACTGAATCTAACAGCCTTGTAGGTACTCTGTACCCTGATTATGTGAGAAAATAAATATGCATTGTCATTACTTATGCCAAGTTAACTGAGGTATGGCCAAAGCTATTTTACCTGATACAGCCAGCATCCTCAGTTCTTTTCTCTGCTTGAATACCTTGTTAATCCATCCCCTTGGGTGCCTTGAAGGGTCCCCGTTGCCAAGTTTTCTGTTTAGGAAGCATGCTAAAACTGAGGGTGAGGGCAATGAAAGATGAATGTCCCTTTATTTGTAGTATATTTTATACTAACACAGGGATCTGTCTATTGATGTCAGATGATCAGTATTCACATCATTGTTTACTGAGTACTTGAACACAATTATTCATTTTTCTCTCAGTCTTCCTTCAGTTTCTTTAATCTTTGCTCATAAATCATCCTTTGCATAATCACTTTTCTGTCTTTTCATTGGACACCTTCCATTTCCTTCCACATTCATCTTAAAATGTGAGCATCAGAAAAGAAGAGAGGAACAAAAGAATAGTCAAAATACAATTTCTGACCAATTTCACAGCAGCCCAGCTTGCCAAGGGAAAACAGGAATGCACTACCTATTTTCCTTTTGCGTTCAGGAGGGAACAGTAATGGGGATCTTTGAGTTAAAGCATCTGCTTTACTTGCCTATGACAGAGGGTGACCAGGGATGAGTTTCAGGGGAGCCTTTTTATCGTGAGGTTATTCAGTGAATGGGCTTTAAAACAGAGCAGTGGAATGACAGAGGAACCTCTGTGACATGAGGCTGATGGGTGGTTAAATGGCTTTAGGTCTCATATAAAATGATGTTTGCTCTGCATCACTAGGCAAAGTGTAAACCTTTGCCATCAGGATAGTGGATGATGTCAAAGAAATCAAGGCAGTCATTTACTTATTTTACCATATCTGGGGAAAATAAGAAGAGATTGCAATTTCATTTAATAGCTATCTGAAAAAATTTCCATTTCCCAAATTTCCATAATATTGTCATTCTCATGTGGAATGTGTTATTTATTTTATCTCTGATATGGACATAACTTATTACCATGTCTCTTCCTTCATATGTTTACAATTCCCAGTGGACAGTGATAAATCGTATTTATTAAGATTGGAGAAATGAGTCTGGAGGGTTTTATTTAATATCTGTTTTATCAGATGCATATTTGATTATAAGTTTTTATATGTGCATGATAATGATGAATGGGTAATTTATATTCATGTACTTGAACCTCAAAGGCAAAACAAAATTCATCCAAATAGAACTAAGACTGCATTTAAGTATGATTTAAATGGAAACATTTTCATTTTGTAAAGTAATGAACAAAGTTACCAAAAAATACTTAGTATAATATTACACCTTCATAACAGTCAAGTAACATTCTAGAAAGACAACTTGGTAAGTGGGGCCCCTGATGATTTTACATTTTTGCCGTCATGCATTTGGCAACCTGGTAAAGCCTAGTGACCAATCTCAGAATAATCATAATAGTGATTAATAATAATAATATGTATGTATACATGCATAAACTAAAATTCAAAATTATGAAGGCAGCTATGTTTATTGAAATAAATGTCAAAACATAAATGTGTGGTATAGTAGCATATATATATCTTTAATAATACATTACCCAGTGAGGTACAGCCATGGTTCTGATAATTTTAAACTAGTGGTAAAGGTAAATGATCTGAGACTTTTGCAATAATTTAAAAGTCATATAGAATTATCTGTGATTTCTATTGGTGACAAAATTACAGGTACTCATAGTACTACTGTGATGTGTTGCCTGGATTCACCAATAGAAAAATACTAAATTTCAGTTAGATACTAGTAAAAACAAAGGTACATTTTCTCATTCACGTTCCTGGGCCCACTGATTTCTGTCTGTGGACATTTGGGGACCATCATTTCCATAGTTAGACTCCCTTGGATGAATCTAGGCTGTTGGCAAACCTGGACTTTCCCAGTGGGAAATCCTGGCTTTCCTAGTTAATAATTGTGAAATTTTGAAAGAGTCTTTCCACCTTTCTGAACTTAATTTTATAATCTAAAAAGTAGAAAGTATAACAATATCTATTTTTCAGTTACATTGTCGCTGAGCTATCTTACATTAATACATAATATATGCTCTGAAAACACTGTAAGACTTGTTGGATTATAAAAATATATTACAGATTTTTTGATTTTTAAAGGCATAACTAGTTTAATCAATATATTTCTAATCCTGGTGGGTGTCTCTGTGTATGTATAAGCATGTATTTAAGTTAAATCTCCAATAATATTGCATAGTAAGGATAATTTCATTCTTTTACATTTTCAACTCATTCAGTCTTTTACGTCTACTTTTTCATATTTCTTTCCCTTCCAGAACAGCCTTTTCTTCTCTCATTGTTAATCTTCCTAGAACTAATGCATGAATGGCCACACAGAGCTGTTCTAAAATCCTGTCTGGGTTTGGCCTTGAAGGTAGCAAAGGTGCAGACTGTGTCTCAGATTCCAGCCCACGTCACTGACCTTCTCACACCTCCTTCAGCTGTTACCTGAACTTTGAACTGTCCCTTAGGCTTCCACCCCTCCCTCATTTTTATTAGTTTCCTATTACTGTTATAACTAATCCCTACAAACCCAAGGGCTTGAAACCACACACATTTAGTATCTTGCCGCTGTGGAGGTTAGAATTCCACAGTGGGTCTAACTGGTGTTGGCAGAGCTGCAGTGCCTTCCGGAGGTTCTCAGGGAGGATCTATATCCCTGCCTCCTCTGTCTGCTAGAGGCCTCCTGGATTCATGCCTTTTTCATCTTCAAGGGCAGCAGTGACTGCTTGGGACTTGCCCACATTGCATTGCTCTGACCCTGACTCTCTTGCCTCCCTCTGCCAAGTTTAAGGACCCTGGTGGATATACATACACCTGGGCTCAGCCAGGTAAGACCAGGGTATTCTCCTCCTGAAGTCAGCTGCTTCCTAAACACTTCCCCCTTTGCACATAACATTCCTAGGTTCCAGTCACGAGGACCTAGACCTCTTTGGGAGGCCAAGAATCTCTTTACTGCACCAGGTGATGAAGGCATGCTTGTTAGTTTGCAAACAGAGGCTAAGGAGTTCATAGTTTTCTTCTTGCAGACATATTGTTACGGGATTTTCACAGAACAGTACTTTCACCCAAAGCAGTGATGCCAATGGGTGTAATTTCAATCTTTACAATAAGAAAGTGGGGGAGCAGTGTCTGGCATCAAGTCTCTAAATCACACTGGATAGATGCCCTCCTATTCTACATGCATGATGTTCTCTACATAAATAACAATAAAAGGCTGTGTTTTAAGTTTAATGTAGTATGGAAAAATGTCTGTGTGTCCTTGGTAAAGCTCCAGGTGAAGGCACGTATGGAAATTTAAAATCATGGTCCAGATGTAGGGAGTAAAACTGCAGCTATATACCACAGTGCTTTATTAATGCTGATCATAATATCTTTATTTTTACTCATATTTTATGTGTGAAATTTGAATATAAGGACAATTTTGTGTCTAATTTCAAAATACAGAAATAATATCAGCTATGTTATAGGATACAGGTTAAAAAACATTTTGTGTTGTATCTAAACTCTGCTACTTGGGCCTTGAATACTGTACTTTGCAGTACTCAGAAGTCAATGAAGCATCCTCTTTCATAACACAAATTTTACAGAGTGTCGTATTATGTTCTCTGTGACTATGTAAGCTTATGTGCCTATTCATATCGCATGGATTAATCTGAAGAATGCATGTTATAAAATGATTTCCAATTGCCATGCCTGCTGAAGGAAAATACTGAATGGGGTGGGTATTAGGCCACGATGAATCGACTGTTATGACAGAAATGTTGCAAAGCTAAGCATCATGAAATCTCAGGGACATACAATACACCTACAGGCCTAGGGCTTGCTGGGTTGAATAGGCAGCTGCCATTCCAAAGGCTGGGGGTGGACTGATGGTCCACTGACCTGGGCTACCTACAGCCAGGTAATTGGAAAGTCTAGGCTCTGCCCCACTTCTTCTATCCTGCCCAGACTAATGAGGCTTTGTAGAGACAGCAGAGTCCCAAGGGCGCAGGCCCCAGTGAACACTTGCCTTTCAAACCTCTGGTTGCACCGTAGCTGATGATAAACCATAACTAAGCAAACGAGGAAGGCGGCTGGGTCCAGTGTCAACGGGCCGAGAATGTCACCCTGCCCACAGTGATAGGTCACTAAGAGGTCACAGTGCAAAGGGCACGGACACATGGAGGACAAAAAAAACTAAGGCTTTCACTGAATGTTTTATCCAGTCTGGAGAACTTCTAGGAATTGCTTCTTCAGCTAAAAATTCTATGCATGTAATTCAATCAGTTGGTTCAACAGCCTTCTGTAAACGTACTATATGAGCTGTCAGGTGTGTCTAAGCATGTTGTGACACATTGGAGCTGGTTTATCTTTTAACTGAAACATAGAAACTTGTTTTAAAGAGACGGGAGTAAACCCATGATTTCTTCTACTGAACAGTCGGTGTCTCAGATGCCTTAGAAGTAAGTCATTTCAGTAAACAGTCCTTCTGGTTATACTGTTAGAGAATCACTTTGGAAGGAAAACAAGGTAAATCCACCCATATAAGATTGTTTCCTATCACTCAAAATAGGAAAATTTGTGTATGTTCAAGAAGTTTTGGTTTATTTTACTGTAGTCTAATTGAAACCTAAATTATTTTAATTACAGCAATTCATATATATCACAGACTTTGGAATAGAAAAACTATAAAGAAAACATAGTTAGAGCATCACAATCCACTTAAAAAAGCAAAATGCTAGAGCCATATCCAAAAGCAATGCTAAATTTTAGGTCACTGATGTAGCTATATTTCTAAATAGAAATAGCCCTGATGGTACCTTAATAAGGAACATAGACTCAAGGACATTGTACTGCACCCAAACGGTGACATTAGGAAAATCATTTTTCGCTTAGGGTTACTCCTTGTGTAGCTTTGTGTATACCTCACATTTATCGAGACCTTGCTGCATGCTAGGCAAAGAAAACAAAAAGCACTAACAAAGCCAGACTATGAAGTAGGTATTACTCTCATCATTATGTTGAAGAATTGAGGACAGGTTAACCCCTGCCTGTGATCAGATAGCTGGGTAGGGCATGGCCTGGATTCCACCCTGCAGTCTGGCCCCAGACGAGGCAATCTTAACCCCTGTGTGACTCCAGACTCCACACACGCTTCCCTGTGATGCTCAGCTTGCTCTCTGAGGGTGCTCTCCGAGTATAGCCTGGCTGGGTCCTGGCTCCAGAGAACTCGGCCCAATTGTAGCCTCTCCCTCCTCTGTGCCTCCACCAAGGCTGCTTTGCTTCCCTGGATAGTGTAAAGCCAATGTGGGTTATTCTTGATATTAATGAAACAGATCTAAAAAGGGAAAGGCTTGAGGATTCCATAAACGAATTGCCTCTCCTTTATTTTTAGAAATTTCTCCACAAGGCCCAGGCAGCTCCTCTCTCTAGCAGTGCAGACAGAGGGCGACATGGTCCCAGCAACTGCGGTGTCAGAGGATTTCACTAGGGCTTGTTATGTGCTTAAACATACCCTTGCATGTTTACTTTGTTTTGAACATCTGATAATAACAGAATTAAATACACACATTAAATCAAGCTAAACTTGCACCCATTAGCAGCCAAGCATTTCCTGGGTAGTAACATTTCTGAAACAAAAAGGAGGGCAATGTCAACAAACCACCACCCACTGGTTTCTGTTTGGAGCAGGTGCTTGCCTGGTTTCTGTGGGTTTTGTGGGTGTCAGTGCTCTGCTGCCCATGTGTCAGTGCCCCATTGTGTGATTTCGGGGGTTAATGCAGCCACGTCCCAGGTGATGGTGCCTTAGGTTGGCTGCACAGAGTCAGTCCCACTTGAGCTGTGTTGTTAAATGACTAATAAATCAGAACTTTTAATGTCTCATTCACTTTGAGCAGAAAACATATCACACTTTCTTAGTCTTTTTAACCTTTACAATTGTCATGAAATAAAAATGTTCTTTTAAATATAATGTATATTCTATCATTTAATATTAGCTCAGCTCTATAATATTTCTCCTTGTAGCTTGTAGGAATATTAACTACAACAAGCATTAACAGTTATTTTTTAAAAGGCCACTGGATTAGCTCACAAAAATTTTGTCATCCCGCTTTTCATTCCCAAACAAAAGTACTATTTATTGCCCTTCGAGTTAAACAGAAAACAAGGCCTGAAAATATGCCAAATTTAAACCTAAGGACATTATAGATAAAAACTGTTGTTGCTAACATACAAATAAAAACCTTGCTGTCTCAGCTGACCACGAATAGACTTCTAAGTACAGCATGCAGCTAATTTAAGTATAATTAAGTATGATGAGTTAACATATATAATTAATATATAATAAAGTATAATATAAATAAGTATAACTCACAGTGTAAATGCAGAGTAACATTTAACATTCATGTTTTCAAAACAAGACAACAGTCCTATAAAAAATTAAATCTGAGAAGAATTTATTGCAAAGACAGATGAAGTGAATTATTAAAGTTGTAAAGTTGTCCACATCTGACACCAAGGACTCCAGTGTCACCCTTGACAGTGTCTGCTTTCCTCTCTGACACTAGTCCCCTGGTCCAAATCATACTTTTCACCCTCTCTTTCTTTCAACATGTCTCCTTATCCACATATGAATTCAGAAATTTCCAGTGTACAGAAATGGCAGATCAGGTATTTTAAATCATTTTCCAACTAAAAACTACTGAAAAATAAATCAATGAGAGAAATCCTTGAGGAACTAATTTTTAAACTCTTAAAAGCATGAAGGTAATGAAAAGGGAGTAGATCTGACCAAGTGGGAAGTGAAAAGTTAAGGGAACACTAGAACAAGCCCAAATACCACTTGCTGCTCCAAAGGCATTTCCAGGTTAAGGAAAAATCAAACCTTTACTTTGATGGCCTTAGAGGACAAATGGAATTGAAATAATATCTGAGGCTTTGTGCAAGTGAGGAGTCCAGCAGGAAATCCTCCACATTGAGCTTGAACAGCTAAGGGCTAAACCCTCAAGGCAAGAGTGAGTGATAAAAAGCCCACATAGCATAATAGCTCTGGGATGAATTTCTGATATTAGGCCAAAACTTGATGTAGCAAGTCACTGGCTGGTAAGGTTTCTAGGAACTTTATAGAAATAAATACAAAATCTCTCTGGAAAAATGTATCTTCATGTTACATATCACATTATTTCTGCAAATGATTTTTGAGACACAGCATCCAACACACAGCCAAAGACTCACCAAAAAACTACACTCCACAACAAAGAACCAGCAGAAACAACACAACAGAAAAGAATCTGCTGCATATGTGGGACATTGGACATAACAGATAAGAAATGAAATAGGCTGTGTTTAAAAGCATAAAGGGTAAAATGGAAGACATATATAGGGATGCAGAGTTGAAAAAAGAAACATAGATATTGTAAAACAATTTAAAATGTAATGGTTGTTTATAGTCTAGTACACACTAGACACAACTGATAATACCAAAAAGTATGTCAGATGTAGCATACAGGCACAAGATGTGGAAAAGAGGGAGAGAGAGGGTATGGCGATAAAAGGTCACAGGGATGATGCCTGTTGCCTTGAGAATGTTTTCAGGGTCATATCTACTTGCAATGCAGATATCATTGAGTACACACTAGGTTTTGTCATTTATGTTAATCATTTCTTTTAGTCAAATTTGAATACAGACAAATCTAAACCAAAGATCAAGAAATTAATTAGTGCACCTCAGTATTATTCTGCAGTATTCAAAAGCATCATATAAATATAATTAATGCAGTATCAGTGGTCTGATTTGCCAAAGTTCGAATCCTGGCATCACCAGCTGCTGACCACGTGATCTTTGCAGAAAAGGCAAAGTACCTTCTCTGAGGCTTGATTTATTTATGTGAAATGTGGACACAAATATTCTTCACCTTAAAGTGGTATTGTGAAGACCATCTGAAATAGCACCCAGTAATTGCTATTTTTGTCGATTATTATAATAAAAGGTCTCCTTTGAAATTTTCAATACTTAATACATAAAATAAGTATTATATATACAGTTAATTGCCTACAATTCAATTGCTTTGTGCTTGTTGATGAGGAAACATTCCTAAGAATCACAGCTTTTTCCTCACTTTCAAACACACACTCACTCTTTAATATTTATTCCTGGTCATGATGATAATATGTAGAGTAGATATACTTCCCATCTGGGTAAAGCTTAATATAATCTATATTGGGTTGAAAAATGCTAATATATTATATGAAGCTGTAAATTTCTATATCACTAAAACCCTTTTTAAAATTTATAAATTACTATTTTACATCTGTATAATATAGCCTAGTTCTTTATCAAATTATTATACTTTTACAAATGTTTAGTTTTCTCTCGTATAATTGAACTTCTAGTTCCCTTTGTCTATGAGAGTGTTTTTTTTCAGTTACTCTCAAACTCTGGTCATTGTTTGTTTTCTCATACTTTGAGAGTTAATCTCTGATTTAAAACATAAAGTCACACAATGCCATAATATATTAGTTTTGTAACCCATATCATTCTTGCATTGTATAAATCAGAGGAATAATTTTAAAATTTCACAGTTGACTATAACCTATACCCTGCTTACTTCAATCTATTTTGCAAAATGTAGAAAGCAACATAAATATTTAATAGCATAAAATGGTAGATTGCTTGAAAAGACGGCTGAAATAATTTCCTTCCCTGTAATCATTCATAGTTGCAATGGGACTTTTCAGGCTTCCCTATCAAGAAATGGAATCTGCGTGCGATTGCCACTCTTTGAGTCTGGGTTGGCTTTTTGACTGCTCTTGATGACTAGCACGCCGTGGAAGAGATGTGTCTCAGGAGGGCTTGCATGCTCCAGCTCATTCTCTTAGAATTCTGGCCAAGCACTGTGAGAATAGCCCAGGGTAGCTTGCTGGACGCTGAGAGACTCCCACTGTCCCAGGAGATAGAAAGCCAACCCCTAGATGCCTCCGGCTCTCCTGCAGGAGCCAGCCAGCCCTCCGCCAAACTGCCCTGCAACTGCAGGTGTATTAAAGAGCCAAGCTAGGATCAACCAAGCCTGGCCTGCATCTGCAGAACGGTCCAGCACCCATTCAAGCCACAGGCTTGTGAACAATACAAAACGTTTTTATTGGATTAATCTACCAAGTTTGGGTATGATAATACAATCCATCTTCTAAAAAAATTAATTGATTCAGTATGAGTTTATACCTAGTAAATAGCCTGCTTCTTACTATAATGGACATTCTAGCAGACGTCTTACTTATGATTGTTTTTGTTCTTTTTATCTGTACTCTAAAGTTTTTTTGTTTCCATACTAAAGTTTTACTTAACCATTGTCTTATGAAATAATTATTTTTATTTTTCAATTGCTTTGTCTTCCAAGTTCAACAGCTTCAGATGGATACTTTCATAAATCTACCTACTGGCTCTTTTTTTTGCCAAGAGAAATATTAGAGGAGCTGATTCCTCTTTGATATGTTTTCAAACGGTTCTGATTTCTGAGTTATGTATATAAATAAAAACAAAGAATCGATGTGGAGTATAGTAGTTTAGATGGTGTGCCTGAATTTTGCACTCCTTCAAAAATCAATTTTTTCCTATATTCAATTTATAGTACAACTTGACCTATATTCTTTAAAATCAAAGCACACTTGAGTTAATTAATTTTAGGTATCCTAAAGTTGAAGAAGCCTTTCAACTGAATTTTCCCTTGAAATTTAATATTTTTAAATATTTAATGCCTAGTTAACATTAATTCAATGACTAATTCATAGGCATTAAGTATTCAATATAAAGAAATATTAAATAAAATAACACTATTTTCTAATTTTATAAATATGTTTATTTTTTAACTATTAGAAAACTATATCTACAAAACACAAAAAGAAATCTCCAGAATTCTTAAGTAACAGACTACTGGGCAGAAATGTTGTTTACAATTTAAGCAAAAAGTAGTCTAATAATTTTTTTCTAACTGGTAAAATTTTTCATGCTTTAAGTTACAGGACAAAATTAGTATCTTCCAATAAGTCCTTGCCAGTTCTCTCAAGCAGAATTAGTGTGCTTATTTCTGTGCTCCTGGAAAGTTTTTCTCATTACCCTTTTTCACTTGTCTCCCAAACTAAATCTCATCTTCCTCAAGATGACATCATTTGCATAGTAAAGACTTCACACAGTTGTACATTCTAAGGGCTCCTAAATGTTGAATGGATGGATTCAGTCTGTATTAAACATATTTTTACTGTTTATTTTAATGTTCCTGTTCCTCATTTACTGTGGCATTTAAAAAAATGCCTGATCTTTTTCCTAAACTCTAAAACTGTGCAAGCGTTTTATGTTATCATTGGGAAGACTGATACTTTACTAGTTCTTGGCATGGGTACACTACAAAATCACATCCCAGGTATTCTCCTTTGAATTCTTATTTTTTCTGTAGGCACAGCATGGCAATAAGGGAAAACATAGAACTGGATAGAGAACTTTGAATATTGCTGTATCTAAAATTTTCATATTCTCAGACACATAGAGAGGACAGATTCTGGTATACATTCCACACTCATTTTTTTCTAAGCTGATAGGTGAAAGTGATTAACTGTGTGTTGTTTTTTTTTTAATTTCTCTACAAAATGATTGCATTGAGGCAGAAAATCTGAATAGAGACACAGGTATCTATTTTCTTTAATAACACTACTTCATGTTCATTTTTTCTGTACTAAAGATCAATAGATGTAGCACAGTCTTTAAGTGCATATAAGCAGCTTGCTTTCCTTTTTGGAGTTTACTTCTGAAAACTCTGTCAAGATGCTTTCAGGTTTCACCAGTGCTCTCCTTATTTTGTTGCATACACTTCCTTGTACATAAACACACAAAGGCTCTCAGCTCACTAAAGGCTCATTCCTCAACATGTATTCTTTACCGTGGCGGTGCATGCCTGCTCCCACTGAAGTTTTATCTATGAATTCCTCAGCTTTCAAGTCTTGGAGCAAAAGGACAAAGCCTTATTTTGTCATGAGACTTAATAGAAACTAAGACAACTGAGGGATTGATGTAGCAAAAATATGTTCGGTCTATAAGACATTGATTTTTTGCATTACTTTTATTGAGTATTTCGTTAGAGCCCATGAATTATTGGGGTGTGCATGTTCCTCTAATGTGATTGGTTAACTTTTAGAGCTTGGTGCACTACTAAGGGAATGATTTACTCTTAATCTTCCCTTTCCCTTCAATTATTTAGCTCTACAATTTATCAGCAGTTCCCAAAGAATGCTCTCCTGTCAGCGAGAATACGTTATACCAAAAATCACAAGGCTTTAGCCCAATAACATGGATTAAAAAGAAATGGTATTATTTACTTATTAGCTGGACATTTATTATGTATGAGTACTAATGATGAGTCTAAAATCTGTTACAGGCTTGAATTATGGGAGGTTTTGCAACGATGGGTGTGAAAAGGATGGGACAGTAAATGTAGAAGAACCATCTTGTTCATTTGAGCAAGACTCATATTGTAGGATTAGTTAATCTTTTTATGTATAAACATTGTCCTGGTAGTTGAAGTACAGTTTGTGATATGTTTTGTAAAGGTGATATTATTAAATCTTTGCAGCATATCCATTGGTGAAAGCCTGGAAGAAGATTGGACTCTCTTTATTTGAGTTATCAGAAGTAGCATTTGTAATATATTCTAAAGAAATGGCTGCATAAGATTCAGGCTCCTGTCATTGGGTTGAAGGCTGACAGTAAGGAATGATGTGGACACAAGCTATTAGGCGGGTATGTGGACAGGAGTCTCATTAAGTCAAGTCGTGGTGATACTGATGACTCCCTGCAGTGATTTGTCATGGAGTAAAATATCCATACACGGAGTCTGACAGGTGGTGAATGACAGGTTTACAACTGGATAGTAAGTTGGAAGCTAGCAGATAATGTTCATGTGCTAGATTTACATTTTATCCACTTTGTGAGCCTTTGATAATCCTGCTTTCTATAAAAATTGTATCTGCCTTCGTATTTTTTATCTTTCCTCAACTGCCATGAATTCATTGCAATTTTTTCCATGTTAATGCACTGAAAAATATCCCTGATGATATTTTTTCCATAACATTTTACCATGACCTTTACAAAAGGAGCCTGCTGAATTATTTGAATCAAAGAGGTAAATTAGAATGCACTAAAATTTACTCCAACATTCTGTAAGTATCATCATAAATTTATTCTGTAACATGTTTATAAAGTATTTGACCAATAAATATCACTGAGTCAGAGCAATTCCAAATCAAGTATATAATATGTAACAATTATAGCCATTTCCTCTAGAGCAGTAGAATAAATCAACATTAAATTCATTGCAGACCCTCCATTTCCTTTAACCACAAATATGTTTTAAATATAGACTTTTATATCCTAGCACTTAAAAAATCAATAGGAATTTCTCACAGCAATTTCTATTAAAAATATAATTGTCTTAAATATTCCAGTTACGTTCAATAAGAATCACATTCAATAAAAATCAGATAATGTTAACTTTTGCTCTAAACTTCAAACATAATTTTTAAAACTCAAGGGAAAAAAAAGGAAAATCTACTCCATTTACCCATATTTAATTCTTTGCATTGTTCTTGCTCACTTCCTGGATTTACAATTTTATTCTTTTATAATTTCCCCTCTGTTTCAAAAATTCCCTTTAGCCACTTTTTTAGGATAAATCTGATTGTGAATAATTCTTTTAGTTTTGCTTTTTCTGAGAATGTCTTGATTTTCCTTTCATTTCTCAAGAATATTTTCACTGGATATAAAATTTTAAGTTGCCAGTTTGGGTATTTTTTTTTTAATAGCATTTATAAAATGGTGTGCCACTTCCTTCTGGCCTCTATCATTTCTTAAATAAATCCACTGTCATTCAAACTCTTTTTCCTCTATAAGATAATGTTATGTTTCTCTCTGGCTACTGTTAAGATTTTTTCCTTAAAAATTAGTAATTCAGGTGAGCAATGGTGAGATAAGACTGAAACCTCATTCCCCCACAGACACACTGACTAAACAACAATACACGATCCCCAAAACCTTTGAGAATTCCAGAAATCAGTTAAGAAGTCACAGTACCCAAAGCAAGTGCAAAGCCAGGATAAATGCGTTGAAATGGATAAGAAAAGTTATTGTACTTCACCTGTTATGGCCCTTCCACAAAGTCAGCACAATTCAGTGCAATGAGGGGAAAATACCCAATTTGTGTCTTCTTCTTCAGAAAGTGTTATAACTCTGTTAAATTAACATTGTTAAGTAGAGGCCCAGGGTGCTGGATGGTACACAATGGTTCAACAACAAACCACAGGGAAATTGAAATAGAGAGGGTTATTAGTAGCAGGTACTGGAGGAAGTCCATGGCATACTGCCTGGGGTCCCATTGGAAGGTCAAAGCCAAGGCAGGTGCAGGCAGAGAGAGAGAGCTCCTGGGGCACATGCCTTTATTAGGGTCTGTCGGTAAAATGCTTTGGGATTCCTGGGCTAAGGCCAGAGTGGTCAATTCAAACCAAGAAGAGTGGTGTTTGATGAGCTTTGTGGTGGTCTTATCGCAGGGGCACAAGGGGAAGGTGCTGGGAATGGGGGGAGACTGCTTATCACAAGAGCTCTTGGGAAGTCACATTAGGAGCTTACCTACAGGTGTTTATCTAGGGAGTGTGTTTGCATGAGGGGCTAGTGTCAGTGTAAGTCTCCTCAGGCTGCTTGGTCGAGTGAAATGGATGCTGAAGCAGCAATACCATGGAACAGCTTAGCCAGACTCTTGATAGAAGGGAAAAAAAGAGTGGAATGTGTGCCCCAAATTCCGGCTTTTGGAAAGACTTCCAAAAGGATTGATTTCTGTCTTGCCAACTCAAAGCACTGATGGGGAACAGCATACCTTCCATGCCTGGCAGTCTAGGGCAAAGGAGGGCTCACCAGCTCTGAAGGGACCAGAGAAACTGTGGTACTGCAGGCAGATACCAAAGGGGGCAAGAGATGAAGAGCTCCTGAAAAAGAAACCTGAAGACCCCTCTTATTGAAGAGTTACAGGCACACTCCACAAGGTGATGCTTCCCCAGAAAAGATTTGAGAGGCCCCAGGAATATTTGGCCAGGATAACTGGTGGAGGTCCTCTCCTGTATGAAGACATCCATATCTTTATGAAGTCATCCATAAAGACTGCGAGAAGTGGCTGTTTTCTCAAATGCCCTAATCCATGCAATAAAATACAACACAACACAACAATAAAGTAAAACACTGTAACAAGGCATACAAAGAAACAGAGATATAGTCCAATCAAAAAATAAATCTCCAGAAAGCAACCTAAAGAGATGGAGAACTGTGAATTACCTGACAAAGAATTCAGAATAATCAAAGAATTTCCATGAGCTACTGGGAGAACACAGACAACTCAATGAAATTGGGAAAGTGATGCATGAACAAAGTGAAAATATCAACAAGAGAATAACTAAATAGAAATTCTGGAGCTGAAGAATATGATAACTGAATTGAAACTTCAGTAGTGGGGCTAAACAACAGACTTCATTAAGAAGAGGAAAGAATCAGTCAACTGGAAGGCAAGTCATTTGAAAGATCAAGGAAAAATAGGGAAAAAAAACGGAAAAAAAAAAAGAAAGCCTGAGAGACTTATAGGAACAATATATGCATTGGGGGAGTCCCAAAAGTAAAATAGACAGTGTGGCTGTTATTAATTAGATGTTTGTGTCCCCACCCAAGTTCATATGTTGAAGTCCTAACCTCCAGTGAGTGGTACTAGGAGGTGAGCCTTTGGGAGTTGATTGGGTAATAAGGGTGAAGTCCTTATGAATGGGATTAATGCTCTTATAAAGAAGACTCCAGAGAGTTCTCTCACCCTTTCTTATCCTGTGAAGCTGAAATGAGAAGGTGGCACTGTGTAACTGGAAAAGGGATCTCACCAGAACCCAAATATGCTGGCATCTTGATGTCAGAATTCTAGCTCCCAGAACTGTGAAAAATAAGTTTCCGCTACTTATTAGCTCCTTGGTATGTGGTATGCCATTAGAGCAGCCTGCACTGACCATACAGGGTCAGAGAGCCTATTTGAAGAAATAATGGCCTAAAGATTCATAAATTAGAGGAAGAAAATTGTCATCCAGATTCAAGAAGCTCAAAAGACCCCAATGAAAGTGAACCCAAAGTGTCTCACACACAGACGACAATAATTAAACTGTCAAAAGTAAAAGACAAAGAGATAATCTTGAAAGCAGCAAGAAAACAGTGACAAATCATGTACAGGGAGCTGCAAAAAGGCTCTCAGTGGGTTTCTCAGCAGAAGCCAGAAAGGAAAGGAATGAGAGCCCTTTCAAAGTAATGAAAGGAATAAAAAGTGTCAACCAAGAATAATATTGTCAGCAAAACTATCCTTCAAGAATAAAGGAGAAATAGTGACCTTCCCAGATGAACAAAGGTTGAGGGAGTTCATCACCACTAGAAATGCTAGAGGGAGCCCTTCAGGTTGAAATGAAGGACCACTAAACAGCAGCACAAAAGCATATGGAAATATAAAGCTATCTGGTAAAGGTAAATATCCATTACTGGATCCTGTAATATAGTTAGGTAGTGTATAAATCACTTTTAATTCTGGAATAGAGTTTAAAAGGAAAAATAGCTACAAAACCATAAAAAAGTAAGAGATAGTAACCACCTATAAAACTATGTTAATGGATATAAAGTATTAAAACCTGTAATTTGTGACATCAGTAACACAAAGTGTGTGTGAGGGGAGATGTAAAGAAGTAGAGTTTTTGCATGTGATTGAGATTGTTATCAGTTTGAAATACATTGTGATAAGATGTTTTATGTAATCCCATGGTAACCACAAAGAAAATATCTGTAGAAGATACACAAAAGAAAATAAGAAAGTAATCAAAACATGTCACTACAAAAAAAACCAAAAACAAAAGCAACAACAAAAAAACTCACACACATACACAAATTAAGGCAGGAAGAGAGAGTAAGAGGGACAAAAGACCTATGAGATATAGACACTAAAAAGAAAAGAAAACACTGAACAAAATATAAATAATAAGTCCTTCTATATCAATAATTACTTTAAATGTAATACATTAAACTACCAAATTAAAAAACATACAGTGATTTTCAAAATGGTTCCTTTACTTCCCCCTTCTCTGATGCCCAAGGAGACTTTTCTCTGATACTTGCTGTGGGAATCTGGTTGAGCTCCTGGGGGTAAACCTCACCTGTTGCGGGGGCACCTCTGACTGGGTCCCCCTGGATTTTGTAACTCTCAGACTCCTCCAACTGAGCCTCCAGCAATTTGTCAGTTTCAGTCCTGGTTTTCCTACCCCAGCCCTGGCTCCTACAGCGGCTTCTGCTCATCAGTCTCTGCCCTGAACTTTAATAGTGGGTTTTCGAAGATGGCGGCGAAGTAGAGAGACGTGGAGTGCATCCCTCTCCACAGATGCATTGGGAATGCACGGAAGGATGCAGTCATTCCCACAGAGAACCAGCTGAACACCAGCAGACGGCCTCGGACACCAGAAAGGGCTGCGGGGAGCCCGACATAGCCGGTAGGGAGGCATCTATGAGGGCTCAAAGAGGGTGAAGCGGCGGAGCTGTGGCAGACGGGAGGGAGTGAGAAACATACGGAGGGTCCGCAGCGCAGCTCAGCGTTCCCAGACCGAGACATCGATCCGTGGCTGAACGGAGAGTCCAGGAGCGGGAGCGTGGGAACCGGAGAGCTGGTTCAGGACTGAATATTCGTCTACTCCAATACTTGGACATTAGTCTGAGGCTTGGACAGTCTTCTATAAACACCTCTATCTCCAGGACAAGCAAACCCAAAAGCTTGGACAACCATGAGGAAACAAAGAAACACCATGCAGGCAAAGGAGCAGGAAAAAAACCCACAAGACCATATAAATGAGGAGGAAATAGGAAAAATGCCTGAAAAAGAATTTAGAGTAATGATAGTAAAAATGATACAAAATCTCGATAACAAAATAGAGAAAGTACAAGAAACAGTTCATAAGAACTCAGAAAAACAAACAGCAATGGATAACAAAATAACTGAAATTAAAAATACTCTAGATGCTATAAAGAGCAGAATGACTGAGGCAGAAGAACGAATAAGTGAGTTGGAAGATAGAATGGGAGAAATAAACGCCACAGAGCAGGAAAAAGATAAAAAAATAAAAAGACTAGAAGACAGCCTCAGAGACCTCAGTGATAACCTTAAACGTACCAACATTCGAATTATAGGCATCCCAGAAGAAGAAGAAAACAAGAAAGGGTCTGAGAAAATATTTGAAGAGGTTATAGTGGAAAACTTCCCCAACATGGGAAAGGAAATAATGAACCAAGTCCAAGAAGCACAGAGAGTCCCATACAGAATAAACCCAAGGAGAAATACACCAAGACACATATTAATCAAACTAACGACAATTAAACACAAAGAAAAAATATTAAAAGCAGCAAGAGAAAAGCAACAAACAACATATAAGGGAAAACCCATCAGGATAACAGCTGACCTTTCTACAGAAACTCTGCAGGCCAGAAGGGAATGGCAGGATATACTGAAAGTCCTGAAAGAGAGAAACCTACAGCCAAGAATACTCTACCCAGCAAGAATCTCATTCAGATTTGAGGGAGAAATCAAAAGCTTTCCAGACAAGCAAAAGTTAAGAGAATTCAGCACCACCAAACCAGCCTTACAACAAGTGCTAAAGGAACTTCTCTAAGTAGGAAACACAAGAAAAGGAAAAGACCTACAAATACAAACCCAAAACAATTAAGAAAATGGTAATTGGAACACACATGTCAATAATCACTTTAAATGTAAATGGACTAAATGCTCCAACCAAAAGACACAGACTGGCTGAATGGATACAAACACAAGACCCTTCTATATGCTGCCTACAAGAAACCCACTTCAGACCAAGGGATACATATAGACTGAAAGTGAAGGGATGGAAAAAGATATTCCATGCAAATGGAAGTCAAAAGAAAGCTGGAGTAGCAATAGTCATATCAGACAAATTAGACTTGAAAGTAAAGACTATTAAAAGAGACAAGGAAGGGCACTACATAATGATCAAGGGATCCATCCAAGAAGAACATATCACAATGGTAAATATCTATGCCCCCAATATAGGAGCACCTCAATACATAAGGCAAATACTAACAGCTATAAAAGGGGACATCGACAGTAACACAATTATAGTGGGAGACTTGTACACCCCACTTACATCAATGGACAGATCATCCAAACAGAAAATCAATAAAGACACACAAGCTTTAAATGACACATTAGAGCATCTAGACTTCATTGATATTTATAGGACATTCCATCCAAAAACGACAGACTACACTTTCTTCTCAAGTGCACACGGAACATTTTCCAGGATAGATCACATCTTGGGTCACAAATCAAACCTCAGCAAATTCAAGAAAATTGAAATCATATCAAGCATCTTCTCAGACCACAATGCCATGAGACTAGATATCAATTACAGGAAAAAAACTGCAAAAAAGACAAACACATGGAGGCTAAACAATTCACTCTTAAACAACCAAGGAATCACTACAGAAATCAAAGAGGAAATCAAAAAATATCTAGAAACAAATGACAACGAAAACACAACAACCCAACACCTATGGGATGCAGCAAAAGCAGTTCTAAGAGGGAAGTTTATAGCAATACAGTCCTACCTTAAGAAACAAGAAAATGATCGAATAAACAACCTAACCTTACACCTCAAACAACTAGAGAAAGAAGAACAAAGAAACCCCAAAGCGAGCAGAAGGAAAGAAATCATAAAGATCAGAGCAGAAATAAATGAAAAAGAAAGGAAAGAAACCATAAGAAAAATAAATAAAACTAAAAGCTGGTTCTTTGAGAAGATTAACAAAATTGATAAACCATTAGCCAGACTCATCAAGAAAAAAAAGGGAGAAGATGCAAATCAACAGAATTAGAAATGAAAAAGGAGAAGTCACAACAGACACCTCAGAAATACAAAAGATCATGAGAGACTACTACAAGCAACTATATGCCAATCAATTGGATAACCTGGAAGAAATGGATACATTCTTAGAAAAATACAATCTTCCAAGACTGAACCAAGAAGAAATAGAAACCATGAACAGACCAATCACAAGTACAGAAATTGAGGCAGTGATTAAAAATCTCCCAACACACAAAAGCCCAGGACCAGATGGATTCACTGGCGAATTCTATCAAACATTTCGAGAAGAGTTAACACCTATCCTTCTCAAACTCTTCCAAAATATTGCAGAAGGCGGAGCACTCCCAAACTCATTCTATGAGGCTACCATCACCCTGATACCAAAACCAGGCAAAGATGTCACAAAAAAAGAAAACTACAGACCAATATCACTGATGAATATAGATGCAAAAATCCTCAACAAAATACTAGCTAACAGACTGCAACAGCACATTAAAAAAATCATCCACCATGATCAAGTGGGGTTTATCCCTGGGATGCAAGGATTCTTCAATATATGCAAATCAATCAACGTGATACATCATATCAACAAATTGAAGGATAAAAACCATATGATCATTTCAATAGATGCAGAAAAAGCTTCTGACAAAGTTCAACATCCATTTATGATAAAAGCTCTCCAGAAAATGGGCATAGAAGGAAATTACCTCAACATCATAAAAGCCATATATGACAAACCAAAAGCCAACATTGTTCTCAATGGAGAAAAACTGGAAGAATTCCCTCTAAGAACAGGAACAAGACAAGGGTGTCCACTCTCACCACTGTTATTCAACATAGTTTTGGAAGTGTTAGCCACAGCAATCAGAGAAGAAAAAGAAATTAAAGGCATCCAAATTGGAAAAGAAGAAGTAAAATTATCACTCTTTGCAGATGACATGATACTATATATAGAAAACCCTAAAGACTCTACCAGAAAACTGCTAGCACTCATTGATGAGTTTAGTAAAGTAGCAGGATACAAAATTAATGCACAGAAATCTCTTGCATTCCTATACACGAACAACGGAAGAGCAGAAAGAGAAATTAAGGAAACTCTCCCATTCACCATTGCAACCAAAAGAATAAAATACCTAGGAATAAACCTGCCTAAGGAGGCAAAAGATCTGTATGCAGAAAACTTTAAGACATTGATGAAAGAAATCAAAGACGACACAAACAGATGGAGGGACATACCATGTTCCTGGATTGGAAGAATCAACATTGTGAAAATGTCTGTACTACCCAAAGCAATTTACAGATTTAATGCAATCCCGATCAGATTACCAATGGCATTTTTCACAGAACTAGAGCAAGAAATCTTACGATTTGTATGGAAACGCAAAAGACCCCGAATAGCCAAAGCAATCTTGAGAAGGAAAAATGGAGTAGGTGGAATCAGGCTTCCTGACTTCAAACTATACTACAAGGCCATAGTGATCAAGACAGTATGGTACTGGCACAAAAATAGAAAGGAAGATCAATGGAATAGAATAGAGAACTCAGAAGTAAGCCCAAACACATATGGGCACCTTATCTTTGACAAAGGAGGCACGAGTATACAATGGAAAAAAGACAGCCTCTTCAATAAGTGGTGCTGGGAAAATTGGACAGCAACATGTAAAAGAATGAAATTAGAACACTTCCTAACACCATACACAAAAATAAACTCCAAATGGATTAAAGACCTACATGTAAGGCCAGACACTCTAAAACTCCTAGAGGAAAACATAGGCAGAACACTCTTTGACCCACCTCCTAGAATCATGGACATAAAATCAAGAATAAATGAATGGGACCTCATGAAACTTAAAAGCTTTTGCACAGCAAAAGAAACCATAAACAAGACTAAAAGGCAACCCTCAGAATGGGAAAAAATAATTGCCTATGAAACAACGGACAAAGGATTAACCTCCAAAATATACAAGCAGCTCAGGCAGCTTCATACCAAAAAAGCAAATAACCCAATCCACAAATGGGCAGAAGACCTAAATAGACATTTCTCCAAAGAAGACATACAGATGGCCAACAAACACATGAAAAGTTGCTCAACATCACTCATCATCAGAGAAATGCAAGTCAAAGCCACAATGAGGTATCACCTCACACCAATCAGAATGGCCATCATCACAAAGTCTGGACACCACAAATGTTGGAGAGGGTGTGGAGAAAAGGGAACTCTCCTGCACTGTTGGTGGGACTGTAAGTTGGTACAGCCACTATGGAAAACAATTTGGAGGTTCCTTCAAAAACTACAAATAGAACTACCATATGATCCAGTCATCCCACTCCTGGGCATATACCCAAAGAAAACCATAATCCCAAAAGAAACATGTACCATAATGTTTATTGCAGCACTCTTTACAATAGCCAGGACATGGAAGCAACCTAAATGCCCATCAACAAATGAATGGATACAGAAGATGTGGCATATATATACAATGGAATATTACTCAGCTATAAAAAGGGATGAGATGGAGCTATATGTAATGAGGTGGATAGAACTACAATCTGTCATACATAGTGAAGTAAGTCAGAAAGAGAAGGACAAATATTGTATGCTAACTCACATATACGGAATCTAAAAATGGTACTGATGAACTCAGTGACAAGAACAAGGAAGCAGATACAGAGAATGGACTGGAGAACTCGAGGTATGGGAGGGGGCGGGGGGTGAAGGGGAAACTGAGAAGAAGCGAGAGAGTAGCACAGACATATATATACTACCAACTGTAAAATATTCAGTGGGAAGTTGTTGTATAACAAAGGGAGTCCAACTCGAGGATGGAAGATGCCTTAGAGGACTGGGGCAGGGAGGGTGGGGGGGACTCGAGGGGGGGGGCGTCAAGGAAGGGAGGGAATATGGGGATATGTGTATAAAAACAGTTGATTGAACCTGGTGTACCCCCCAAAAAAAAAATAAAAAAAATAAAAAAATAAAAAACATACAGTGGCTAAATGGAGAAAAAAACCACAAGATTCAACTATGTGTTGTCTACAAGACATTCACTTTAAGGACACACATAGCCTAAAAGTAAATGATGGGAAAGGATATTCCATGTAAATGGTAATGGAAGAGACCAGGATTAGCCATAGTTATATCATACAAAGTAGACTTGAAAGTGAACGTGGACTGTCAAAAACAGTCACAGAGACAAAGGAGGATGTTTCATAATGACAGAAGCATCAACTCACCAGAAAGGTGTAAGAATTATAAATATATATGCACCTAAGAGCAGAGCACAGAAATATATGAAAGAAAACATTGACAGAATTGAAGGGAGAAACAGACAGTAAAACAGTAATAGTAGGAAATTTCAAAACCCCACTCTGAATAAGCAAGAGATTCACCAGGCAGAAGATCAATATGGGAACAGAGCCCTGTAGACCAATTGAACCAACAGACATATAGAGAACATTCCACCCAACAGTGGCAGGGTAGACATTCTCCTCAAGGGCAAATACTACATTGTCCAGGATAGATCGTATGAAAAAGGAAAACTATGGAAAATTCACACATATGTGGATGTTAAATAACACACTTTTGAGCAATCAGTGGGTCAAAAAGGAAATCAAAAGTAAAATTAGAAAAAATGTTGAGATAAATAAAATTCAAAACAATATTATGTGGAATATTTATGGAATACAGCAAAAGCAGTACTAAGCAGGGAAGTTTTTTATAATGTATTTATTTCAAAAAGAAAAAAAAAAGATCTGAAATCACCAACCTAACTTTACACCTCAAGGAACTGTAAAAAGAAGTACAAACTAAACGTAAAGTTAGCAGAATGAAGGAAATAAAGATTAGAACAGAAATAAAACATATCACAGAAAAAATCTATGAAACTAGAAGTTTATTAAAAAGATCAACAAAATTGACAAACCCTCAAATAGACTAGAAAAAGAGAAAAGACAAAATAACAAAAATATGAGAGAATAAAGGGGAATTCCCTGGTGTTCCAGTGCTTAGGAATTAGCACTTTTGCCGCCAGGGACCAGGTTTGATCCCTGGTCTCAGAATGAAGATCCTGCTGCCAAAGGAAAAAAAAGAAAAAAAAAGAATGAAAGGAAAGGAATAAGGGGATATTAACTACTGATGCCACAGAAGTTTAAAAAAGGAAAAGGATCTTAAGACAACTATGGACAATTATACACTAAAAACTTAGGTAACTTAGAAGAAATAGATAAATTCCTAGAAACACAACCAAACGGAATCTTGAAGTAGTTAAAAAATCTGAACAGACCAGTAATAAGCAAGGAGATTGAAGCAGGAATCAAAAATCTCCCAACAAACAAAAATCAAGAACCAGATGGCTTTGCCAGTGAATTGTACCAAATGTTTAAAGAAAAATGTACCAATTCTTCTCGAACTGTTTATAAAATTGAAGAGGAAGGCACACACAAACTCATTTGATAAGGCCAGCACTCCTGCAGTGTAAGTGCCTGAAGTTGTTTTTGATTGCCAAGGCATCCATTTCAAAGACATCCATCTTGAATAAACGTATTGCCAGCTATCTGTCACAGCTACTAAGAAACCAACTAAGTGCAGAACCAGACCCCCCCCACCCATGATGGTCCCCTTTTAGAAAACCCTGGGCAACCCTCTTAACTGACAGCTTAAGTGACCCCACTTCTCCTTTCCTGATCCCTAATTCTGGCTATTATATGTTAAATTCACCAATGAACAAATCCACAGAAACCTTCAGACCCCAATAAAGGCAGAGTCCCAGATCCTTGCCAATTTCCTTCTCTTATAAGGTCACCAACATTATTGCACTAGGACCTTATGTTAATGTAATTACCTCTTTAAAGACCCTGTCTCCAAACAGTCACATTCTGAGGTACTTGGGGTTAAGATATCAACATATTAATTTTGGGAAGGACACAATTCTGTCCTTGAATGTCCCCAATGGCATACACTTGCATTAAGTCACCTAAAACTAGCAGTATTTATGTACTCTCTACATTTACAAGTAATTGTAACAACTCTGTGTAGGTAGGACCCTAGCTATGTTTAACCAAATTGTGTAGCACCTTTGTACAGGCCAAATATTGATGTATAGTAGTTATTATAAGGTTTCTCTATATTTTAAAAACTTTACAATACAGTAAACCATTGTGTGATGTCCATAAAAGTATATTTTTTCAAACATATAGCACAGAATAGGAATATAAACATCAGAAAAGATGGGTATTTTATCTCAATGAAACAGTCAAATAACTTTGAAGTAGCAAGGCAAAAGGTCTATTTTTGCTTTCATCAGCCAAAATGGCTTTGGTGATTTCTAGAATTGTTATTCATTTACTCGTGATAGAAAACCGATGGTCAGAAAACTTACAAGAAGGAAAAAGAATATTGAAAATTTGATGAGTTCCAAGATGAGAAATGTTCAGAATCATTAAACTTATTCACAGAGGATTTTATCTATATCTTTCCAATATAGATAACAGGGCATTCCATCAAGTAAAAGACTACAAATTTAATTATCATCCTGATATTATGCTTTCTAGAAAATGAAAAAAAATTCTTGTGACAATTTAATTTCATAAGGCAATTGCTTACTAACTCATCAAAATTTAAGGACTAATATATATATATGTATATATATATATATATTAGAGTGACGGATTTCACTAACAATTTCCTGGAAACCACTTTTATCTCTTATATGAAGCTTATTTTAGATCGATGGATTGGTGTATTATGACTGATGCCAAAATCGAACTTTCTATCAGGGGATTGCATGTCTTTTGAGTTCAAAATGACCTTGCCAGATACATGAAAAAAAAAAAAAAAAAAGGAATAATACTTAAAAAAGAAACAATATATTTTATTGTAATTGCTTTAAAATGGTAAATCAGAGTAGATAAATAATATAAGCAGTAGTAAAATCATTAATTTTATTTTTTACTTTGATAATGAATTTTAAATAACCACTTATTTTCAATCTATGTTAGTGCAACCTTTAAGGATACAAATCACGTAGACTTTTCACGTTCCTGTCAATTTCCATCATTTGTCTATAGCTTCTCTTCACAAAAAAAAAAAAGTTTTAGAGGTATGGTAGGTATGTGTCCTGGAAATCACAATTCTACATTCAGTGGAGGCTGAACTCTATAGTAAATAAAGGTATATTAAATGAGTCTTCTTTATTTAACACAAAAATAAAAAAAGGAAAATGATTTACATGTTCAAAATAAATTTCACATTTTCACTTTTTAATTAAAGTACTTTAACATTATTCAAAATGTTTGATGCATACAACTTAGTGAATTGATCTTGACTTAGATCATTGTATGCTGTCCATAACCTAGTTTAAATATAAGTTCTCTTCATTTCGTGTGGTACTGTAAGGATACCCATGAAATTCCTGGACAAAGGTTAGGTGTGGACTATGCATTCATTTAAGATTTCACGGTGTTGGGGCTTGGCTCTCTCCTATAGATGACACTGCCCATCCATTCTTTTTCAGATCCTTTTCCCATATAGATTGTTACAAAATATTGAGTAGAATTCCCTGTGCTATACAGTAGGTCCTTATTGGTTATCTATTTTATATATTGTAGTGTTTACATGTCAATCCCAATCTCCCAGTGTATCAATTCCCCCCACGTTTCCCCTTTGCTAACCATAAATTTGATTTCAAGATCTGTGAATCTGCTTGTTTTGTAAATAAGTTCATTTGTATCATTTTTTATTAGATTCTGCATAGAAGTGATATCATATGATATTTGTCTGTCTCTGTCTGACTTTACTTAGTATGACAATATCTAGGTCCATCCATGTTGCTGTAAACGACTTTATTTTGTTTTTTTTATGGCTGAGTAATAGTCTATTGTATATATGTACCACATCATTTTTTATCCATTCATCTCTCAATGGACTCCTGGGTTGCCTCCATGTCTTGGCTGTTGTAAACAGTGCTGCAAGGAGCATTGGGGTGTATGTCCTTTGGAACCATGGTTTCTTCTAAATATATGCCCAGGAAATTAGTTTGTTTTTTGTCTTTTTTTTTCTGTTAATCAACACTGGAGACTTTGCTAATTATTACGAGTTTAGGATATTATATTAGGTGTTGGTTAGCGTTCCCCAGGAAAACAAAGAAATGGGATATATACATATATATATATATATATATATAGAGAGAGAGAGAGAGAGAGAGAGAGAGATGATAGATAAATAAAAAGATAAATAATCAGTTCTGTTTATAAAATCATGGAAGAGGTCAGTCATTTTTCTACTAAGGCCTTTACCAAATCAGATGGAACCCAACCATATTATGGAGAGTAATTAGCCTAATTCAAAATCTACCAATTTAAATGTTAATTTCATCTAAAAAAGAAAAAAAACCTTCACAAAAACATCTAGAATAATGTTTGACCAAATGTCTGGGTACCATGGCCTAACCAAGTTAACACATAAAATTAACCATCCCAGATATCATCCATCTGGAGAAGTTAGCTGTTAGCTACCCATCAGGAGCAAGGTGGGTATAATTACTTACCATGGTGGGCCACTGCTCCGCATAGCATCTAGTAGATTGTGACACACAGGAATCTGTGGTGATAACTAACAGACTGCTGTGTCCTTGTGGATGCGACTGATGGGGAGACAATGAGGTTATAATCAAAAATCATAAAAATATGGTGAATGGAAAACCTTAATTTGTTTTCTAGTATCTAGAGTGAGCATTTCTCATGGCCGGATATTATTGATTAAAGGATAATCCAGTCTCCTGGAAGGAACCTAAAATACCACTGGATCTGTACAAAATTATTATCTCCCTGATCTTTCTCCAATAGACCTAAAGCCAGTGACCTATATGACTGTATATTAGGAAGGGGACCACCCAGATCTTTTCAGGGTTACTAGATACAGAACCTGATTGACAACGATTCTAGGATAACCCAAGTGCTGTTATATTTTAACTGTTGGACTGAAGGTAAACGGTGGCCAGATGATAAACGGAATCTCAATCCGAGTTCCTCTCAAAGGGGGTCCAATGGGTGCATAGAACTACCTAATTTCCCCCCTAGAACTTAAGTACATAATACAGATAAATATATACAACATCACACTGGTTCTCTAATCTTTGGGGTGTAATTATAATGGAAAGAAGGGAGATATGAAGGGCCCTAAAACTCTACATCACCCTCTGGAAAAAAAATAGAAGCAAATGACCTCCTGAGTGGGATACCAAAGGTGAATGCTCCCTCAAAGACACAAAGAGTTCAGTGGTATTGATCTCTGTTATGGCCTCCGTCTAATTCATTTGTAGGACTTTTGAAAAGTAAACAGATGGATCCTGGTGGATGACAGAGAACTACCATAAAATTAAGTATATGAAACCACACTGAAGTTCAGTGCTGGATGCAATGTCGTTACTAGAAGAGATTGATACATACTGTACCTTTTGGTAAACTTTTATTGATTTAGAAAATGTATTCTTTTCTAGTCTCCCAAAGAAAGAGCATAAAAGTAGTAGTTCCAATTCACCTGGGACGATAGACAGAAATCTACTCTCTGAGGTTAACTCTGTTTTCTCTAGAGAGCAGACCTTCTTCCCCTTGTCATCTAGTGGGACATCACTATGGTTCTCTGTTTTCATATTCTCCTGTGAATTGGATTTGGAGAGCAGAGCATCACAAATAATTTGGTAGCAAGCATGTGCTGAGAGTGAGAGAAAAACCATATTCATTATGGTACTGCCATACTAGTCATTCTTTTGTGATTCAGTGATCTGGTTCACATCAGAACATACACTTTAAAATCAAGGTTGTTATTTTGTGTCCCCTCCTATCTCTAAAAAAAAGACAGTGTTTTGTGAGTATTTTTGGATTTTGGAGGCAGTATATAGCACATTTAGGAATACTGTTCTAGCTTATTAATTAGATAATACATAAGGCTGTCAGGTTTGAAAGAGGCCCAGAGAAAGAGGCCTCAGGAGTAGGTCTAGTTATGCTGCTACTTTGACCATAATACCCAGCAGATTCTAAGTTGCTAGAGGTGTCTTGAGATGAATAAGAAATCTGTGAAAAGTCCAGGGCAAGTCTAAATAAGAGATTTACAGTGTATAATCACAGCGTTCTGGGGAGTGGCTACTCCTTCTATAGCAGAGAACTGTTTAAGCATTTGAAGAGGAGCTTGTGTTATACTACAGGGCCCTGCTAGAAGCTGAGTACCTAACAACGGACATAATCACATGTGTAGGTTATTGCCTCTGTTCCCATAGCTCAGGACTATCAAACACACCACTCTATGAGGTGAGATAGATACAGCATCAGTCACCACAGTGTGAAATTTCCATCTGGGTATCATGCCCAATAAGCCCAGAGGGCACAGCTGGTTTATGCAAGTAGGTGGGCCAGAAACCATGTCACCTCTCACTTTTTTGCTGACTCCTCTCTCTTAGCTCACTATAGCATAGCCTCACAACTTTGTTTATGGCCACCTGACAGAAGAAAAAAACTCGGACCAGACTCATAGGTTCATAGGTGGTTCACCTTGATATGATGATGGTATCAAAAATTACTGGAGCTACATAAAGGTTCCATTCAGGGGTAACTGCAAAGGAAAATAATGAGGGGACAAATCTTCCAGGTAGGCAGAATTTTAAGCAGTGCACTTGGGCATCTGTGTTATAGAGAGGGAGGTGTGGTCTGAGATAAGAATGTATGTAGACTCTTGGTTAGTGGTAAATGGTCAGTGGCTGCACACCAACATAGATTAGGAGATTAGAGACAGGCAGTTTGGGGAGGAGGTATGAGGACACAAAGTGCCCAGATATTGCACCTTACATTGATTTCTGCCAGAGAGCTCACCACAGAGGAAGCATTCATGTAGTGGTGGACAGCCAGTCTCTGTCTTCCGCAGCCTCAGTACCGCATGATAGGCCCATGAATAAGAAAGCCACAGTGGCAGCATGTACTACCTCTCTCCAAATGTTTTTAGCCATAGTTGGTACTAAATTTCAAACCTATTGGCTGTGTAGACCAAGCTGTGTAGCCTTTGTTATGGTTCAGATCATCAAGAGAAAGAAATAGTCATTTGATGTCAAATTAATTATACCAACTTCCTTCCAAGCATAAAATCCAAGTATATCAGACATAATAGAATAAAATGCCTTTATATAATACCAGAAGAAAACATTGGTGAATTTTTCCATACACTGGTCACATGGGAAACTTTCCTAAGGCTGAAAATCCTTGAAAGATAATGGAAGAACAGTGAGTTTTACAGAACTAAAATATAGAAAAGAGAGAGAAAGGAGAGAGAGAAAGGGAGAGAGAAAAGAAAATAGTAGAAAAAGAAAGGAAACAACAACCCCCAAGACAGCCAAAATTTTAAAAATTTACTTTATGGAAGTATAATTTACAGTGTTGTGTTAATTTCTGCATAGCAAAGTGATTCAGATATATATATATATATATATATATATATATATATATATATTCTTTTTCATATATTCTTTTCCATTATGGTTTATCACAGGATGTTAAATATAGTTCCCTGTGTTATACAGTAGGAACTTGTTGTTTATCTGTTCTATATATACCAATTTGCATCTGCTAATCCCAAACTCCCAATCTATCCCTCCCCCACCCCCCCCTTGGCAACCACAAGCCTATTCTCTCTGTCTGTGAGTCTGTTTCTGTTTTGTAGATAAGTTCATTAAAACGCAGCCACAATTTTTGAATAGCCAAATTACTCCATAAGCAGTATTAAAAAAGATAAATGGAAGAAGCTGTATATAATTGCAATTTATAACGTAGAAAAGTATTATTCTTAATATGTAAAAACTTTATTAGGAATGGATGGACTTATAGATAGACTGTCACACAGAGTGAAGTTAAGTCAGAAAGAGAAAAACCAATATCGTATATTAATGCATATATGTGGAATCTAGAAAAATGGTACAGATCAACTGGTTTGCAAGGCAGAAACAGAGGCAGAGATGTAGAGAACACAGGTATGGATACCAAGGGAAGAAAGTGGAGGGGGTGTTGGGGAGGGATAAATTGGGAGATTGGGATTACCATATATACATTAATATGTATAAAATAGATAAGTAATAAAAAATTAAAAAAATTTAAAGAATTAAAAAAAGCTTTATTAAAAAAGAATACAAAGACTAGCAAACATTTGGAAGAATGAAAAATAACAGGAGCACAGCATTCTTAGAAAAAGATATGCAGTGGATACAATGAATACTTAAAAATATTTTATATACAGAAAAAATAAAGATGGTAATAGTATGTTTGAATCTACATTTTTCATTTGACATTGAAACTGGATAAATATATGTGCAACTACAAAACAAAATGAAGTCAACATTAAAAAAGTATTTCCTAAAAACCAAAGCAAAGAGAACCAAGTGCATTTCCTCGGGTATGTATGGAGTTGATGCCTTAGTCACACAGAGTCAATACTCCCAGATATTTTAAAGACCCCTAGTGGACTATAAGCCAAGAACACAATGAACTGTGAGAAAGACTTCAACATTTTTCCGTAACGGTATTTTATTGATAGTATTGATGTTACTCGGAATCTATACGGTGTATTAATGTATATATAAATGTACATCTTTGAATCATATGTGTGTGTGTATATATACATATTCATATAAACATATGCATGAATTTGAGAAAAAGTAAGTAATTAATATCATTAGCAAATAAGAGTTTTACTATGACAAAAACATTAGGAAAGACAAATTATATTAGTTAAAACTCTGAAATAGGTAAAATATTGTAATTCTAAATTTGAATTGGATGTATAAGTATGAATGCATGATGTATTTTCATTTAAAAATAACATAAGATAAGCATGTAAAATTATATATGATATTCATTATAAACATATGCCTACATATGTGTGCATTTCTTACTTCTACTTCTCCCCTACAAAGATCCAGAACAACATTAATGGGTTATTGCTGCTTCTTTGTCTAGATGAAGTGACCATTATCCCAATGGTCAAAGAAAAAAAAAAAAAAAAAACTTGAAAAAATTTTGATTTCTCATTTCTCAGTATTAAAGTCTTTTTCATGACAGTATATCTTCAATAATTACAGATATCTGGTCAAAAATATCATATTGCCCTAAATGGTATTTATCCTTGGGATTACATTGGACACACCAAATGATCTAGAATGATCTCCTCATTTCAGCATCTTTCACTGGATCACACCTGCGAAGTCGCTTTTACCACATATGGTAACATTTTCACAGATTCTGGGGATTAGGGCATGGGCATCTTTACATAGGGGCCTACCACACTAAAATATAGATTTGTGATTTCTTTGCAGAATGCAAATACAAATCTGAGCTGTTGAACATATATTTTTGATAATCATCAGCTTATCTCAATATATTAGGAGTTTTTAGTCTGAAAGATCATTTCTATTTTAGTTTCTTTCTAACTTAACTTTCCATTACATGCCAACAAATTGTAAAAGTGAGAACAAACCACAACAATGACAAGAAGATTACCAGATGGGAGCTTGATAGGGTGCCACCATGAACCAGGAGTTTATCTAGTTATTTTTGTGCTGTTGTGTGAGACATGAGAAAAATTACTTTTAAAACTTTGTGGATTTGATTTAAAAAAATATAATTTTCTATATTTTCACATTGGCTATTTTGTTAATTGAAGATACACTATAGCACATTCTATGTGCCAGATGACATCCTGAGACTGTATGAATATCACTGCGGTTAGCCTGCAAGTACTCTTTCTAGACTCATTACAAGCAAGGAAACCGAGGCACAGAGAGTTCAGATGTCTTGCTTAAGATGACACAGCTAGTGAGTGGGGGGGCTGGGGTTCCACCAAGAGCAGAGCCTGCAGATTTAACCACTAAGTGGGGCTGCCTATGAGTCAGCAAGCACAGATGGATATTAAAGCAATTCAGTTTACTATATAGTCTCTGATAAATCAAGAGTTTCTTCTATTGCTAATCCCCAAATGATAGAGCTCTTTTCATCCATGAAGAAAGATGTTTATCCCAAGTCAAGGTCAAGGTGTTAGTAACTCTGGGTTTGGGTGGCAGGGTCCATGCCATCACAACCACTGTTTACAAACTCAGCAAGTATCTTGAGTGACCCATGCCTAGCTCTTGAGTTCAGATCACTAATCCAGACACCACAAAACTCTTAGAGGAAAACATAGGAAGAACATTCTCTAACATAAATCACAGCAAGATCTAGATCTTTTTTTGACCCACCTCCTAGGGTAATAGAAATAAAAACAAAAATAAACAAATGGGACCTAATGAAACTTAAAAGCTTTCGCACAGCAAAGGAAACTATAAGCAAGACAAAAAGACAACCTTCAGAATGGGAGAAAATATTTGCAAAGGGATCAACAGACAAAGGATTAATCTCCAAAATATATAAACAGTTCATCCAGCTCAATATCAAAAAAAAAAAAAAAAAGAAAAGAAAAAACAAGTAACCCAATCAAAAAATGGGTGGAAGACCTAAGTAGGCATTTCTCCAAAGAAGACATACAGATGGCCAAGATGCACATGAAAAACTGTTCAACATCACTAATTATTAGACAAATGCAAAATCAAAACTACAATGAGGTATCACTTCACATTGGTTAGAATGGACATCATCAGAAAATCTACAAACAGTGAATGCTGGAGAGGGTGTGGAGGAAAGAGAACCCTCCAGCACTGTTGGTGGGGATGTAAATTGATACAGCCACTATAGAGAACAGTATGGAGGTGCCTTAAAAAACTGAAAATAGAATTACCATATGGCCAGAAATCCCACTACTGGGCATATACCTAGAGAAAACCATAATTCAAAAAGACACATGCACGCCAGTGTTCATTGCAGAGCTATTTACAATAGCCAGGTCATAGAAGCAACCTAAATGTCCATTGACAGACGAATGGAGAAAGAAGATGTGGTACATACATACAATGCAATATTACTCAGCCACAAAAAGGAATGAAATTGGGTCATTTGTAGAGACCATTTGGATGGACCTAGAGATTGTCATACAGAGTGAAGTAAGTCAGAAAGAGAAAAACAAATATCGTATATTAATGCACATATGTGGAATCTAGAAAAATGGTACAGATCAACTGGTTTGCAAGGCAGAAATAGAGACACAGATGTAGAAAACAAACATATGAACACCAAGGAGGGAAAGCGGGGCTGGGGGGTTGGGGTGGGATGAATTGGAAGATTGGAATTGACATATATACACAAATGTGTATAAAATAGATCACTAATAAAAAATATCAAATTGTACACTTTAAATATATGCAGTTTATTGTATGTCATTTGTATCTCAATAAAACACTTTTTAAAAGAAAAAAAAGAACAGACAAAACTGGTAGTAAGAATTTCAATTCCATTGTTTTCTTGGACAGCAAAAAAACATATTTTGATTTATGTCAAAATTTATATATTTACCTCACACCGATCAGAATGGTCATCATCACAAAATCTGGAAACAACAAATGTTGGAGAGGGTGTGGAGAAAAGGGAACTCTCCTGCACTGTTGGTGGGACTGTAAGTTGGTACAGACACTATGGAAAACAATTTGGAGGTTCCTTAAAAAACTACAAATAGAACTTCCATATGATCCAGTAATCCCACTACTGGGCATATACCCAAAGAAAACCATAATCCCAAAAGAAACTTATACCATAATGTTTATTGCAGCACTATTTACAATAGCCAGGACATGGAAGCAACCTAAATGCCCATCAACAAATGAATGGATACAGAAGATGTGGCATATATACACATTGGAATATTACTCAGCTATAAAAAGGGATGAGATGGAGCTATATGTAATGAGGTGGATAGAACTACAATCTGTCATACAGAGTGAAGTAAGTCAGAAAGAGAAGGACAAATACTGTATGCTAACTCACATATACGGAATCTAAAAGTGGTACTGATGAACTCAGTGAGAAGAACAAGGATGCAGATACAGAGAATGGACTGGAGAACTCGAGGTATGGGAGGGGGCAGGGGGTGAAGGGGAAACTGAGACGAAGAGAGAGAGTAGCACAGACATATATATACTACCAACTGTAAAATAGATAGTCAGTGGGAAGTTGTTGTATAACAAAGGGAGTCCAACTCGAGGATGGAAGATGCCTTAGAGGACTGGGGCGGGGAGGGTGGCGGGGACTTGAGGGGGGGGAGTCAAGGAAGGGAGGGAATATGGGAATATGTGTATAAAAACAGATGATTGAACTTGGTGTACCCCCCAAAAAATAATAAAAAAAATTAAAAAAATTTATATATTTATATTGCTTTAAATTATCCTAGTAAGAGTGATTTTTATTTTATGCTATTTCATACTCAATTTATTTTTCCCAAAATCTTATTTCTAAAAATTGGATAATTAAGACATTTATTGTTAGAGAAAAAAAAATCTGTAAAGTCATGAAGCGTGTTCTTTTGCTCAGAGGATTTTGTGAATTTCTGCCTTTAAATTTCTTTCCCCATTTTGCTTTGTGTATTGAAATATAATTATCAACAAAACAATATTTTAAAGCTTTCAAGGCAAATAGATTGTATAGAACAGATCTTGGGCAAATATATCTTATAAAAATATAGGGAAAAAAACTTCAACAAGCAAAAAAAAAAAAAAAAATCCTTAACAGCCCAATTTTAAAAGTAGGCAAAGGATTTGAATAGACATTTATCCAAAGAAGATATCTAAGTGGCCAATAAGTACATAAAAAGATGTTCAGCATTACTCATCATTAGGGAGATGCAAATCTTAACCACAATGAGAAAATGATTAGTTTTAATTTTTAACTTAAAAAAGAATCTAGGATAAAGGAATTGCTAAATTTCATATAAATGTTTTTCTACCACAAAGATATAACTGCTATAAACCATTATATGCATGCGAGCATGTGTGTGTGTGTGGTGTGGGGGTGTGGCTGTGTACATACAACACAAGTGCTCACTTGTAGAGTTGAAAATGTTAAGTGATTGTAGATTACTTTTTTTATTAACTACGTTTCCATTTTAGGTGTATTCAGACTCATTGCTTCATTAGATGAGGAAATAAGCAGAGACACAATTATACATGCTCCCACTTCCATATCTCTTGTCTTTTTATAGCTGAATTACACATTTTACCATGTCAAACTTTAAATGCTGTATTGTTACTATAAATTCCCTCTGTCAGTGAGTCTCAGTTCTATATTTAAAGGAATTTAATGCCCATCTGTAGTTTAACTTTTGCATTTCTAGGGTGTTTAATTTCCTTCATCTTACAGTCTGCATTTCACCATCAGATCATTTTATTCAGGTCACATGTGCTTTAAATCCCCTGACTTCTCACGTGTTGGAGAACATTAGTCTGTTAGCTTCATACCAAAGACACATTGGACAGTCATTGCAGTGTTCACACACCTCTGTAAACATTGTTCCATACATTTTGTTGTTTTCTGTTGCTGTGAAGACTTTAGATCCAAACTTCAAAGATTATTTGCTTTTTTATGCTTGGATATTCAGAGAACATTGTTTAGCCATAAAGTTCAGTAGTATCATCAGTATAAGCTTTGAAGTTGATCATTTTTTAATCACTTTTTCCTAGGAAACATTATGCAGTTTTTATCCAGAGGTTTAATTTTTCCTTTATTTCAGGAAAGCATGCCTGCATTTATCTTAGCATCATTTATTTGCCTGGTGTTTCATTTGTTTAAATATCTTCTTTAAGAAGACCAGCAGCTGTGTATTTTGGACTCCATTTTTCTGCCTTCCTTATTGATCATCTTCTACCAAATCATTTTTACACATGTTTTTTTTTTTTTCTTCTGATTTGTTTCCTGGGGATTTTCAAGTTTGGCTACAATGCCTCTTTTCAGTCACATTTATTAATATTTCATTTTTCTAAGATGATTTTCTTCTCTGCACTTTGTTTTGTTTTTATTTCATCTATCCTAAGTGAGACCAAATGAACTCCATTTTAATTTCTATTTGCTGTATCAAACTCTCTTCTCTGAACCATTATACCTCATTTTTGCATGTTTTAATTTTTTGATATTAATAGAAAAATCAAAGTGTCTGGAATTTTACATTTTTTTCTCTGAAATAGTCATGCATTTTATTGATTAACTACTTTTATTATGTCTTCTTTATCTAAATTTTTGCTTATACTGTTTTCTCTTCTCTCTCTTTCTCTTTTTTTTTTTTTCTTTGCAATTTTTTGACTTGAGGTCAGACTGGGGTAGGTATGGATTCCTATGTGACTGTGGAGTGGGGCAAGTGCCTAGGGGTGATGTGTGTGTCATATTCTCGTGGAGAGGGAAGCAGCTGGGGTGCTCTGCAGGCCTTACAAGGATTTATTTTCTCTAACACTGTACAATATACAGATTGTTTCCTCTGGAAGCTTATGACTATTATTCAACCTACACACCAGTGGTGAGTTGAGCTTTATAGTTACTGAGTTATAGCTGTGTTCCTTTCTTTTTTCTTTGAATAAAACAGTGATATTCATTAATACTCTTTCTCAGTGAAATTGGAAATAGAGTAGTAGGCAAAAATGCCTTCCTTTGGCTATCTGACCTGGAGCTTGAAAAAATTTTAATAACTCCTGCAAATTTTGAGTAGGCATAACACAACATTCTTTTTTTAAATTTTTTATTAAAGTATTGTTGATGTATAATATTATATGTTACAGGTGTACAATATAGTGATTCACAATTTTTAAAGGTTATACTCCATTTATAGTTGTTATAAAATATTGGCTATACTCCCTATGTTGTATAATATATTCTTGTAGCTTATTTTATATCTTATAGTTTATACCTCTTAAACCCCTACCCCTGTAGTGCCCCTCTCCCCTTCTCTCTCCCCACTGGCAACCACTAATTTGTTCTCTATGCCAGTGAGTCTGCTTCTTTTTCATCATATTCACTAGTTTGTTGTATTTTTTTTAGATTTCATATATAAATGATATCACACAGTATTTGTGTTTCTCTGTCTGACTTATTTCACTTAGCATAATGCCCTACAAGTCCACCCATGTTGCTGCAAATGGGAAAATTTCATTCTTTTTTATGGCCCAATTAATAAATGGGCAGAATTAAATAGACATTTTTCCAAAGATGAAATGTAGACGGCCAACAGGCACATGAGAAGATGCTCACCATCACTAATCCTCAGGGAAATGCAAATCAAAACCACAATGAGACATCACCTCATACATATCTGAATGGCTATTTTCAAAAAGAACGCAAATAACTGTTGGCAAGGGTGTGGAGAGAAGAAAACCCTCATACACTATTGGTGGGGATGCAAATTGGTGCAGTCACTATGGAGAACAGTGTGGAGGTTTCTCAAAAAATAGAACTACCATATGATCCTGCAGTTTCACTCCTGGGTATATAAGCAAAAGAAAACCAAAAACACTAATTTGAAAAAATACATGCACCCCAATGTTCATTTCAGCATCATTTGCAATAGCCAAGATATGGAAGCAACCCAAGTGTTCATTAAGAGATGAATGGATAAAAAAGTGTGATATATAGATAATGGAATACTACTCCACCATAAAAAAAAGAATGAAACAAAATTCTTCTTTTAAAAAAAGTTTATATATTTACTTTTGTTGCCCAAAATGTGTGTGAAAGAATAAGCTGAAGAATGACTGTGTAATGCATAATTAAGTGCAGTGAGTTAGCAGACATTTGCAAAGATTAAAGTATTCAAAGCAATAAGTTAGTAAAACTCCCATTTTCTTGTAAGTTGTTATTTCAGAGAAACATTATTGATGCCGTATTTATAGCGAACAAAGCACATAGCATTATAAGCATTCTCATCCAGGTTTAAATTTGGTTTTGGAAACAGTCTCTATATCTTAAAACAATAAAAGAAGCTTGTATATCTAGACATAATCAATGGAAAGTTTTCTAGTAGTAATTATTTTTTACTTTGCAGTGCTGAATAGCATCAAAATTACAAAATCATCTAGTGTCCTCATATATAATTATAAGAAGTCTTAATATATACTCTTATGTATCTTAGTGGCATCATTTGCAAAAACAAATTTAGGCTGACTAAAATTTAGGCAATCTTAAAAAGGTTTTGATTACATTATCACAATAGCTGTAGTTAAATTGTAAAGAACCTAGAAATGCAGCTTGCCTTAGTAAGCATATTTTTAGGCACCTAGGAAACAAGAAAATGTGAGATTTATGATTTTAATTAAAATGGATGGAAACAGAGTATTACTTATAAAGCTTTTCAGTGATATTTTTGCTGCATGCATTTTCCCGAGAGTCTTAAAACCTTATTTTTATAGTCCTTGCTTTGTAGTTAATAAACTCCATTGCTTTCCTACTAGAACCAGAATTTTTTTTGTGAAGCAGTTTGACTTTGATTTACACAAAATAAATAACATGACTTGAAAGATTTTAGACATTTGGTATAATATTGATGGACTGGTATGACTATTTCTCAATTTGAAAATACCTCTATCATTTTCACTTCTGTGATTTGCAGTTTACTAATCACTGTGAAATATTTTTATGTATTTGTTACAGTGTACAATGGAGATTACCATTAGGCCAGGAGATTTTCGAGAAGGATTAATAGCTTTGGGAAGATCACTTTGTAAAGGGACCCAGTCATGTTTTGATGGATATTTTATCTTGCAGTTTGCAAACATAATTGGAATAATCTGAAGTACAATATCTGGGTCTTAAATATACATTTACATTAATTTCAAAACCAGACAACTCCCCCTCAAATATTTTAGGATGATAAAATCATTAGAAGTATTGGTGTTATCATTTTTATCTTAGCACTTTTATTAGAATGCTTTGTAGATATGCTCACCATATCAATTTTTTGGATGGGATATTCTGGGTTAATATTGATGACTTATTGCCTGAAGCCCTGCTTGCCTTTCACCAGTACCAAATATCACTACTGACAAGTGAAGCTGCTTCCAAATGATAATCCCCAGAAAACAGATAAACTTCATGTTGTTGCAGTATGGGAAAGCTGTCTCACACCGGCTTCCCAAATCTGCGCTTAATTTTGGTGGCTTGAAGTCAGCCGTTGTGGGAGTTTTTGCACCGTGGCAATCAGCAAATACCATAAATCAGGACTTCTAAAAAATTTTGAGAGAGCTGGTTTTTAAACATTTGCCAGCATACCATTGCCTAACCACACGAAGGAAAAAGGAAAGTTTTTACTAATTCAGGATGTACACAGAGGAGGGGTGGGCAGGATGTTGAGTTGTTGGTTGTATCAATGTGCCACCAATACTTATCATCAACCTTATGGAAGAATCAAGTGATTATAAAATGTCACATAGGAGACAAGCCACAGTTCATTCAGTGAGGTTCCATCTCATTGATCAGTTGCCCTCTAGGTTATATAGGCTGAGCTCTAGGTTATCTAGCCTGAGTTCAGGCTGTATAACCTATAACCTCTAGAGAGCTGCACCAAGCTTGAGGAATTGGTGTAAGCTCTGAAGCTACCAATTCCTAGCTATGGTACTTTGAGAAGGTTACGTGCTATGTTCACTATTATTTCCCAATTGGTAAAATGTGAATGAAAATGATTCCTCACTTAATGCAGTCTTTTAAAGATTAATAAAGTTCACATATCAGGAGAGTTCCAACCTACCTATAGTCTAAATGTTAGTTGCTAGCATTAGGCTGTTTTTAGCTACTTTGAGTTTATACCATATCTTTCATTTCTTTTTTCTTTTTTTATATATAATTACATTTACCAGATTTCCTCATTTCTAATAATCTCCCCAAGTCCTCAAGGTTAACCTTCATATCTGCAATAACCTTCATATCTGCATTTTTCTGAGTTTTCATGTCAAGTGGTCAAATGGGTCACATCCTAATAGAGATGAAATCCTGGAGGACTCTAATGAGAGCAAAACGTTTCTATAATTCATATGTGCACACTGCATTTTATTAAAATGAGTAAATAATAAAAGTTCTTCCTTTGGGATTATCTCATTCTCCTCCCTTTACTTTTATTTTGATATATTTGAGTTTTGCTCTTTTTTGTGTCAATGAAATAAAACAGTATAAGGTAGGGGCACATGCCATTTTGGAAAAAGTATCAATACTGTATATTTTTAAAATTTGTGTACAGTATTTCATTCACTTGAAACTGTTAAATACGATTAAATAGGGATGTGAGGTTTCATGCTTATCAAAATGATGCCTAGATTAAAGCAAACAGAAACAGTGTGAAGCTAAAGATGGTTACATCAAATGGGCTTTAAAAAAAGTAACTCTTCCTTAATGTCAGTGAATCCTGCTTCTCTTTTATTTTGTCCATTCCAATGGTAAGTTTAAAATGTCTAGGTCTTAAATGTCATACTGTTTCTTTATCTTTTCAAGTCTTCTCAATCTGCTCTTTTTGACTACAGTCTGAATATATCCTGCCTTTCTTTAGGTTTTAATCTATTGCTGTATTTGGCCTATTGCACGCTACGTGATTTTTAAAATTTCTCTTCGTAAAAAAGAAAACATCAGGTTGAGAAGAAAGATGGCAGCAATGTAGAAGGATGTGGAATGCATCCGTCTCCACAGATGCATCAGGAATACATCAAAAGATGCAATAAATCCCACAGAGAACCAGCTGAACACCAGCAGATGACCTCAGACGCCAGAAAGGACTGCAAAGATCCTGACATAACTGGGTAGGACTGAGGGAAAAAAAAAAAAGAAGAAAGAGGAGGAAAAGAAAGGAAAGGGACGGGTCCCACACCCTGGGGTGGTGGGATCTGAAACAGAGGGGAGATTGTCGAATTCGGGGAAATGTCCCTTATCTGATGGAGAAACCCCTTCTCCAACGGGGAATTTCCCTGGGTCAGAAGGGAGGCATTTGGGACTGTTCAAAGAGGGTGAAGTGGCTGATCTGGGGCAGATGGGAAAGAGTGAGAAACACATGGAGGGTCCGCACCACAGCTCAGCGTGTCCAGACTGAGATGTCGGTTCACAGGTGAACAGGGCGTCTGGGAGCTGGAATGTGGGAACCGGAGAACTGGTTCAGGGTGAGAAACATTGTTGGCAGCGGGGAGACAGACTGAGAGAACAGGAGGGAAGAAATCTGCAGCAGAGAATGTCTACTATGGAAAGCTGGGTGGCCATGGCGGTGGCTCGCTACTGCTGACTCACAAGCAGAGGGGAGGAGCCACGGGTATAGCCTCTCTCCCTCTCAGCACCTGCAATGGACAAAGGAAGGACCCCTCTGCGCCTGGCTAATGCAGTCAGGGATAACAAAGGCCCCTGGGCAGGGCTGGCCTAGAGTACCCGCAGCTGAGAGCCAAAAGTCCACAGAGCGGCCCAGCTCCGTAGACATTCTGTTTACACCTGAACCGCTGGTGTCCCTCTGCAACAGGCACCACCACAGCTGACTGAGCCACCATGTCCCAGGCTGGGCACCCCAGCGGAGTCGTCCGCAGTGGGGAGGAGCCGTGGTTGTAGTCACTCTCTCTGCCTGAGCCACCGGTGTCCATCTGCAACAGGCACTGCCTGAGCTGCCATGACCCAGGCAGGCTGCCACTGCTCACTCACTCCCAGGGGAAGGAGCCACTATTGTACCCTCTCTCTCCCACACACTGGCACTTACAGACAAACAATAAAGGAATCTCTGCTGGTTGCAGATTAATACAAAAAGCCCAAGGAGGATAGAAGGACACTTACAGGTGAGACCCCAAGGAAACAGAAATATTGTTTTTAATTCTATTGATCTGGTCCATTCTGGGGTCAGTTCTAATGTTTTTTTTTTAATTAATTATGGTCTTAGTCCTAAGAGATCTACATGTTTTATAACATATTTTTATCCTATTTTTTATTTTATTTTTATTTTTAGCCTTTTTATATATTTCTATTTCTAGCTAAGTTTTTTGTAGTGCTTTTTCTCTCATACCTTCTTTTCATCTCTTTTATATATTTCTATTACTTTCTTTTTCTTTTCATATTTCCAGTCACACTATGCTCTTCTGTCACCATCTTCTATCCTTTTTTAGTTTATTTTATCTTAATATACTTATAAGCAATATTATTGGTCTGCTCTGTTTCCTTGCTTTATTCTCCAGATGACACACTGCTTTGGTTTTTATCATTAACTTTTGTCTTTATCTTAGTTCTAAGTAAAATTGTCTGATTTTGTTCTGGGAATCTAGTCTGTCTGGTGGTACTATTGCTCTTTATTATATTTGATCCTAGCTTTCAAAATCTCCCTGGATTTGTGTTTGTGTCTGTGTGGTGTTCTTTGTTTTGTTTTTTTGGTTTTGAATTTATGTTGGTTTTCTCTTTGATTGTCTGATTGCATATTGGGGTTATTCTGTCAGGTCTTTCTAGTGCCTTATGTCCTATTGGATTCAGTATTTGTGTGTCTTATACATGTATGTGTTTCCTTGATTTAGTGTTTGCTTGACTCAATACTCTGCCATTAGTCTCGGGCTTGGACAGTCTTCTTTAAACCCCTTTATTGCTGGGACAAGCAACCTCTGAAGTCTGGACTACTCCATCAGAAGTCAAGTAGGAGGCTCTGGGGAGGGAGCACTGAATCCAGGATGGTAGACTACTAGGGAGTCCTCACACACAGGGAAGATTAACTGCAGAGAACTCTCACAGAGCCCTGTAGCAGAGTCTAAGACCTGGCTTTGTCTGACTGTCTGCAACTGCCAGTGCTGGACACCTCACATCAAACTACAAACAAGAAAGGAACACAAACCCACCCATCAGCACACAGACTACCTAAAGCCATATTAACCTCAAAGATATGCTAAAACACACCACCTGACATGGCCCTGCTCATCAGAGGGAAAAGACACAGAACCACACACCAGAAAGCAGACAGCAGATCCCCCCACCAGGAAGCCTACTCAAGACACTGGACAAACCCCACCACAGGGGGCAGAGGGCAGACACAAGAGGATTACAACTAGTCAGCATAGGGAAAGGAGACAGCAAATCCTATAAATTAGACAAAATGAGGAAACAAACAAACACCATGCAGGCAGAGGAGCAGGAAAAAAACCCACAAGACCAAATAAATGAAGAGGAAATAGGAAAATTGCCTGAAAAATAATTCAGAGTAATGACAGTAAAGATGATCCAAAATCTCAACAACAAAATAGACAAAATAAAAGAAACAGTTAATAAGGACTCAGAACTAAAGAGCAAACAAACAGTAATGGACAACAAAATAACAGAAATTAAAAATACTCTAGATGGTATAAACAGCAGAATAACTGAGGCAGAAAAACGAATAACTGAGTTGGAAGATAGAATGGGGGAAATAACTGACACAGAGCAGGAAAGAGAAAAAAGAATAAAAAAAATGGAAGACAGTCTCAGAGACCTTGCTAACAACATTAAGCACACCAACATTTGAATCATAGGCATCCCAGAAGAAGAAGGAAAAAAGAAAGGGTCTGAGAAAATATTTGAAGAGGTTATAGTGGAAAACTTCCCCAACATGGTAAAGGAAATAATTAATCAAGTCCAAGAAGCACAGAGAGTCCCATACAGAATAAACCCAAGGAGAAATACACCGAGGCACATATTAATCAAACTAATGAAAATTAAACACAAAGAAAAAATATTAAAAGCAGCAAGAGAAAAGCAACAAATAACATATAAGGGAAAATCCATAGGATAACAGCTGATCTTTTGGCAGAAACTCTGCAGGCCAGGAGGGAATGGCAGGATATACTGAAAGTCATGAAAGAGAAAATCCTACAGCCAAGAATACTCTACCCAGCAAGAATCTCTTCAGATTTGATGGAGAAATCAAAAGCTTTCCAGACAAGCAAAAGTTAATAGAATTCAGCACCACCAAACCAGCCTTGCAACAATTGCTAAAGGAACTTTTCTAAGTAGGGAACACAAGAGAAGGAAAAGACCTACAAAAACAAACCCAAAACAATTAAGAAAATGGTAATTGGAACACACATGTCAATAATTGCCTTAAATGTAAGTTGATTAAATGCTCCAATCAAAAGACACAGACTGGCTAAATGGATACAAAAACAAGACCCTTCTATATGCTGCCTACAAGAAACCCACTTCAGACCAAGGGACACATATACACTGAAAGTAAAGGGATGGAAAAAAGATATTCCATGCAAATGGAAGACAAAAGAAAGCTGGAGCAGCAATACTCATATCAGACAAATTAGACTTTAAAGTAAAGACTATTACAGGAGACAAGAAAGGACACTACATAATGATCAACAGATCAATCCAAGAAGAACATATAACGATTGTAAATATCTAGGCATCCATCATAGGAGTACCTCAATACATAAGGCAAATGCCAGCAGCCATAAAAGGGGAAATCGACAGGAACACAATAACAGTAGGAGACTTGAACACCCCACTTACATCAATGGATAGATCATCCAAACAGAAAATAAATAAGGACACACAGGCTTTAAATGACACATTAGGCCATCTTGACTTAATATTTATAGGATATTCCATCCAAAAACTACAGAATATACTTTCTTCTCAAGTACACATGGAACATTTTCCAGGATAGATCACATCTTGGGTCACAAATCAAGCCTTGGTAAATTCAAAAAATTGAAATCATATCAAGCATCTTCTCTGACCACAATGCCATGAGACTAGATATCAATTACAGGAAAAAAACTGTAAAAAATACAAACACCTAGAGGCTAAACAATATGCTATTAACCAACAAATCACTAAAGAAACCAAAGAGGAAATCAAAAAATATCTATAAACAAATGACAATGAAAACTCAACAACCCAAAACCTATGGGATGAAGCAAAAGCAGTTCTAAGAGGGGAAGTTTATAGCAATACAGTCCTACCTGAAGAAACAAGAAAAATATTGAATAAACAACCTAACCTTACACCTAAAACAATTAGAGAAAGAATAAGAAGAACAACAAAAAAAACCCCAAAGTGGGCAGAAGGAAAGAAATCATAAAGATCAGAACAGAAATAAATGAAAATGAAACGAAGGAAACAATAGTAAAGATCATTAAAACTGAAAACTTGTTCTTTGAGAAGATAAACAAAATTGATAAAGCATTAGCCAGACTCATCAAGAAAAAAAGGGAGAAGATGCAAATCAACAGAATTAGAAATGAGAAAGAAGTAGCAACTGACACCACAGAAATACAAAAGATCGTGAGAGACTACCACAAGCAACTATATACCAATAAATTGGATAACCTGGAAGAAATGGGTACATTCTTAGAAAAGTACAATCTTCCAAGACTGAACCAGGAAAAATTGAAACTATGAACAGACCAATCACAAGTACAGAAATTGAGACTGTGTTTAAAAATCTCCCACCAAACAATAGCTCAGGGCCAGATGGCTTCACAGGCGAATTCTATCAAATATTTAGAGAAGAGCTAACACCTATCCTTCTCAAACTCTTCCAAATTATATCAGAAGGAGGAACACTCCCAAATTCATTCTACAAGGCCACCATCACCCTGATACCAAAACCAGGCAAAGATGTCACAAAAAAAGAAAATTACAGACCAATATCACTGATGAATATAGATGCAAAAATCCTCAACAAAATACTAGCTAACAGAATCCAACAGCACACTAAAAAGATCATACACCATGATCAAGTGGGGTTTATCCCTGGGGTGCAAGGAATCATCAATATATGCAAGTCAATCAATGTGATACATCATATCAACAAATTGAAGGATAAAAAACATATGATAATCTCAGTAGAAGCAGAAAAAGCTTTTGACAAAATTCAACATCAATTTATGATAAAAACTCTCCAGAAAATGGGCATATAAGGAAATTACCTCAACATAATAAAAGCCATATATGAAAAACCAAAAGACAACATCATTCTAAATGGTGAAAAATGTAAAGAATTCCCTCTGTGAACAGGAACAAGACATGGGTACCCACTCTCACCATTATTATTCAACATAGTTTTGGAAGTGTTAGCCACAGCAATCAGAGAAGAAAAAGAAATAAAAGGAATCCAAATTGGAAAAGAAGAAGTCAAATTGTCACTCTTTGCAGATGACATGATATTATACATTGAAAACCCTAAGGATTCTACCAGAAAACTGCTAGCACTAATCGATGAATTTAGTAAAGTAGCGGGATACAAAATTAATGCACAGAAATCTCTTGCATTCCTATACACTAACAACGGAAGAGCAGAAAGAGAAATTAAGGAAACTCTCCGCTTTACCACTGCAACCAAAAGAATAAAATACCTAGGAATAAACCTGCCTAAGGAGGCAAAAGACCTGTATGCAGAAAACTTTAAGACACTGATGAAAGAAATCAAAGATGATACAAACAGATGGAGAGACATACCACATTCTTGGATTGGAAGAATCAACATCGTGAAAATGGCTATCCTATCCAAAGCAATTTACAGATTCAGTGCAATCCCAATCAAATTACCAATGGCATTTTTCACAGAACTAGAGCAAGAAATGTTACGATTTGTTTGGAAATGCAAAAGACCCTGGATAGCCAATGCAATCTTGAGAAGGCAAGATGGAGTTGGTGGACTTAGGCTTCCTGACTTCAAACTATACTACAAGGCCACAGTGATCAACACAGTATGGTACTGGCACAAAAATAGAAAGGAAGATCAATGGAACAGAGTAGAGAACCCAGAAGTAAACCCAAGCACATATGGGCTCCTTATCTTTGACAAAGGAGGCAAGAATATACAATGGAAAAAAGACAGCCTCTTCAATATGTGGTGCTGGGAAAATTCGACAGCTACATGTAAAAGAATGAAATTAGAACACTTTCTAACACCATATACAAAAATAAACTCCAAATGGATTAAAGACATACATGTAAGGCCAGACACTCTAAAACTCCTAGAGGAAAACATAGGCAGAACACTCTATGACATCCATCAAAGCAAGATCCTTTTTGACCCACCTCCTGGGATAATGGAAATAAAATCAAGAATAAACAAATGGAACCTAATGAACCTTAAAAGCTTTTGCGCAGTGAAAGAAACCATAAAAAAAGACAAGAAGACAACCCTCAGAATGGGAGAAAATACTTGCCAATGAAACAACAGACAAAGGATTAATCTCCAAAATATACAAGCATCTCATGCAGCTGAATACCAAAACAGCAAATAACCCATTCCAAAAATGTGCAGAAGACCTAAATAGACATTTCTCCCAAGGAGACATAGAGATGGCTAACAAACACATGAAAAGATGCTCAACATCACTAATTATTAGAGAAATTAAAGTCAAAGCCACTATGCGGTATCGCCTCACATTGGTCAGAATGGCCATCATCCAAAAAAACTAGAAACAATAAGTGTTGGAGAGGGTGTGAAGAAAAGGGAACTCTTCTGCACTGTCGGTGGGAATGTAAGTTGGTACAGCCACTATGGAAAATAGTTTGGAGGTTCCTTAAAAAACTAAAAATGGAACTACCATATGATCCAGTAATCCCACTCCTGGGCATATACCCTGAGAAAACCATAATCCAAAAAGAAACATGTACCATAATGTTCATTGCAGCACTAATTACAATAGCCAGGACATGGAAGCAACCTAAATGCCCATCAACAGATGAATGGATAAAGAAGATGTGGCACATATATGCAATGGAATATTACTCAGCCATAAAAAGGAATGAGATGCAGCTATATGTAATGAGGTGGATAGACCTAGAGACTGTCATACAGAGTGAAGTAAGGCAGGAAGAGAAAAACAAATACTGTATGCTAAGTCATTTATGCGGAATCTTAAAAAAATATGGTACTGATGAACCCAATGACAGGGCAAGAATAACGATGCAGATGCAGAGAATGGACAGGAGGACATGGGGTTGGGGGCGGGTCAAGGGGAAGCTGGGCCAAAGTGGGAGAGTAGCATATCCATGTTTACACTACCAAATGTAAAATAGATAGCTAGTGGGAAGTTGCTGTATAGCAAAGTGAGATCAACTCAATGATGGGTGATGCCTTAAAGAGCAGGACAGGAAGGGTGGGAGGGAGTCACCGGAGGGAGGGCATATGGGGATATATGTATAAATACAGCTGATTCTACTTTGGTGTACCTCAAAAACTGGTACAAAAGTGTAAAGCAATTATATTTCAATAAAGAGCTTAAAAAAAAGAGAGAGAGAAATCTTCAGCTAATTGATGGAGGTGGTTGAGACTTTGAGGACTACTGTAGGCGGGGAGCATATTTATTTTAAAACAGCGGCCCAGTGACACCACAGTCCTTGCTGTGCCAAAACAAACAGAAACTGGAAAATCTGGGACTTTGTTTTTCCCATCTCATAGTAAAATCTAGTTAAAGGAAAATCTTTTACATTGCTCAGTGCTGTGCAAACCTTCAGCATGGATTATTTCTCATACCAACTCCCCCAAAAATAAAGAGAATAAAATCCAACTTTCATCAATCTCCAAATCCATTTCAGACATAATATTCTTTCCCAGACCTCCAAAACATACACATCAAGCAGGCACGCCCTAAAGCCATCTTCAGGAAAGCTGTGGTGAGAACAGATAAGGCACTATGAACAGAGATCTTCCTTCCAACCCCAACATCTACACCTCAGAGTCGGTTTCAGCTGAGCAGGACAGACTTTAGGAGGTAATGCAGATGCTGTATTTTCTTGTCACTGGAATTGGTATGAGGAGGACAGCAGAATAATGTACACAATGAATTTGATGTAGTGAATCAGGTTCTAGAGGCCAGTAAATTACCACCCACCGAACCTGAGCTAAGGTTTGGGGAGTAGCGTGAATTCTCCTAGGTCCCTAGACTTCATATTTTCACACCAAGAAGCAATATTTGATAGAAAAAATGATATTCATGCTTATTAGGAATGGGGAAGAGTATTTTTATGATTTATGAAAAGCAAGGCAAGTTAACAGTCAGTTTCATAAGCAGATTACAAAGCTTATATACTATATAACTCAGAAGAAAGCGTTCTGATCATTGAAACTGTCTGCATTAATAAATTTCTCAATCAAAATAGATAAATAGGGACTGGTCTAACTCTTAAAGGAAAAGGATTTATTTTGAAATAGTTCAAATATTTTCTAATTTTTATCTGCCAGGATTCAGTATTTTGAGAACCAGTGCCAAATTTGAATTAATTGAAACCATTGCTATTTTAATTTTACACACCTGTAAAAAATTTATAACGTATAATGGATTTTTTAAATTCTAAAATATTGGCCTTCAGGCATTTCAAGTATAAGAACCTCTTTATAAATTATTGTTAAAATTTTGGAAAATGGAATTAAAGGCAATTACTTATACATTCTGTATCTATTGAAGAAAATATACATCAACCAACAAACTACAGTAACTTCAGTGTATCTTTCAGCACCCTCTGTATTTTACATAGTATTTTTGAAAACTAATATTGTGTCTATATAGGGAGCTGCGTCTGAGTGCATTCTTGGGCCACTTCTAATTACTTTGCAATGCCTCAGGCACTCGTGCCCCAGGTATGGTAACAAACATGATAAAATGAGTCTATAAAACAGAAAACTGTTGAAATGATGGGAGAATGTGTAAATATAAGAGATTTAAAATATATGACAGTCATATTATTTTTTATCAATAGCAAATTTTCTAATTTAATTTTGTGTATACTCCAAAGCTGTGGCACAAAATGAAAAATTGATTTACTTAGTTTTTGTTGTTGATATATGGGAGCTATTTAGATTAAAGTACTTGTGATTTATAAAGAGCCTAATTTATTTGTAAATGGCATATAAATCATCCCCTCCCTTATTGTCTCCAATTTAATTTTCTGAGTGCTGAATTCTGCTGGATGTGAGGTATTCCTCAGGCATTTGTGTAATCTTTTGATTGATATAACATTTTTAAGATAAAAAAATCTAGAAAGAATTTTTTAAAAAAATTTCCACTATTCTTTAGTAACCTGACAACTGGCATTTTGGTTTTGCATTCTGGCTTATTTTTTATTTTTTACTTTTTTTTTAAGTATCAGTTTACACTGTTGTGCACGTAAGGTTAACATATCCTTAAATTGAGAATTTAAGTAATTTACATATTTGAGGTAAGTGTGATTTAACTATCAGGATATAGCTTTCCTAGTATTGTCTACACTTAAAGTAAAAGTGTTATTTTCCATGCATCTTCTCTCTAACATGTACATTTATACCTTGTTTAAAATTTGCATTTATAAACTTAGCATTAAAATAATCTTGAAAGATTCACTGATCTGAAAAGGGTCTATGAATTTGTTCCTGTTTTGTTACTGCTACTGCTGACAGTCGATTTTTCAGAGATCTTTGGATTTCAAGAAGAGTATTTTGAAGCTTCCAGTTCAAGTCACCTGTCCCTCCTTACCAGGTTAATTCCTTTCATGCATGTCAATGCCAGAATCCATGCTAACTGAGTAATAAAATGAATACATTTACAAAATCATTCGCTCTTGGATTATTTTCTGTTTGTTGTAAGAAGCAGAAATTACAGACATTTTGTAACAAATCCTTTAAATAATTTATTTTCAATTTATATGGTATTTATTCTGTGACATACATAGTTAAATTCTCACATACTGTTCACTCTTTGTTCCAATAGCTTCACATTTTCTCATGTTGTTTCTCTCATAAAATAATAAATAATTTTTTATTTGTAGTATTGTTGTTTTACAGTATATTAGTTTCAGGTATACAACAGTGATTCAATATTTTTCTAGATTATACTCCATTTAAAGTTATTACATAATGCTATGTTTCCCTGTGCTGTACAATATATCCTTGTATCTTATTTATTTTATACATAGTAATTTGTATCTCTTAATCCCAAGCACATATCTTGCCCCCCCGCCCCACTCCGCTGGTAACCACTAGTTTGTTCTCTATATCTGAGGGTCTGTTTCTGTTTTGTTACATATATTTTTTTTTTTATTATTTAGATTCCATTTAAGTGATAACATACAGTATTTGTCTTTGGCTTATTTTACTAATCATAATAACCTCTAGGTCTATCTAACTTGTCGCAAATGGCAAAATTTTGTTTTTATGGCTGAGTAATATTCCATTGTGGGTGGGGGTGTGTGTGTGTGTGTGTGTGTGTAACATCTTCTTTATCCATTCATCTGTTGATGGACACTTAGGGTTGCTTCCATATCTTGGCTATTGTATATAATATTGCTATGAACATTGGGATGCATGTATCTTTTCAAATTAGTGGGGTTTTTTTTGTTTTTTCGTTTTTCATTTGTTTGTTTTGGATATATACCCCAGGTATATATTTTACTAAATTGCTAATTATAGATTACTATAATTACTAGATAATATGGTAGTTCTAGTTTTATTTATTTTTTTTAATTTTTTTTGGGGGGTACACCAGGTTCAATCATCTGTTTTTTTACACATATCCCCGTATTCCTTCCCTTCCTTAACTCCCCCCCCTCGACTCCCCCCCCACCCTCCCTGCCCCAGTCCTCTAAGGCATCTTCCATCCTCCAGTTGGACTCCCTTTGTTATACAACAACTTCCCACTGACTATTTTACAGTTGGTAGTATATATATGTCTGTGCTACTCTCTCGCTTCGTCTCAGTTTCCCCTTCACCCCCCGCCCGCTCCCATACCTCGAGTTCTCCAGTCCATTCTCTGTATCTGCATCCTTGTTCTTGTCACTGAGTTCATCAGTACCATTTTTAGATTCCGTATATGTGAGTTAGCATACAATATTTGTCCTCTTTCTGACTTACTTCACTCTGTATGACAAATTGTAGTTCTATCCACCTCATGACATATAGCTCCATCTCATCCCTTTTTATAGCTGAGTAATATTCCATTGTGTATATATGTCATATCTTCTGTATCCATTCATTTGTTGATGGGCATTTAGGTTGCTTCCATGTCCTGGCTATTGTAAAGAGTGCTGCAATAAACATTATGGTACAAGTTTCTTTTGGGATTATGGTTTTCTTTGGGTATATGCCCAGGAGTGGGATGACTGGATCATATGGTAGTTCTATTTGTAGTTTTTTAAGGAACCTCCAAATTGTTTTCCATAGTGGCTGTACCAACTTACGGTCCCACCAACAGTGCAGGAGGGATCCCTTTTCTCCACACCCTCTCCAACATTTGTGGTGTCCAGACTTTGTGATGATGGCCATTCTGATCGGTGTGAGGTGGTACCTCATTGTGGCTTTGACTTGCATTTCTCTGATGATTAGTGATGTTGAGCATCTTTTCATGTGTTTGTTGGCCATCTGTACGTCTTCTTTGGAGAAATGTCTATTTAGGTCCTCTGCCCATTTGTGGATTGGGTTATTTGCTTTTTTGGTATGAAGCTGCATGAGCTGCTTGTATATTTTGGAGGTTAATCCTTTGTCTGTTGTTTCATAGGCAATTATTTTTTCCCATTCTGAGGGTTGCCTTTTAGTCTTGTTTATGGTTTCTTTTGCTTTGCAAAAGCTTTTAAGTTTCATGAGGTCCCATTTGTTTATTCTTGATTTTATTTCCCTGATTCTAGGAGGTGGGTCAAAAAGGATGTTGCTTTGATGGATGTCATAGAGTGTTCTGCCTATGTTTTCCTCTAGGAGTTTTATAGTGTCTGGCCTTACATGTAGGTCTTTAATCCATTTGGAGTTTATTTTTGTGTATGGTGTTAGGAAGTGTTCTAATTTCATTCTTTTACATGTTGCGGTCCAATTTTCCCAGCACCACTTATTGAAGAGGCTGTCTTTTTTCCGTTGTATATTTGTGCATCCTTTGTCAAAGATAAGGTGCCCATATGTGTTTGGGCTTACTTCTGAGTTCTCTATTCTATTCCATTGATCTTCCTTTCTATTTTTGTGCCAGTACCATACTGTCTTGATCACTATGGCCTTGTAGTATAGTTTGAAGTCAGGAAGCCTGATTCCACCAACCTCATTTTTCCTTCTCAAGATTGCTTTGGCTATTCAGGGTCTTTTGTATTTCCATACAAATCGTAAGATTTCTTGCTCTAGTTCTGTAAAAAATGCCATTGGTAATTTGATTCGCATTGCATTGAATCTGTAAATTGCTTTGGGTAGTACAGACATTTTCACGATGTTGATTCTTCCCATCCAGGAACATGGTATGTCCCTCCATCTGTTTGTGTCATCTTTGATTTCTTTCATCAATGTCTTAAAGTTTTCTGCATACAGATTTTTGCCTCCTTAGGCAGGTTTATTCCTAGGTATTTTATTCTTGTTGTTGCAATGGTGAATGGGAGAGTTTCCTTAATTTCTCTTTCTGCTCTTCCGTTGTTAGTGTATAGGAATGCAAGAGATTTCTGTGCATTAATTTTGTATCCTGCTACTTTACTAAACTCAGCAATTAGTGCTAGCAGTTTTCTGGTAGAGTCTTTAGGGTTTTCTATATATAATATCATGTCATCTGCAAAGAGTGACAATTTGACTTCTTCTTTTCCAATTTGGATTCCTTTTATTTCTTTTTCTTCTCTGATTTCTGTGGCTAAAACTTCCAAAACTATGTTGAATAACAGTGGTGAGAGTGGACACCCTTGTCTTGTTCCTGTTCTTAGAGGGAATTCTTCCAGTTTTTCCCCATTGAGAATGATGTTGTCTTTTGGTTTTTCATATATGGCTTTTATGATGTTGAGGTAATTTCCTTCTATGCCCATTTTCTGGAGAGCTTTTATCATAAATGGATGTTGAACTTTGTCAAAAGCTTTTTCTGCTTCTATTGAAATGATCTTATGGTTTTTATCCTTCAATTTGTTGATATGATGTATCACGTTGATTGATTTGCGTATATTGAAGAATCCTTGCATCCCAGGGATAAACCCCACTTGATCATGGTGTATGATTTTTTTAATGTGCTGTTGCAGTCTGTTAGCTAGTATTTTGTTGAGGATTTCTGCATCTATATTCATCAGTGATATTGGTCTGTAGTTTTCTTTTTTTGTGATATCTTTGCCTGGTTTTGGTATCAGGGTGATGGTAGCCTCGTTGAATGAGTTTGGGAGTGCTCCGCCTTCTGCAATATTTTGGAAGAGTTTGAGTAGGATAGGTGTTAGCTCTTCTCGAAATGTTTGATAGAATTCGCCCATGAACCCATCTGGTCCTGGGCTTTTGTGAGTTGGGAGATTTTTAATCACTGCCTCAATTTCCGTACTTGTGATTGGTCTGTTCATGGTTTCTATTTCTTCCTGGTTCAGTCTTGGAAGATTGTATTTTTCTAAGAATGTATCCATTTCTTCCAGGTTATCCAATTGATTGGCATATAGTTGCTTGTAGTAGTCTCTCATGATGTTTTGTATTTCTGAGGTGTCCTAGTTTTAGATTTTTGAGGAATCTCCATACTGTTTTCCATAGTGACTACACCAATTTATGTTCCCACCAACAGTGTAGGAGAGTTCCTTTTCTTCCAAAGCCTTGCATATATGATATTCATAGACTTTTTGAAGATAGCCATGTTGATAGTTATGAGGTGATATTTGATTTTGGTTTTGATCTGCATTTCTGTGATAATTAGTGATGTTGAGCTTTTTTTATGGGTTTATTTTTATATATTGAGTAATGGATCTATAATCCATTTTATTTTATATATTCTAATCCCATTCTTTTACATGTAGCTGTCCAGTTTTCCCATCACCACTTATTGAAGAGACTGTCTTTTTTCTATTGTATATTCTGGGCTCCTTTGTCATAAGTTAATTGACCATAAGTGTGTGAGTATATTTCTGGGCTCTCTATTCTGTTCCATTGATCTATGTGTCTGTTTTTGTGCCAGTACCATGCTATTTTCATTACTGTAGCTTTATAATATAGTCTGAAGTCTGGGAGGAGTATACATCCAGTTTTGTTTCTTTTTTCTTTTTTCCCCTCAAGATTGCTTTAGCACTTTGGAGTCTTTCATAGGTCCAACTCTTGTTGAAGTGAGACTCTTGTTGAAGTGAGGTCTTACTTTCTTTTTATTTCTTCAGCTACTCTTTGTCTTTTGACTGGAAAATTTAGTCTATTTACATTTGAAGTTATTGATTGGTATGTACTTATTGCCATTTTGTTATTTGTTTTCTGGATGTTTTTGTAGTTATTTGTCTTTTCTTCTTTAATTTCTCCCCTTGTGGTTTGATGATTTTCTTTAGTGGTACGTCTGTATTCCTTTTTCTTCAGGTTTTGTATATATTGTAGGTTTTTGATTTCTGGTTACCAGGGGATTTGTATATGTTGACATATGACTATATCAACTTGTTTTAAACAGGTAGTCATTTAAGTTCAAACACATTCTAAAAGAGCTGCTATTTTTACTCCCTGACATTTTGTGTTTCTGATGTCATATTTTAAGTCTTCATATTTATCCCTTTCCTGAGTATTATAGTTGGTTTTATAATTTTTGTGTCTTTTAATTTTAATACTAGCTAATTTAAGTGATTGATCCTCAGCCTTTGCTATATGTTTGCCTTTACTAGTGGGATTTTTCCTTTCCCATTTAATCTTACTTCTTGTTATAGCGTTTTTCATTTAGAGAAGACTCTTTAACGCATCTTTTAGGGTCAGTTTAGTATTGATGAACTCTTTGTTTCCCTTTTCTTAAAAGTTCTTTATCTCTCCTTCAATTCTAAATCATAACCTTGCTGAATAGGGTGTCCTATATTACAGGTTTTTCCATTTCAACACCTTGAATATATCATGCCACTCCCTTCAGGCTACAAAGGTTTTGCAAAAAAATCACCTGATAGCCTTATGTGTGTTCCTTTGTATATGACTCTTTGTTTTTCTCTTGCTGCCTTTAGAATTCTCCCCTTAATTTTTGTCATTTTAATTATGATATGTCTTGATTTCAGTCTAGTTGAGATCATCTTGTTTGGGACCCTCTGTGCTTCCTGTACCTGGATATCTGTTTCCTTCTTCAGGTTTGGAATGTTTACAGCCATAACTTCATTAAATACATTTTTGACCCCCTTCTCTCTCTCTTAACCTTCTGGACCCCTATAATGTGAATGTTGATATGCTTGAGTTTGTCCCAGAGATTCCTTAATCTGTTCTCATTTTAAAGTTTGTTTTTCTTTTCTCTGTTCTGATTGGGTGATTTCCATTCGGTATTCTATCTTCCAGATCACTTATGTGTTCTTCTCTAGCACCAACTTGTTAATTCCTTCTAGTGTGTTTCTCATTTCAATTATTGTAGTCTGCATTCTGACTGATTGTCTTCTATATTTTTTTGTTCCTCGTTAAAATTCTCACCATGTTCATCTATTCTTTTCCCTAAATAAGCAATCTTATTACCAATGCTTTGAACTCTTTATCTGGTAAATTATTTATTTCTGTTTTATTCAGGGTTTTTTCTCTTGCTCTTTCAATTGAAACAATTCCTCTGCCTTCTCATTTTGCTTAACACTCTCTGTCTCTATGAAATTAGATGAAAGAGTTACCTATCCCAGTTTCAAAGAGGTGGCCTTGCATGGAAGTGTCCCTCTACAGTCTGCATGTGCCCAGTGGCTTTGGTGGGAGAGCTGGATCTGACGTGAACACAACTCGTGGCTTTGATCAGGGTGTGCTGGCAGCTGTCTCCTTGGTAGTAGGTGGGGTTGGATATGGAGGGGCTAGAGCCAGAGCCATGGGTAAGATAAAGTTTCTCTTCAGCTCAGTGGTTGTCATCGCACTATTGGGGGTGGGGCCACATTCCTAGTTGCTGGAGCAGAAACCCTGAGGTTTGGGTCCAAGCTGGATGTGTCCCCTTAATTGTCCCCATCTCCCAGAACCCCAGGAACCCTTGCCCCAGAAAAGACCATTGCTGAAGCAAGAGGGGCTGTTGCGGACAGCCTGACATCGGTTTGGGCACAGGCTATGTGGGCTCACAGCCCAGACCACTTGCAACTCACCGACTATGTAAACACCAGTAATGGTTGCCCCCACCCTTCTCAGATGCTCTTCTGAGTCTGAGCTACCTTTGTACTTCACATATGAGCTCTTTCCTCATCCACTACCATTCTCCCCAGTGTGGAGCTGTGGCATGAGGCAAGCAGGGTCAGAGTCATCATTTGGCTCAGGCTGGGGTGTGTGCTAGGGCTGTCCTGGGAAACCAGCCAGAGACCCCTGCAGTTTCAGTCCACCTCTGCCCCATTTTGGGAGTAAGAAAATGTGTGCACACACTCCTCACAAGTGGATTCCAGGCTTCCCACAGCCCTCCTGCTAGTCACACTGGCCCTCCAACCAGCCACGGGGGCTCATCCCTGTGTTGGACTCCAGGACTGGAATGCCCAACATGTGACTAGGACTGATTGCTCCCCAGGGAGGGTCTCTGCTGCTGTAATTCTCCTCCTTTCCTGAGTCTCCTTTCATAGGACAAGTCCTGAATCCAATCACTTTTCTTCTCTCCCCACCTGAATCCATGTGTATCCTTTTTACAGCCTTGGTTGTACAAGAGAATTTCTTTCAGTCTCCAGTTAATTTTCAGTGAGAATTGTTCCACACATAGATGCATTTTGTGGTGTTTGTAGGGGGGATGAGTTCCATGTCCTTCTACTCAGCCATCTTGATCTCCTACCCTAAAATGATAAATTCTTCTAAGGACATATGTTGCACTTACCTTCCGTGTTCCACAGCCACATACCCACACACAAAGTTTAATAATTATTTTTGATTGATTAAAATTGAAACGCTAATGCAGACTGAAAGCACTACATGTAGATAATTTGTATTTTCATGCAAGAAAGTTTTAGTAAATATACCAGACTTTCATCATTAATCAATAATCATGGTAAAGCAGAAATCTGTTTCTTACATATTTACTTTTAAATATTTACTTATATATTTGGCTGCATCAGGTCTTAGTTGTGGCATGAGAGATCTTCGTTGCTATATGTGGGATCTTTGTTGTGGGATGTGGGATCTTTAGTTGTGATGTTTGGGTTCTTAGTTGTGGCATATGGGATCTTTTAGTTGTAGCATGCAGGATCTTTATTGGCAGCATGTGGGAACTTTAGTTGAGGCATGCGAACTCTTAGTTGTAGCATGTGGTATCTAGTTCCCTGACCAGGGATTGAATCTGGGTACTTTGCATGGAGAGTGTGGAATCTTAGCCACTGGACCACCAGGGAAGTCTCTCTTACGTATTTTCTTTCTTTTTTTTTAAATATTTATTTATTTATTTGGCTGCATTGGGTCTCAGTTGCGACATGTGGGATCTTTTTACGGCATACAAGATATTTCATTGCAGTGCACCAGCTCTTCCTTGTGGCACATGGGCTTCTCTCTAGTTGTGGTGCATGGGCTCCAGAGTGCACAGCTCAGTAGTTGTGGTGTGTGAGCTCTCTATTTGTGGCATGTGGGCTCCATAGCATGTGGGCTCAGTAGTTATAGCACATGGGTTCTCTAGTTGTGGTGTGCAGGCTCTAGAGTGCATGGGGTCAGTAGTTGTGACATACAGGCTCTCTAGTTGTGGTGCATGGGCTCTAGAGCACAGGCTCAGTAGTAGTGGTGCATGGGCTTAGTTGCCCCATGGCACCTCTTACATATTTTCTTAAATGAATTTCTGACAAGAGAATTTTCCTTTAAGAATGATCTTGTATTCTGTGGTTAACATATGAAAAATGAATATAAGTCTGTGCTTTTTTAACCTTTATCATCCAAGTAATGGTCTTTTATAACCAGACTTCTGACTTCTGTTTCAGAAGTTTCCTTAGACACAGAATCCAATTTCATTTTTTCCAAACTGAAATTTTATACATGCTATCTGTACACACATAGGTAAACTGAAGTGGAAAACTAGAATGAATATTTTAGTGAGGTTGATAATTAGAATTTAATGAATGCATTTTACTCAATGGATATATCACTATTAAATTGTTTTGATAAATGTTTTTATTCCTTTCATTTTATGTTTTATATCTTTATTCTTACCAGTCTTTTGGAAGGGAGCTATAGTAAAATGCACCTAAATTTAAAAAATATATATATTTTGAATAGTATTATTGTGAAGTAATTAAAATAATTTATTATGAAAAGTCTGAGCTGATAAAGTACATTTTCAAATGCATTGATTTACTTGGTATAAGTTTGTGATATTCACAATAATTTTCATTTATAACATTTACATTAATTTGCTTCTGATTATTTGCTTGATAATGATATTTTACTTGTTTTTCAGCAGATATCTCATCAACTTTGGGTAGTGACATTAATATACACTTAAAAAATTTTGTTTTGATTCAAAGAAAAGGGAAAGAGGGTCAATCTATCTATCTCACAAAATTAAGAAGACTGAGGTTTTCACATAGTTTCAACATTAGCAATAGGCATCTTCAGCATGGCTTCAATTGGTATGTGTGGACCTGTTAATTTGGACATTGAATATTCAAAATCTATTAATCATTTTTAAAATAAAACATTTTCAGTAAACCTTACAATCCTAATCTTTTTAATGTTTACTATATTATATTTTCTGAGGAAAAATAATAGAAATATTTTCACCCAAAGAATATAATTGATAGCCATTGATTAATGTGTAAATTGATTCAATGATCTATAATTAAAAATGAGATACGTACTTTCTCTGAGCAGAGCATGATGCTCTTTTGCTTATCATCCTATTTTTCATCTAATATTTGAACAACTTCATAAACAAAATTATTATTGATTCAAAGAAATAACAAAATGCATTACTGTCCAAATTAGAAGCAAGAAAATTTTCTTTCTTCATTAGTGAGACCAACATATTTTTATTGTGAAATATTCACTCACTTTACTATAATTGCATTTAATTTTCCAACGGTATTTTAACTTTCTTTCAAAAAAATCTATGCAAGAAATTTAAAACATTACTTTCCCTAGATGGCATGTAAACAATATACACAATACTGTTTATCTTTTCTTATTAATTCACAAAGATAAATGAAAATAGATACGTGCCAGACTTCTCAATTTCATTCTAATGTGAAACATAATTTGATTGTCTCTTTGAATAACTTCTTTACTTGGAGATTAATCATTACAGAAGATGAAAATGTTTTTAATTTTTATTTTATATTGGAGTATACTTGATTTAAAATGTCTGTTAGTTTTAGGTGTAGAGCAAAGTGATTTAGTTTTATATATATGTATATATCCATACTTTTTTCAGATTCTTTTCCTATATAGGTGATTATAGACTATTGAGTAGAGTTGCCTATGCTATACAGTAGATCCTCATTGATTGATTATGTATAGTAGTGTGTATATGTTAATCCCAAACTCCTAGTTTATCCCTTCCCCCATTTCCCCTTTGGTAACCATAAATTTCTTTTCTGTGTCTGTGAGTCTCTTTCTGTTTTATATATAAATTCAATTGTATCAGTTTTTAATTTCCACATATAAGTGATATCATATGATATTTGTTTCTGTCTGACTTACCTCACTTAGTATGATAATCTCTAGTTACATCCATGTTGCTGAAAATGGCATTATTTCATTCTTTTTTCAATGGCTAATAGTCCATTTATATATTTATCACATCTTCTTTATACATTCATCTGTCAATGGACATTTAGGTTGTTTCCATGTCTTGGCTATTGTGAATAGTGCTGCTATGAACATTGGGGTGTGTTTTCTCAAATTGTAGTTTTGTCCAGACATATACCCAGTAGTGGGATTGTTGGATCATATGGTAACAATATTTTTAGTTTTCTGTGGAACCTCTATACTATTCTCCATAGTGGCTGTACTGATTTACATTCCCACCAACAGTGTAGGAGGGTTCCCTTTTCTCCACACCCTTTCCAGCATTTATTAATCGTAGACTTTTTATGATGGCCATTCTCACTGGTTTGAGGTGATATCTCATTGTAGTTTTGATTTTCATGTCTCTAATAATTAGTGATGTTGAGCATTTTTTCATGTACTTTTTGGCCATCTGTATGTCTTCTTTGGAGACATGTCTAGTTAAATATTCTGCCCAGTTTTTTATTGGGTTGTTGGTTGTTTTGATATTGAGTTGTATGTGCTATTTGTGTATTTTGGTAATTCATCCCTTGTCAGTTGTATCATTTGCAGATATGTTCTTCCATTCTGTGGGTTATCTTTTTGTTTTGTTTGTGGTTTCCCTTGCTGTGCAAAAGCTTTTAATTTTAATTAGATCCCATTTGTTTATTTTTGTTTTTATTTTTATTACTCTAGGAGGTGGATTCAGAAAAATATTGCTTTGACTTATTTCAAAGAGTGTTCTGCGTATCTTTTCCTCTAAGAATTTTATAGTGTCTGGTCTTAAATTTAGGTCTTTGATCCATTTTGAATTTCTTTTTGTGTATGGTATTATAGAATGTTCTAATTTCACACTTTTACACATGGCTGTCTAATTTTCTCAGCACCACTTATTGAAGTGACTGTCGTTGTTATAAATTCTTGCCTGCTCTGTTGTAGATTAATTGACCAGAGATGCATGGGTTTATTTCTGGGTCTTCTATCCTGTTTCATCGATCTATAAGTCTGTTTTTGTGCCAGTACCATACAGTTTTGATTACTATAGCTTTATAGTAGGGTCTGAAGTCAGGGAACCTGATTCCTCCAGCTGCACATGACTTAAGTGACAAATTAGAACAGAAGGACTTAATTGATATTTATAGATTATTCCATCCAAAAGCAGAATACACATTCTTCGCAAGTGCACATGGGACATTCTCCAGGACAGATCACATGCTGGGCCACAAAGCAAGCCTTGGTAAATTTAAGCAAATTGAAATCATATCAGGCATCTTTTCCTATGCCAATGCTATGATATTAGAAATCAGCTACATGAAAAAAAAACAAAAACTGTAAAAACCACAAACACATGGAGGCTAAACAATATGCTACCAAACAACCAATGGATCATGTGAAGAAATCAAAGAGAAAATTAAAAAATACCTAGAGACAAATGAAAATAAAAACATGAAGATCCAAAACCTATGGGATGCAGCAAAAGCAGTACTAAGAGGGAAGTTCATAGCAATACAATCTTACCTCAGGAAACAAGAAAAAAACCCAAATAAATAACCTAATATTACACCTAAAGCAGCTAGAGAAAGAAGAACAAACAAAACCCAAAGTTAGCAGAAAGAAAGAAATCATAAAGATCAGAGCAGAAATAAATGAAATAGAAACAAAACAATAGAAAAGATCAATGAAACTAAAATCTGGTTCTTTGAAAAGATAAACAAAATGGATAAACCTTTAGCCAGAATGATCAAGAAAAAAAGAGTGAGTGCTCAAATCAATAAAATTAGAAATGAAAAAGGAGAAGGTATAACTGATACTACAGAAATATTAAGGATCATAAGAGATTACTACAAGAAACTATACTATGGACAACCTAGAAGAAATGGACAAATTCTTAGAAAGTTACAATCACCCAAGACTGAACCAGAAAGAAATAGAAAATATGAACAGAGCAGTCACAAGTACTGAAATTAAAACAGTGATTAAAAATCTTCCAACAAACAAAAGTCTAGGACCAGATGTCTTCACAGATGAATTCTGTCAAACATTTAGAGAAGAGTTAACAAGTATCCTTCTGAAACTATTTCAAAAAACTGCAGAGGAAGGAACACTTGCAGACTCATTCATGAGGCTGCCAATCCTCTGATACCAAAACCAGAGAAGATGAACTGTTTAGTATGTGGGTTTTTATATGTTTACATTATTATCACTATTTTAGAAGTAGAAATTAATTTTAAATAATTTCAGAATATAAATATTCCCTTAGGAATTTAGATCATGAGTATTATTATAGTATATTAATGAATTACAAAGGGACTTTCAATAATTCATCATTATGATTATAAATCCATAACTACAATTGTTACTTGGGTTCCACCCAATGCTAGTAATGAAGTAATAAGTCACATTTCATTATTCAATTTTTTCCCTTAGTAGTGAGTGTCCAGGTTTTTTGTCAGAAGGAATATAGAGTTTCTCTTACATTTTATGACACAGGGAATATAGAAAGTTAAAAATCTTTCATGAACTTGGTCAGATATCTGTTCCATCATTTATAAACCCATCTAATTAATTCATCCAAATCTGAAATACTTTGTGCTACTCTCTATATTTTTTATGCTACTCTGTATATAGTTTTCTTTTGGTCTTAAGACTTATAATCTTATATACTACATAAAACAATTATTTATTGTATTTATAGTTTATTGACTGATTTTCTATATATAATGTAAGCTTCTTAAGGAATGGCATTTTTCTTAACTTCTTAATGATTCTGAAACAATATAACATCCATATGCAAAAAGAAATGAATAATGCTCTATCCCTTGCATCATATAGAAAAATTACCTCAACATGGATTATAACCCTAAATGAAAACCTAAAACTACAAAACTTCCAAAAGAAAAAAATAAAAGAAAAACTCTTTGGGACCTCAGGTTGGGCAAAATTTCTTATACTTAATAGGAAAAGTGTGACCTATAAAAGAAAAAATATGATAGATTAAACTTTATCACTGCTTTTTCATGATGAAAAGCATTGTTGACAGTGAAAAAATTAGACAGACTGGGAGAATATATTTGCAAAGTGTATAGCTGATAAAGAATTTTTATCAATAATCAAGTATAGAAATTACAAACCTCAATTGTAGGAAAATATCATACTAAAAACAGGCATAAGTTTTTGACACAATACCAGAAAAGCATTTAAAAAGGTATTCAATACTACTGTAACTAGAGAATTGCATATAAAAACCACAATAAGATACTATTACATACCATCATGATGGGATGTAAAGAAAATGACCAAGTCCTGGTGAGGCTGCATACAAGGGGAACAGTCATCCATTGCTGGTGGGGATTTAAAACAGAATAGCAGTTTGAGCAAAGACTTTGCAGTCTCATAAAAGGAAACACTCAGAGAAATACAGTTGAAGGCAGAATGATATACCAAGACACAAGGAGCAAAATGCTAAAAGTGAAATAGAAAATAACAAATTCGGTGAAGACCTGAAACAACTGAAACTCTCAATTATTTCTTCTGGAAGAACATAAGAATAAAACCACTTTGAGAAGCTCTCAGCAGTATCTGCTACCCAAGAAGATATGTAGATCCTATAGTCCAGAAACTTTACTTCCAGGCTTGTGATCAGTGGAAAAGTGTGGAGAGACTCACACAAGTGTGCAAGAATATTCAGAGAAGCTCTGTGCATTATAGCTCCAAAATAGAAACTGCCCAAATGTCCATCAAAATTACTATAATGGGTACCAACAGCAGAGAGGAGCCTGAGTTATAAAAATGCATTTACCATCATCATGGTTGTGTCTCATTGTGTCATGTGCCGTGTTTTGATTGTACACATGCACATGACATACCTTACTACAGTGCATAGTTTTGAAAGTCAAAGACAATAGTTTGCTTATATAGGGTTTTGAACTGTAATATTAGCTAGCAATATCATTTTTATGATATTAAAAAATTTTTTTTAAATTTATACGTTATTGTGGGAGTATTTTGTCATTTTTTCTTTTCATGTAATATGGCAAATCTTCACTCCTGGGCAATGATTTTGGTGTATCTGATTTCACCCTTTTTAATAAAGTTAAATTTCACTCTCCTTTTGAACAGCTATCACAGAGAGGCCCCATCTGTGACTATGCTCCTGGTTTCCCCTAAGTCAGCACCAAAGAATGATCAAAGACAGAAACAAAGATCCACTTGTGGATACAATAATGAATATTATAAACCATTATAACAACCTCAGTTACACACCTCTCAGCAGTGTCTAGAGAATTATTAGGCCATCATAAAGTTTCAAAAAATAACTTGGAAAAAGTAGAACAGGTTACAATTTTGTAGCACAGGTAATGTTGGGTTTTTTTTTTTTAATTTTAATAAAAAACTTTAAATGATCCCTTATGATGGTTGTAGTAGAAAATTTAACTGACACTGTAAAGCCGGAGTTCAAGAAATTTTGCTTGCCTAGGACTCTGGTTATCATAAATTTCATCATTAAACTTTTACCCTTAGCAAAGACTTCATATAAGACAGAAAGCTGATATTTCAGAGTCAGGAGAAAGTACATTATTTATCTGAGTAGCTGTATTTTAGGGAAAACTTCACAAGCATGCAAATACAAAAAAGAACATTTACCTGAAAATGGGAGACATGAAGTAGCTGTTCTATTTTTATTTTTAATAGGTCTACTAATAATACATAGAAATTTTGTCAGGGGGCTTCCCTGGTGGCGCAGTGGTTAAGAATCTGCCTGTCAGTGCAGGGGACACAGGTTCGATCCCTGCTCCAGGAAGATCCCACATGCCGTGGAGCAACTAAGCCCGTGAGCCACAACTATTGAGCCCATGTGCTGCAACTACTGAAGCCCACGTGCCTAGAGCCTGTGCTCTGCAGCAAGAGAAGCCACGGCAATGAGCCCTCGCACCACAACAAAAAGTAGCCCCCGCTCGCAGCGACTAGAGAAAGCCTGCATGCAGCAATGAAAACTCAACACAGCCAATAAAAAAATAAATAAATTTATAAAAAAAATTTTGTCAGTGTATACAAAAGTTTAATAAAAATATTTACTGTTCAAATTCAAATTATAGATGGAAATAAGAGATTATCAAACTTCATAAATAGCAATAAGTTTATAAGCATTTACCAATATCTATTTGTATTCAAAGGGGTGATATGATGATAATGAACTGGCTTTAGACTTATTCTTTCTTTAAAGCTGATTCCACAAGGTTCTCTGAAAGATGATATTATGTTATTCTATATCAGTGCTTCTCTGGGTGTTCTGTAACTTGACTTTAAATAATAGGTATTCATTTCAAACTTTTCACTAATCTTCACATTAATGTGGTTTTGCTCTCTTATAAAATGTCTGATTTAATTAAGAAACTGAATCTCATTAGTGAGAGAATAGGAATTGTAAAACAGCAAGAAGCAGCTCTCATCTATTGCTGGTAGAAATGAAAAATGGTACAGCTACTTTGGAAGATAGTTTGGCAGTTTCTTACAAATCTAAACATAGTCATACTATCCAATTCAGTAACTATGCCTCTAAGCATTTACCCAACTGATCTGAAAACATATCCCTACACAAAAACCTGCATGTGAATGTTTATAGCAGCTTTATTCCTAATTGCCAAAAACTGGAAGCAACCCAGATGTCTTTAATACGTGAAAGGAAAAACAAACTACTATACATCCATTCAATGGAATATTATTTGTCCATAAAAGAAAACATGTTATTAAGCCACAAAAGGACATGGATCAACCTTAAATATGCATTGGAAGTAAAACAAACTACTCTGAAAATGCTACACACTGTATGATTCCAATTGTACGATATTCTGGAAAAGGTAAATCTGTTAATGAAATGGAGCTATATGTAATGAGGTGGATAGACCTAGAGTCTGTCATACAGAGTGAAGTAAGCCAGAAAGAGAAAAACAAATACTGTATGCTAACTCATATATACAGAATCTTAAAAAAAAAAGGTACCGATGAACCCAGTGACAGGGCAAGAATAAGGATGCAGATACAGAGAATGGACTGGAGGACACGGGGTTGGGGGGTGGGGCACGGGGGGCGAAGGGGAATCTAGGACGAAATGAGAGAGTAGCATAGACATATATACATACTACCAACTGTAAAATAGATAGCTAGTGGGAAGTTACTGTATAACAAAGGGAGATCAACTTGATGATGGGTGATGCCTTAGAGGGCCAGGACAGGGAGAGCGGGAGGGAGTTGCAGGAGGGAGAGGATATGGGGATATATGTATAAATACAGCTGATTCACTTTGGTGTACCTCAAAAGCTGGTACAAGAACGTAAAGCAATTATTTTCCAATAAAGAGCTTAAAAAAAAAAAATCCACAGGACTTCCTAGGTGGTGCAGTAGTAAAGAATCCACCTGCCAATGCAGGGGACACAGGTTCGAGCCCTGCCCAGGGAAGATTCCACATGCCGCGGAGCAACTAAGCCCGTGTGCCACAACTATTAAGCCTGTGCTCTAGAGCCCGTGAGCCACAACTATTGAGCCCATGTGCCACAACTACTGAAGCCCACGTGCCTGGGGCCCGTGCTCCACAACAAGAGAAGCCACTACAATGAGGAGCCTGCGCACCACAATGAAGAGTAGCCCCCTCTCGCAGCAACAATGACCCAACGCAGCCAATAAATACATAAAATAAAAAAAAAGAAAAAAATTCATGTTTAAAAAAAAAAAAATCCACAGCCTGCCAAGGGTTTGGGGAGAGGGGACTACTGTTTTACTAGGTAAGGCATGTGGATTTTTGTGTGGGGAGGGTGAAACTATTCTGTATGACACTGTAATAGTGGATGCAGGACATGCATTTGTCCAAAACCCATAGAATTTTACAGCACAAAGAGTGAACCTTAACATATGCAATTAAAAAATCATTTAGGAGATCAAGGATGACAGTTTGGAATGTGGAATGTGACAACACAGTCTAACAATGAATCCATGTTCAGTGGGTGGTGGGAGCCAGGCTTCCAAGTATTGGAGAGGAGGTTTACAGATAAGCAAAAGGAGCAGGTATGGCATGCCCCAGGTGGTGATGGATTGCAGTGGGAGACATCAGTATGAACTCATATGAACTTAGTATAGACACAGATGATTACATACAGCTATAATTATAGATATCTGTGTATTCATGAGTTAGTATACATGCATATATTTCCTTTCTCTGTCAGCTGAGAGGGTCTAAAAGCAATAACACTCCAGTAGCAGTGGTTACACTTAGCACTCAGATCTTGGTGTCTAATATTATTATCTAGTGAAAGAAAACAGGGCTTTTAGAGAGATGGATGATTCTAGGACTGGGCAGGAAATACACAAGATGAGCCTGGACTATCTTTTAATGCCAGAAAGAAAAAAAAATGAGCAAAAAATGATGAGAGCTTGTCAGGGACACAGAAGCCAACTGAAAGATTACCTGATGTTTAAAGCTGGAAGAATTTAAGCAACATTATAAATAACATATCATTAGATTATAATCTAAAGTATAAAATAAATATCTATGAGCTCATACTGATATAAGTAAATGATTGAATAAATACATAAGGGGGAAGAGACAAATTTTCCATGCAGAAAAATTCCCAATAATGTATGTAGTCTGTTCTACAAGAGGTGGAACATAGGTAACTTCCTACCCTTTAAGTGTTGACTGCACGTAGCAACTTCCTTCCAAAGAGCACGGCATGGAGAGGGAATAAGGGGAGGAATTTACTAGTGGATAAATCAGACCAACCCTACCTCAGCTAGGTGATCAAGGTTAACATCTTAGTGATAAGGCATGTTGATAGTATAAACTCTTGGTATCCTGTGACAATTTGGCATTTTCACCTCTGTGGTCTTCCCCCCAAAACATAACCCTGGTCTAATTGTAAGAAAAACATTAGACAAATCCTGGTTGAGGCGAATTCTACAAAATACCACCTGACCATTACCCCCCAAAGCTGTCCAGGTCATCGTTAGAAAAGTCTCAGAAACTGTCACAGCCAAGGGAAGTCTAAGGAGAAATGATGCCTAAATGTAATGTGGGGTCCTGGAACGGACAAAGGATTTTCAGTAAAAACTAAGGAAATTTGAATAAATTGTGGGCTTTAGTTAGTGATCATCAATATTGATTGATATATCAATATCAATATTGATTGTAGTTGATGTGTCATATAAATATAAAATGGGGAAACTGGCTTCACTTTATCTTTTCAATTTCTTGGCAATCTAAAACATCTCTAAAATTATTTTTAAAAGTAAGAAGAGGTAAAGAAAAATGGAAACTATGGACCAATGAAACAGATTTGATTTATATGGAGCTTTGAGCCATATGACCATATCCAAGATTATAAACAAGAGAATTTGGCAGGAATATATAATGTCAACTTTATTAACTGAAATCTCTTCAAGATGACACACACTTTTAGGCATCGGGAATCTTGTTAAATTTTTCAACATGTAAGATTCAGTGGAGGAACTAAGTATAGTCTATATAGCTCTTTCACACATTTATCCCAAAATCAATGGGAACAGAATATTTAGTAAAATGTCTGAATAAAAATGTTGAAATAGTTGTTACTCTCACAGAAACCTTGCTCTAATATTTTATATGGGGGAAAAAGTTGTATATCCTAGAAAGAAATGCTTAGTATAGTTGCTTTAAGAAGTGAGATCCAGGGACCTTCCTGCTGGTGCAGTGGTTAAGAATCTGCCTGCCAGTGCAGGGGACATGGGTTCATCCCTGGTCCGGGAAGATCCCACATGCCGCAGAGCAACCAAGCCCATGTGCCACAACTACTGAGCCTGCACTCTAGAGCCACAACTACTGAACCTGCACTCTAGAGCCACAACTACTGAAGCACACGCACCTAGAGCCTGTGCTCTGCAACAAGAGAAGCCACTACAATGAGAAGCCTGCGCACCACAATGAAGAGTAGCCCCTGCTCTCTGCAACTAGAAAAAGCCTGCACACAGCAACAATACCCAACACAGCCAATAAATTAATTAATTAAAAAAAGAAGATCCATTTATCTTTATAAGATAAAAATAGAGGTTGTCATTTAGAAAAAGATATAAATTCCTATAGAAATTGTGAATATTTTTCCTAGGAAAAATTTGGTGCAGGGAAGGTAAAACCATTCAAGGGAACGGGATTTATTGTAAGTATTTATTCATCTGTTACAGATTACTCAGTCTGCCCAGAAAGTAGAGATTCTCTTAAAAAAAAGGAAGAAAATCTTTTTACAGAGGGATGTTCTGCATAAAAAACATACAAACCCTAAGTAAACACTCGATGGGTTATAGCAATGAACACAGCTGTGTAACCAAGGCGCAGTCAAGAAAGAGGATTTCTAGTGACACACAACTCTCTCTTGCACGTCCCACCTTCCGTCTTATCTAACATACCTACATATAACAAATTTTTTGAGTTCTGGTTAGGTTCAAGCTTGAATTTTGAAAATGAAATAATTTACATATGTTTGTGAATACAGTTATCCAGGATGTATTTTGTGTGTGGCTGACTTTAATTCAATGTTATATCAGTGAGATTCATCAGGTGATGTGCAAAGTTAATCTTAATTTTGATTGCTGTATAGTATTTTGATGTATGGGTATTTAGAGATTATTTATCCATTTCTTGACAGTGGGTACTTGGATTGTGTCCAGGCTGGTGCTGGTGACATGTGTTTACACATCCTACAACTTCCTTTCAACCTTTCTAAGCTATTCCTGGGACCATTATTCCAGAGGGGCCACCCTCAACCCATCAGCACAGACTTTAAGGCAAAGTTTCTGCAGACAAGTTATTTCAATTTTTCTTTTACTTATGGAGGTTAGGGGACAAGTAGGCAATATATTTTGCCTTTGTTTTTAGAAGAAATTGTTTCTGGATATAGAATTCCATGCCTGGTCATATTAGCACACTTAAATATTTTAACAAGTGTCTGATCAAGGAAACTATGTGTATGTTATCAAATAAGACAGCAATTACTACTGAGATAAAAGTAACTGCTTGTAGTAAAATATCACTTTCTTCAAAACTTTAGAAATTCAGTTATTATGTTTGTGTTTAGAAATTGAGTTATATTCAGTTATATATTAACATGAATCTTGTTATTTAATCATACTTAGAGATATTTTAGTTATGGTTTATATGAAATATTTTAAATTCCAGGGAGCTAGAAGCCTGTATATTTGTTTGATAATTTGCTTCTTCGGGTCAAATTACCAAAACACTGTTTTTTGTTGTTGTTGTAAAGTTGAATTGAGAAGTATTAAAAATATCCATTTAATTTTCAAAAGGTTATCTTATGCAAATTAACTTTATTCCATATAATGTTCTATAAAAAATTTCATCAGCTCAGAATTTTACTTTTGTATGAGCATTTTAAGTCCTACAGAGGTAAACCGACTACAGATTATATGTTATCAATTTATAGCATTCTTTTGTATTGAAGCTACTGTACCAAGAGAAAGGAAGATAATAAAACTTTGTGTTAGTCAGGACTCTTAGTTTTCCACTACAAAATCCAAATTAATCCTTAACTTAAATTTAAATTAAAAACTAATCCATTTGTTCACCTGAATATATTATGAGAAATCATGGGGGGATTTAACCTTAGGGATGGTTGGAACCCCTGTGCCTGGACATTGCAAATATCTCTTTTCTTTTCTCATCCCTGCCTCTTCCTGAACGTTGCCTCATTCATGAAGCCGGGCTCTCCTAAAGGCAGGCTCGCCTCTTTACAACTTCTAAACCAGAGGAGTGTCTTGTCTATAAATCTAACCAGGAAAATGTCCAAGAAAGACTTTAATGTCTCAGCTCACCTTCTCTGGACCAATCAGTATGATGTGAGTGGTGTATTAGAATTCTTCCAAATTTGGTTAGATGTCCACTTCTGAAGTCAGGGGCTGGCTGGCAAACCAGAACAGAATTACTTGGTTAGAGCGAGAAAGGATGAGTTCCTCGTATAAAGGAGGCAAGCTGTTGTCTGAATAATCCGAGAAAAAGAAGTGCATGTGTACTGAACATAATAACTACCAATGATAATATTTTGCACTGAGAATTACACTGACAGAAATCTTCTTCTTACAGTTCAAGATAGTTTTATGAGAGATTGAACGCATTTAAAATGACTAATTTCAACAGGACCATGTAGGAGCAGCCATAATTTCACACTAATGCTAGAGTTCTAACATTTCATGTTTTCCTGTGTTTTATCCTCTTCTTTTATGCTTTTCTCACAAGTATCTTTTCTTCCTCATTATCATGATAAATCCTAAGAGAAACTTTGAAATTTCATTATGTCACTCAATGTTGACTATAAAGATCAGTAAGGAACTAACATTCCACCACACATGGTCCTAGCTAGCAAAAGCACTTAGATAGATGTCTGCTGGTGCCACTAAAAGGATATCATTTTATTATGTCTTCCCACATTTGTCTGCCTCTGAGACAGAAGGCATGAAGCGTCACATGTGGGTATTTTCCCCATCATCTCATTTTGCCAAGGACAGAAATGTGAAGGTGATAAAGAGGAGAGGCTGGTGGTGGGGAGATAAGGTGACAAAGCACTAAAGGTAACTTCCAGCAGCGGTAGGTGGAGGACGGATGCAAGGGAGCCGCACAGGCCCTGTGCGCACCCTCCTAGGACCTCTTAGAAAAATACTGCTGTCAAAGTCCGTTCATCTCAAATAATGACACATCACATGGCGTACTATTTTGAAAAGACCTTGGAGCATGTCCAGTGACAGAAGCCTATGAAATGGGTTAAGTGGGGCTGGCATCTCTGTTGGTATTTTTCTGCAAACTTGCTTTTCATCATACAGAATTTCATGAATGTATTATTTTGGAGCTCACAGATGCTGATACAGCTTTATAAGAGCTAGAATGTAGCATGCACTGGGGGCTTTTGTAATGAAAAGGCGCAATTTCCCAATCCAAAAAGATGTGTATAAGAAAACTGACTTGGAGTAACTCACTTAACTTTGCAGGTTATCAGTATGCGATATTTATATTTAAATCTGAAAGATGTTTCTGTAATATAAGTTTATCATTTTAAAATGTAAAAGAATTCTACTTAAAATAAAATTTTAAATTAAGAATATATTTTTTCACTTATTCATACTGGCTTAAAGCATTGGGAAAAAAAAAAGGAGTCGCGGACACTATAAATGTATGAGCAGAATAGAATATGAATTCATTTTTACCACCCCATATTATAGTTGTGGTTTATAGAACATTATTTCAGAGGTCAGAGAAATCAGACTTTCCCTGTATATTATCATAATGTGCATGTTTTTTTATCAGCAGTTTATAAAGTGAAATTGAGAAAGGCATTGGGATTTCTATATATTTATATCTGCACAAGTACATTAATAGTGTATGTATATAAAGCAATAAATAGGAATAAAGTTGTAAAAAATAGCTAATATGGGTCTAAATATCTAGTATATAAAATTATATATACACTCATAAAAATGTGCACAACTGTGATTCACATCTAAAATCCACAGAATGCTATTCTGATCCTCCCCTCCTGAACACTGCAACTTGTATTCACCTAAATGTTTTAAATAAGGGAAGTCACAAAAAGGTAATAAATTAACATAGCTGTAAGCCTAAATTCAGTATTGTTTAGTATGGAATTCTTGTTGGGAGCTTAGTATATATTAAGGGCTTTACATACATCATCTCATTTTATCCTCATTTCAAAGGAGATTTCTATTTTAATCCTCAATTCTGACAAAAGGAAATGGAAGTTTAGACAGACTAAACAATTTCCCCAACAAAAAGTAAAAACAAAACTATTCAGTGCCTGGCTCTGAATCTACTTTTTCCAAATTCCAAAGCTGATGTTTTTAACCTTTTATTGTATATGCTTCTACAAATTGTATTCACAGATTTAATGAGTACCTAGCATGAGATCTACCTGTGGAATACTTACATGTTAAAATGAGTTTGACTTTGGAAAGCTAAGATGCAGTTTCTCTCTCTCTTTCTAAAAGTTGAAACCCTAATATTTGGTACCAACATTTGAGAATGGTTTTATTCTAACATCCATTTACTCATTTAATTATTTAACCAAGTTTTATTAAGGTCCAACTATGTCCCAAGAGCTGTTTTAAGTACAGTTGATATAGCAGGAAAAAAAATTAAACAGACAAAAATCCTTTCCCCCATGGAAATAAAATTCTGGAGGAGAGAGATAGGTAATTAATTAAATAAGCATCTATCTATCTATCTACCTATGTCATTTTAAATGGTGAGATATTCCATGGAGAAAAATTTTTAAATTAAATAATAATAAAAAATAAAGAAAGATTAACAGGATATGTTAGGGGATTGCAATTTGAAATAGAACATTTGGAGAAGTCCTCCCTAAGGAGGTGAGCAAACACTCCAGTGTTGCTGAGTAGGGAACCAGGTGGATATCTGGGGAAAGAGCATTCCCGGGAAGGAACTGAGAGTATGAAGATGGAAATGTGTGTGGAATGTTCAGTGAAGAACCAGGTATCAGAACTGGATGGGAAAGCAAGGTCAAGAAAAGTTTTCTTGTTGTTGTTTGCTTAGTATAAAAAATTATTTCATTTCCTCTAAGATTAGAAAATTTGAAGATGCAGGAGGGACAAGGGGAATTGCAGAAAGAAGTTCCATGGATAAGTAGGGAGACAGGGAAGCTGGTACAGGAGTGACGGGCACCTGCCTTTCCTGGAAACATAGGCAGTCTGTCCATAAAGAGTCTAAGAGAAAGTAAAAGTACGTGGGTGTATGGAGGTAAATAGATGGGGTGGTAAACACCTGCAAATTACCTCCCCTGATTGCTTCCATTTTCTCAGAAACTTAGGAAGTGAGGTCATCACTTACAAGGACAGAGGAAGAGGGTTTGCATAGATGAAATCTATGTAGAATCGACATACAAAATAATTACAGAATGCAGCAAAGAGATGGGGTAATATGACGGCTTGTTAGCATTGAGTGCACCTGAGAGAAAGAGGTGTGGAAGCAGACCTCCACAGCCAGGTGGTGATGTATCTTTTTCCAGCCACATTCTGCTATGTTTCCTGTTAGACTACATATTCTCTCTAGATAATAGGAAAAATTTACTTAATAGCTCTGCCAGAACCACTTGATGGCCCCAAGAAAAACCACTATTTACAGGTTATGGCTTAATCACAGTTTGAATTTGACAGCAAAACCTCAGGTCAGCATGTGGTCCTGCTGCTCTGATCTCTGGAGAAAACATGGCAATTAACTCTTCTTCCAAATCTGTGCAACATGCAGGCTCAGGTGAAATTTTCAGGATCGTATTTAATTGAATTAAATATATAACAAATGATATTTCTTCATATATGTGCATCTTAATTTCAAGTTTAATAACTTGGAGAGTGTTGTCTGTTACCCTCCTGGCAAGAACTGTTCTTGAGGTATTCTTAGAGTCCACACTCTAATGATTGAAAATAGTGATTTCTTAGAACAAAAGCCAAAAACTAGGAGCTGACAGGAGTGACAGAACAGGCATCTAATCTCCAGTCATAAAATAGGAGTGAACACTATGATTTGTAAGTAACACAGATTTCTTTCTCATACGTCTGTTAAAGACTCAAATTTTTCAATCAACATCTCCATATCCATCACTGTTGATGAAATAAAAAGCTTGCCAGGAAGTCCATCACTTAAAACCTGCATTTTTGACTGCACAAGCAATTCAAAGCTCTTAAGGAAATTACTTTAAGGAGATAAAACATCTTACTTTTGGGGGCTGAAATTTTCAGTAGGGAACCATAAAATAGAAATATTGTTATCTTTTGAAGTTCCCAAATTACATCATAAGCATAAAAATATGCTCAACAACTATTTTTAACTTCAATAAGAAATTGCAGTATTTTCCCTTCCTGAGATCTTATTTTTAATTGAAACAGTAGCTGAGGAACTGTGGCTGTCAACAGCCTCTGGTGGGAAAGCTGTCCATTAAGTGAAATTCTTGACAATTGACCATCTGGGATTTTTCCTGATGAATTAGCTTTCTGAAACCTGTGTAATGTCATCGTTTATCCCATGTTATCTTGAGGGTAAATACTAACAGGTGCACTTCTCTCTCTCTATTTTAAGCTAACATAGCCTTTCCACTTTTAGTCATAAACTCATAAGACCTCTTTTTTTCTTCATTCACACAAGCTCTAAGGTCAGGGACACGGCCCATCAACTATTATAATATTTACAGAAGTCACTCACAGAGTCTAAACTACAAGTTTTTAGACACTGAATGTCTTGACCATGTGATGTTCCCTTGGGTCACTTTCATTGTCTTTTTGTTCTAAGGGAAGCTTACGGCTATATTACCATTCAGCCAAGTAACGACTGTGTCTTTATATATTTTCCTATCAGGTTACTCCCAGAGCACAAAAATTGGCAAGTGCCTCACTGGAAAGGAGAAAAAAAGTCTGCAAAATGCTGACACAACATATGATACTCACAGTCATTAAACTGTAAGGAAATTAAGCCTGTAATAATAATAGTTTTGAATTTTAAATGTTCTGTAATTTATGAATGCCTATTATAGAATTAATCTCACACAATCTTATGTACATTTCAGGAAGCCTAGATAAAGCTATGACACCAAAAGCATACAGATATTTTAACCCTTACTTAATCTGCAATGCAAGGTTTTATATAGTTAGGTATAATTGTTACTTTCAAAAGAAGTTTGTTGTGATGAATATAAATCCCAAAGTAAGTTTCATAAGTGCTTTTTAATAAAAATATTATAAAAATTTTATACTAATACTACAGCATCAATTACTTCATTATGTTTGCTACATCTGTCAATAAAATAATTATATTTTGATATTTATAATTAATATTACAGCAAGCTATATTCAATGTCAGCTCTTAAATGCTTTCAATTTCATTTAACAGGTTAAAAAATCTGATAAAACTTAAAAATAATTATAATGTAGGATAATTTATAGAATTCTTAATAGACCAACACAGTGATTACAGCAGAGTGATAGCCATTTCTAATATATATAGTGTAGATATTTCTGTATATTTCCCTGAACTCTTCATGGAAGAAGGCATTTAGTATAAAGCTGAATGGTGATTAGGTTCTATGAAAATCCTGGGTTGACATCTATAGGAAGAAAACTTTAAAAACCAACATTATGATAAAAGTTTAAAATTTAAACCCCTAGACTCAGGTGTACAGACCTTCTTCTTTCTCCACTTCTTTCTCTATCTCATCCTCCCTCCCTCTTTCCCTCCCTCCTTCTTTCTCTCTTTCTCTCTTTCAACAAAATTGTTCAAATTTCTCTGGCTACCATTCAATCAATATTAAAAGAAAAAAGGAAATTGATCTTGCCACTACACGACAACTCTGAATCTTTCAATTTAACATTTGGTGTCTTTAGGATTACTTAGGCTTGCTTTTCCCTCCTTCCTAATCTTTTCTCTGTTCTGAGTGGCCTGTAGTTGTGGGGGAAACCATGTCATGTCATAGTGGCGAGAGAGGATGCTCTGACACGTCTGCTTTCCCTCAGCTGTTACGGCCATCTGCTGAGAGTGGAGTTGACAGGACAGAACTTTCTGATATGTGTCAGCTCCACTGCTTCTGTTGTTCCCTCTGCAGCTTCTGGTTATAAAGTCCTTTTGCTTCACACCCAGCTCTCTTCAAGTTCATGGACTCTGTGAGTCACCTCTTGGCCTCAAGGACACATGTGGGAAAGACTTGGTCTTGCCCAATTTAGCACTGGGGTGGGGTGTCCTTTTTAGTTCTCTCACCGCTTGAAGATGCCCTCCCACTGAGTCTACCGTGGGACTGCCGTCCACATTCAGACTGGGAATTTCCCTGGAAGCCTCCAGCTAGAGTTCCAGAGGTGAAGTGGGAAATCACATCTCTATTTTCAAATCCTCTTCAATGTGTCTGGGTCCCATTACCATCCTCCCATCCCTGAGGTACCTCCCAGGTTTGAAGGACTCGGGACTCATCTAACTCTGGTTGTGTATCCTTAAATCTCTCTAGGACCCCTGTGTAGCCTAGGAATGGATTGATTTCATCTTTTCTGTTTGATGGGAACCTGGGATACATTGCTCCAATCCCTGCCGCATGCTATAGTGAATTCTAATCATCTCTGCTCAAGGCTTCCAGTGTAGATTATTTGAAACCTACAAATGTATTCTCCATTTTGGAAATCCAGTTCTTGAAACTTAAAATATTGGTTTCAGAACTGTTTTCTCAGAATTGGAAACCAATGCTGCCTTCTGATTGACATTTATTATCAATTACTATCTAAAGCTTTGCAATACATTTTATAAAGCTACTTTTTGCTCACTAATCAAATAAAGATATTTGTTTTTGTTTTGATCACAAAATTTCCCTTTACACCACTTAAAGAGTTGCAAGTTTACTTTCTGACTAGTTATTTCAAACAAAGCTTTTCTAGATAGCTATATTTGGAAATATCCTAAAAAATATAACCTGCTGTGTACTGCTGTTCTGTCTTCAGCACTGAAAAATAAGCTTTCTTTGACTACACATTGCAGCTTTTATTGTGCAGTCAGATTGAATATGCTGGTATTCCCTTTTCCTTCTTCCAGTCCTAAACTCACTGCAATCCTAAGGAGAGATAAAGAATCTTTGTAAGATGAAGGTATCTACTTTCACACACAGTGGTTCCTCAGACTTTGCCATGAAAGCACAAATGTTCCTCAAACAATAGTTCTGCCTCTGTATTACATAATAGGTCTTCTACTGAGAAGATTTAAAGTGCTTTGTTTCCAACTCTTCCAATTTACTCTCAGTGACACCTGGATTATTTAAGGCCTTCATTTAAAGGAACAGTGACAATACAAAACAACAACAAGGAAGAAGCCCCGAGATTTTGTCAATGGGTTTAGTTGGTTGATGCTGACCATTAACATACAAGCATAAGAAAGCTGATTCAGGCCTAGAGAGAAATTATAAAAACATTTGAATCATAAAAGCATTTTATCAAACTTGTATGTTGCTTGAACTTTATTATTTATACTTCATATTTTCTTAGCCTTTGACTATGAGGGATATATTAATGGGAAAAATACAGAGATTCTTGTTTTCAATCGAAGTGTAGTTCATTGACAATATTGTACCAATCTCTGGTGTACAGCAAAGTGACTCAGTTGTACATATATATACAGTATATTCTGTTTTTAATATTATTTTTCATTATGCTTTATCCCAGGAGATTGGATATAGTTCCCTGTGCTATACAGTAGGACATTATTGTTTATCCATTCTGAATGTAATAGTTTGCATCTACCAATCCCAAATCCCCAATCCATCCCTCTCCCCACCCCACATCCTTGGCAACCACAAGTCTGTGAGTCTGTTTCTGTTTTGTAGATAGATTCATTTGTGCAATATTTTAGATTCCACGTATAAGTGATATCATATGGTATTTGTCTTTCTCTTTCTGACTAACTTCACTTAGTATGATAATCTCTAGTTACATCCATGTTGCTAAAAATGGCATTATTTCATTGTTTTTTCAATGGCTAATAGTCCATTTATATATTTATCACATCTTCTTTATACATTCATCTGTCAATGGACATTTAGGTTGTTTCCATATCTTGGCTATTGTGAATAGTGCTGCTATGAACATAAGTGTGCATGTATCTTTTTGAATTATAATTTTGTCTGGGTATATGCACAGAAGTGGAATTGCTGGATCCTATGGTAATTCTATTTTTAATTTTCTAAGGAACATACATGCTATTTTTCATAGTGGCTGTACCAACTTACATTCCCACCAACAGTGTAGAAGTGTTCTCTTTTCTCCACACCCTCTCCAGAATTTGTTATTTGTAGGCTTTTTAATGATGGCCATTCTGACTGGTGTGAAGTGGTACCTCATTGTAGGTTTGTTTTGCATTTCTCTAATAATTAGCAATGTTGAACATCTTTTCATATGCCTGCCTTCTGTCTGTATGTCTTCTTTGGAGAAATGCCTATTAGGGTCTTCTGCCCATTTTTCAATTGGGTTGTTTGTCTTTTTGTTGCTGAGTTGTATGAGCTATTTGGAGATTAAGTCCTTGCCAGTTACATCATTTGCAAATATTTTATCCCATTCTGTAGGTTGTCTTCTTCTTTTTCTTCTTTTTTTAATGGTTTCCTTTGCTGGGCAAAACCTTGTAAGTTTGATTAGGTCCCATTTGCTTATTTTTGTTTTTATTTTTCTAACCTTGGGAGACTGACCTAAGAAAATATTGGTATGATTTATGTCAGAGAATGTTTTGCCTATGCTCTCTTCTAGGAGTTTTATGGTGTTATATCTTATGTTTAAGTCTTTAAGCCATTTTGAGTTTATTTTTGTGCATGGCATGAGGGTGAGTTCTAAATTCATTAATTTACATGCAGCTGTCCAATTTTCTCAGCACCAATTGCTAAAGAGACTTTTTCTGATTTTATATTCTTGCCTCCTTTGTTCAAAATTAATTGACTGAAGGTGTGTAGGTTTATTTCTGGGCTCTCTATTACATTCCATTGATCCATATGTCTGTTTTTATATCAATACTATGCTGTTTTAAGTACTATAGTTTTGTAGTATTGTCTGAAGTTTGGGAGGGTTATGACTCCTGCTTTATTTTTTTCTTCAGATTGCATTGGCAATTCTGGGTCTTTTATGGTTCCATATAAATTTTTGGATTATTTGTCCTAGTTCTAAGAAAAATGTCCTGGGTAATTTGATAGGGATTGCATTAAATCTGTAGATTGCTTTGGAGTAGTTTTGTCATTTTAGCAGTATTAATTCTTCTGACCCAAGAGCCTGCAATATCTTTCCATTTCCTTGAATTCTCTTTAGTTTCCTTTATTAATTTTTTTTGGGGGGGTACACCAGGTTCAATCAACTGTTTTTATACACATATCCCCATATTCCCTCCCTTCCTTGATGCCCCGCCTCGAGTCCCCCCCACCCTCCCTGCCCCAGTCCTCTAAGGCATCTTCCATCCTTGAGTTGGACTCCCTTTGTTATACAACAACTTCCCACTGACTATTTTACAGTTGGTAGTATATATATGTCTGTGCTACTCTCTCGCTTCTTCTCAGTTTCCCCTTCACCCCCCACCCCGTCCCATACCTCGAGTTCTCCAGTCCATTCTCTGTATCTGCTTCCTTGTTCTTGTCACTGAGTTCATCAGTACCATTTTTAGATTCCGTATATGTGAGTTAGCATACAATATTTGTCCTTCTCTTTCTGACTTACTTCACTCTGTGTGACAGATTGTAGTTCTATCCACCTCATTACATATAGCTCCATCTCATCCCTTTTCATAGCTGAGTAATATTCCATTGTATATATATGGCACATCTTCTGTATCCATTCATTTGTTGATGGGCATTTAGGTTGCTTCCATGTCCTGGCTATTGTAAAGAGTGCTGCAATAAACATTATGGTACATGTTTCTTTTGGGATTATGGTTTTCTCTGGGTATATGCCCAGGAGTGGGATTACTGGATCATATGGTAGTTCTATTTGTAGTTTTTTAAGGAACCTCCAAATTGTTTTCCATAGTGGCTGTACCAACTTACAGTCCCACCAACAGTGCAGGAGAGTTCCCTTTTCTCCACACCCTCTCCAACATTTGTTGTTTCCAGACTTTGTGATGATGGCCATTCTGATTGGTGTGAGGTGATACCTCATTGTGGCTTTGACTTGCATTTCTCTGATGATGAGGGATGTTGAGCATCTTTTCATGTGTTTGTTGGCCATCTGTATGTCTTCTTTGGAGAAATGTCTATTTAGGTCTTCTGCCCATTTGTGGATTGGGTTATTTGCTTTTTTGGATTTGGGTTATTTGAAGCTGCATGAGCTGCTTGTATATTTTGGAGGTTAATCCTTTGTCCGTTGTTTCATAGGCAATTATTATTTCCCATTCTGAGGGTTGCCTTTTAGTCTTGTTTATGGTTTCTTTCGCTGTGCAAAAGCTTTTAAGTTTCATGAGGTCCCATTCGTTTATTCTTGATTTTATTTCCATGATTCTAGGAGGTGGGTCAAAAAGGATGTTGCTTTGATGTATGTCAAAGAGTGTTCTGCCTATGTTTTCCTCTAGGAGTTTTAGAGTGTCTGGCCTTACATGTAGGTCTTTAATCCATTTGGAGTTTATTTTTGTGTATGGTGTTAGGAAGTGTTCTAATTTCATTCTTTTACATGCTGCTGTCCAATTTTCCCAGCATCACTTATTGAAGAGGCTGTCTTTTTTCCATTGTATACTCGTGCCTCCTTTGTCAAAGATAAGGTGCCCATATGTGTTTGGGCTTACTTCTGAGTTCTCTATTCTATTCCATTGATCTTCCTTTCTATTTTTGTGCCAGTACCATACTGTCTTGATCACTATGGCCTTGTAGTATAGTTTGAAGTCAGGAAGCCTGATTCCACCCACTCCATTTTTCCTTCTCAAGATTGCTTTGGCTATTCGGGGTCTTTTGCATTTCCATACAAATCATAAGATTTCTTGCTCTAGTTCTGTGAAAAATGCCATTGGTAATTTGATAGGGATTGCATTGAATCTGTAAATTGCTTTGGGTAGTACAGTCATTTTCACGATGTTGATTCTTCCAATCCAGGAACATGGTATGTCCCTCCATCTGTTTGTGTCATCTTTGATTTCTTTCATCAATGTCTTAAAGTTTTCTGCATACAGATCTTTTGCCTCCTTAGGCAGGTTTATTCCTAGGTATTTTATTCTTTTTGTTGCAATGGTGAATGGGAGAGTTTCCTTAATTTCTCTTTCTGCTCTTCCGTTGTTAGTGTATAGGAATGCAAGAGATTTCTGTGCATTAATTTTGTATCCTGCTACTTTACGAAACTCATCAATTAGTGCTAACAGTTTTCTGGTAGAATCTTTAGGGTTTTCTATATATAATATCATGTCATCTGCAAGGAGTGACAATTTGACTTCTTCTTTTCCAATTTGGATTCCTTTAATTTCTTTTTCTTCTCTGATTGCTGTGGCTAACACTTCCAAAACTATGTTGAATAACAGTGGTGAGAGTGGACACCCTTGTCTTGTTCCTGTTCTTAGAGGGAATTCTTCCAGTTTTTCTCCATTGAGAACAATGTTGGCTTTTGGTTTTTCATATATGGCTTTGATTATGTTGAGGTAATTTCCTTCTATGCCCATTTTCTGGAGAGCTTTTATCATAAATGGATGTTGAACTTTGTCAAAAGCTTTTTCTGCATCTATTGAGATGATCATATGGTTTTTATCCTTCAATTTGTTGATATGATGTATCACGTTGATTGATTTGCGTATATTGAAGAATCCTTGCATCCCAGGGATAAACCCCACTTGGTCGTGGTGTATGATTTTTTTAATGTGCTGTTGCAGTCTGTTAGCTAGTATTTTGTTGAGGATTTTTGCATCTATATTCATCAGTGATATTGGTCTGTAGTTTTCTTTTTTTGTGACATCTTTGCCTGGTTTTGGTATCAGGGTGATGGTAGCCTCGTAGAATGAGTTTGGGAGTGCTCCGCCTTCTGCAATATTTTGGAAGAGTTTGAGAAGGATAGGTGTTAACTCTTCTCGAAATGTTTGATAGAATTCGCCTGTGAATCCATCTGGTCCTGGGCTTTTGTGTGTTGGGAGATTTTTAATCACTGCCTCAATTTCTGTACTTGTGATTGCTCTGTTCGTGGTTTCTATTTCTTCCTGGTTCAGACTTGGAAGATTGTATTTTTCTAAGAATGTATCCATTTCTTCCAGGTTATCCAATTTATTGGCATACAGTTGCTTGTAGTAGTCTCTCATGATGTTTTGTATTTCTGAGGTGTCCGTTGTGACTTCTCCTTTTTCATTTCTAATTCTGTTGATTTGCATCTTCTCCCTTTTTTTCTTGATGAGTCTGGCTAATGGTTTATCAATTTTGTTAATCTTCTCAAAGAACCAGCTTTTAGTTTCATTTATTTTTCTTATGGTTTCTTTCCTTTCTTTTTCATTTATTTCTGCTCTGATCTTTATGATTTCTTTCCTTCTGCTCACTTTGGGGTTTCTTTGTTCTTCTTTCTCTAGTTGTTTGAGGTGTAAGGTTAAGTTGTTTATTCGATCATTTTCTTGTTTCTTAAGGTAGGACTGTATTGCTATAAACTTCCCTCTTAGAACTGCTTTTGCTGCATCCCATAGGTGTTGGGTTGTTGTGTTTTCGTTGTCATTTGTTTCTAGATATTTTTTGATTTCCTCTTTGATTTCTGTAGTGATTCCTTGGTTGTTTAGGAGTGAATTGTTTAGCCTCCATGTGTTTGTATTTTTTGCAGTTTTTTTCCTGTAATTGATATCTAGTCTCATGGCGTTGTGGTCTGAGAAGATGCTTGATATGATTTCAATTTTCTTGAATTTGCTGAGGTTTGATTTGTGACCCAAGATGTGATCTATCCTGGAAAATGTTCCGTGTGCACTTGAAAAGAAAGTGTAGTCTGTCGTTTTTGGATGGATTGTCCTATAAATATCAATTAAGTCAAGATGGTCTAATGTGTCATTTAAAGCTTGTGTGTCTTTATTTATTTTCTGTTTGGATGATCTGCCCATTGCTGTAAGTGGGGTGTTCAAGTCTCCCACTATTATTGTGTTACTGTCGATGTCCCCTTTTATAGCTGTTAGCATTTGCCTTATGTATTGAGGTGCTCCTGTTTTGGGGGCATAGATATTTACCATTGTGATATGTTCTTCTTGGATGGATCCCTTGATCATTATGTAGTGCCCTTCCTTGTCTCTTTTAATAGTCTTTACTTTCAAGTCTAATTTGTCTGATATGAGTATTGCTACTCCAGCTTTCTTTTGACTTCCATTTGCATGGAATATCTTTTTCCATCCCTTGACTTTCAGTCTATACATATCCCTTAGGTCTGAAGTGGGTTTCTTGGAGGCAGCATATAGAAGGGTCTTGTTTTTGTATCCATTCAGCCAGTCTGTGTCTTTTGGTTGGAGCATTTAATCCATTTACATTTAAAGTGATTATTGACATGTGTGTTCCAATTACCATTTTCTGAATTGTTTGGGGTTTGTGTTTGTAGGTGTTTTCCTTTTCTTGTGTTTCCTACTTAGAGAAGTTCCTTTAGCACTTGTTGTAAGGCTGGTTTGGTGGTGCTGAATTCTCTTAACTTTTGCTTGTCTGGAAAGCTTTTGATTTCTCCCTCAAATCTGAATGAGATTCTTGCTGGGTAGAGTATTCTTGGCTGTAGGTTTCTCTCTTTCAGGACTTTCAGTATATCCTGCCATTCCCTTCTGGCCTGCAGAGTTTCTGTAGAAAGGTCAGCTGTTATCCTGATGGGTTTCCCCTTATATGTTGTTTGTTGCTTTTCTCTTGCTGCTTTTAATATTTTTTCTTTGTGTTTAATTGTCATTAGTTTGATTAATATGTGTCTTGGTGTATTTCTCCTTGGGTTTATTCTGTATGGGACTCTCTGTGCTTCTTGGACTTGGTTCATTATTTCCTTTCCCATGTTGGGGAAGTTTTCCACTATAACCTCTTCAAATATTTTCTCAAACCCTTTCTTGTTTTCTTCTTCTTCTGGGATGCCTATAATTCGAATGTTGGTACGTTTAAGGTTATCACTGAGGTCTCTGAGGCTGTCTTCTAGTCTTTTTATTTTTTTTTCTTTTTCCTGCTCTGTGGCATTTATTTCTCCCATTCTATCTTCCAACTCACTTATTCGTTCTTCTGCCTCAGTCATTCTGCTCTTTATAGCATCTAGAGTATTTTTAATTTCAGTTATTTTGTTATCCATTGCTGTTTGTTTTTCTGAGTTCTTATGAACTGTTTCTTGTACTTTCTCTATTTTGTTATTGAGATTTTGTATCATTTTTACTATCATTACTCTAAATTCTTTTTCAGGCATTTTTCCTATTTCCTCCTCATTTATTTGGTCTTGTGGGTTTTTTTCCTGCTCCTTTGCCTGCATGGGGTTTCTTTGTTTCCTCATGGTTGTCCAAGCTTTTGGGGTTGCTTGTCCTGGTGATAGAGGTGTTTATAGAAGACTGTCCAAGCCTCAGACTAATGTCCAAGTATTGGATTAAACAAATATTCAGTCTAGGAAACACATACATGTATAAGACACACAATTATTGAATCCGTTAGGACATAAGGCTCTAGAAAGACCTGACAGAACCCCAGTGTGCTATCAGATATTCAGAGAGAAACCCAGCAGAAATTGACAACTGAAACAGAACAAATCAGAGACAAAAGCAAAAGCAAACAAACAACAAATAACACCCTACACATACAAACATCAATCCAGGGAGATTTTGTAAGCTAGGATCAAATATAGAAAAGAGCTGGAGTACCACCAGAGAGAATGGAGATTCTCAGAATGTAATTAGACAACTGTACTAAGAACTAAGATAAAGACAAAAGCCTAATATTAATACCAAGGCAGTGCATCATCTGGAGAATAGAGCAAGGAGTCTGAGCAGACCGATAGTGTTGCTTATAAGTATGTTAAGATAAAATAAACTTAAAAAGGCTGGAAGAAAGGGGAACAGAAGAGTGTAATGTGGTTGGAAATATGCAAAGAAAAAGAAAGGAATAGAAGTGTATAAAAGAAAGGGATGAAAGGAAAGTATGAAAGATATTTTTTCCGTACTACCAAAAACTTAGCTAGATATAGAAGTATACAAAAAGGCAAAAAAAAAAAGAATAAAAAATATCCTTAAAAAATTATGTTATAAAACTTGTAGATCCCTTAGGGCTAAGATCATATTTAATAAATCAAAAAAAAAAAAAAAAAAAAGAGAGAGAGAGAAAGAAAAAAAAAAAAAAATCCAGAACTGATCCCAGAATGGACCAGTTCAATAGGTATTGATACTACTATTTCTGTTTCCTTAGTGTCTCAGCTGTAAGTGTCCTTCTCCTTGCCTTGGGTTTTTTTTTTTTTTTGCGTTATTCTGTGACCAGCAGAGGTTCCTTTATTGTTCGTCTGTAAGCCTCGGTGTGTGGGGAGGGAGAGGGTACAATAGTGGCTCCTTCTCCTGGGAGTGAGTGAGCAGTGGTGCACTGTTGTTTCAGTCAGGCTTGGAGGTGCCTGTTGCAGAGGGCGCTGGTGGCTCAGGTGTAAACAGAAAGTCTTAGAGTTGGGCCTCTCTCGGGGTTTTTTCTTTCTGATGCTGGTTTTTTTTTTTTTTCTCTCGGCAGCCTCCCTGCTGCTGGCGTTGCAAGGAGTTTTAATCTAGCCCCGCCCGAGTGCCTGAGAGTGCTTGTTATCCCTGAGCGCCTTAGGTGGCCCGCAGGGCGTCTCTCCACTGCCTGTTGCAGAGGCACCGAAAGAGAGGGAGAGGCTATGCGCGCGGCTCCTCCCCCCTGCCCGGGAGCCTGCAGCCTCCAGCCGCCATCATGGCCGGGCGGCTCTCAGGGACGGGCACTCCTCTCCGCGGACCTCCTCCCTCCTGTCCTCTCGGTCCGTCACCCTACCGGCAACAATGTTTCTCACCCTGAACCAGCTCTCCGGTTCCCACGCTCCCGCTCCTGGACCCTCCGTTCAGCCGTGGATCGATGTCTCGGTCCGGGAACGCTGAGCTGCGCTGCGGACCCTCCGTATGTTTCTCACTCCCTCCCGTCTGCCACAGCTCCACCGCTTCACCCTCTTTGAGCCCTCGTAGATGCCTCCCTACTGGCTATGTCGGGCTCCCCGCAGCCCTTTCTGGTGTCCGAGGCCGTCTGCTGGTGTTCAGCTGGTTCTCTGTGGGAATGACTGCGTCCTTCCGTGCATTCCCAATGCATCTGTGGAGAGGGATGCACTCCACGTCTCTCTACTTTGCCGCCATCTTTTTCTCCCTATTAATGTTTTACAGTTCTCAGAGTATAAGTCTTTCACCTCCTTAGTTAGGTTTATTTCCAGGTTTTTTTTCTTTTTTGGGGGGGGGCGGTTTGCAATTTTAAAAGGTATTGTCTTTTTTTACATTCCCTTTCTGATATTTAATTGTTAGTGTAACGAAATGCAACCAATTTCTAAATGTTAATCTTGTATCCTTCTGCCCAAGATTAACATTTAGAAATTGGTTGCATTTCATTACACTAACAATTAAATATCAGAGAGGGAATGCAAAAAAAAAAAACCTTTTAAAATTTTAATATGACTTCTACCTAGTTATATTTACCATATTAGAAATTAAAACTGAGAAATTTACTAATTATTATTTAATAATTCATTTATTAAAATAAATAATAAGCCAATTTATGTTAACATAAATAACACATATTTTTTAATACTGCAAATATCTTTAATGATTGACATAATGGAAGTCAACTGGATTGTCATACCTGTTTCTGCATTCAGTTTGTGATATCACACATTATGTAGTTTCTTAAAAATTACACCACACCCTCTTGTACAGCTGAGAGTTTAAAAGCAAAACAATGCAATGTGATATATACCTTTTTTGAAAACTGAAACTCTCATTCCTTTGTATTTCCTCTGTGACCTATCTAGCATACACATACATTTAGGTAGTAATATACACAATTTGAGATTCCTGCAGCATAAAATGTTTATACCCAAACATAACACTAAAGAAAATTATCAAACTGCAAGGGAAGAGACCAAGAGAAGAAGAAAGGAAAAGAGAGGACTACAAAAGTAAAACAATTAACAAAATTGGCAATAAATACATACCTATAAATAATCACTTTAAATGTAAATGGACTCCATGCTTCAATCAAAGACATAGGGTGGCTGAATGGATAGAAAAAAAAAACACCCATCTATGTGTTGCCTCCAAGAGTCTCATTTCAGATGTGAAGACACATACCCACTGAATATAAAGTCATGGAAAAAGATATCCAGTACTAATGGTTTCAAAAATAAATCTGGGATAGCCATACTCATATGAGACAAAATGGACTTTTAAATAAAAATGAAAGCAAAAGACAAAGAAGGGCATTACAGAGTGAGGTCAATCCAAGAAGAGGATATAACATTCATAAACATATATGCACTCAACAAAGAAGCATGTAAATATATAAAGGAAGTATTAACAGGCATAAAAGGGTGAAATTGAGAGTAATACAGTAATGGTAGGGGACTTTAACACCCTGCTTACATCAATGGACAGACCATCCAGATGGGAAGTCAATAAGGAAGTATTGGTCTTAAAGGACATATTAGAGCAGATGAATTTAATAGAAATATATGTATATAGACTATTCCATCCAATATCTGCAGAATATGGTTTCTTTGCAAATATACATGAAAAGTTCTCTAGGGTGGACCACATGTTAGACCACAAAACAAGTCTCAGTAATTTAAGAAAATTTAAATAATATTAAGCATCTTTTCTGACAACAGGAGTGTGAAAATAGAAACCATTTACAAGAAGAAAACTGGAAAAAAATACAAACGTGAAAACTTAACAACATGCTACTGAATCAATGGGTCAATGAAGAAATCAAAGAGGAAATCAAAAATAACTTGAGACAACTAAAAATGAATGTACAATTTGCCAAAATCTATGGGCTTTGGCAAGAGCACTTTAACAGAGAAGTTTGTAGTGATACAGATAATACCATAAGAAACAAGAAAAATCTCAAATAAGTAATCTAACTCTACACCTCAGGGAACTAGAACAAGAAAAACAGACAAACTTAAGGTAGTAAAGGAAGGAAATAATAAAGATCAGAGTGCAAATAAGTAAAATAGAGACTAAAAGAACAGTAGAAAAGATCAACGAAAATTAGAGCTGGTTCTTTGAAAAAATAAACAAAATTGATAAACCATTAGCCAGATTCATCAGAATAAGAGAGTGTCCAAAGAAATAAAATCAGAAAGGAAGGAGAAATGGTTACAATCAACCACAGAAATACAAAGAACCATAAGAGACTATTATAAACAATTATATGCCAACTAATGACCTAGCAGAAATGGATAAATTACTAGAAATATAGAGTCTTTTAAGCCTGAATCAGGAAAAATCTTTAACAATTAACTGGAGGTAGAGAAGTTTATCCCTTCCTCCTTGCTTGTGTTGTTTTACTTGAGAATGTTGAAGTGTGTACCTGTGTGTGTGTGTGTGTGTGTGAGAGAGAGAGAAAGAGGCCATCATAAAATTAATCCCTGCATATTAATAATATATCAGGGGGTTAATCGCTAAATTTCCAGAATGTCATTTTTGTTTGCAAATATACAGAGATCAATGAAACACTTTAGCCTGCTCAGTGCAGTACTAGATGAAGACAGCAGGACCTTATTTAATGACTAGTGTCATAGCCATTGTATTATCAGTTTGGTAATTAACTAGTCTTTTGTAATCAGAGTATCTAAATTTCCATACAGAATACTAGACATCAGTCAACATAGTATCATCACAAGAAGTATTATTAATTAAATAATGTAGTGCTGACTCCCTGATTTTGAAAGGAAGTTGAAATATTCCCTTTATTAATGCAATTTGAGTCTTTGGCTTTTCTGAAATTGTGTGACATTCTAGAAAATTCTTAAGTAGGTTAAATATAATCTTGCATGCTTATAAAATATGTTATAGAATAAGTTAAGAGTAAAAAAAAATTAAAGTTGTGTGTCTAATAAAAATCTAATATCTCATCAACTTTCATAAGGCTTTTAATTGGTTTGTGGTCCTTAAAGGTTTTTAAAAAAATTTAACAAATTATTATACAGTAAACATTACTTTTTTTGGTGTAAAGTTATTTGAATAGATTTGTGTAACCACCACTGTGATTATGTTGGTTCCACTTACTCATGCATGCTATTCCTTTATATTCATATTCTACCCCAACTCTAAACCCTGGGAAATGCTCCATCCCCAGACTTTATTTTCAGAAGGTCATATAGATGGGATCATATATTCTAACCTTCTTTTACTCAGCATCATAACTTTGAAATGTTCCCAAGCTGTTGTGTTCATCAATTGTCCATTCTCTTGTATGGCTGTAGAATATTTCATTGTATGATATAGCACAGAGAGAGGGGGAGAGAGAGAAAGGGAGAGGGAGAGAGGGAGAGAGAGATAGCAATGGCATTTCATGATGTGTAGAGAAATAGACCCCACCGTCAGAGTCTGGCTCCTGGGTTCTCCTACCATGAGATTGTTTAAGGGCTAAGATGCAATTGACCAAAAAAAAAAGAACAAAAAGAAAGAAAAAGAGAAAAAAGAAAACATGGAGATTTCTGTCTCTGAGCATCAGGAATACCCATTCCTGCTCCTGTAGCTGGAACTGAGAGACTGCTCCTGGAGCCCCTTCTGCGTCACGTAGCAGGGTGTCTGCATTCAGGCTGAGGACACCAGAAGGGAAGTAAATGGAAATTTTATGGCCATTTTGTTTGTACTTGGCATGTTATTCTTTTCTAATTCACCTGCTACTATTTACTTTGAGTCCTCTCATAGCTGCTCCATATACTCTGTCCACATTTCACAACTGACTTTAGCAGGATGGACAGAGTGGACCGTACTTACTGTCTCCTACCCAGGATTGGAACTATTGTTTACTCAAATAAATGATTTCTTACTATAAGATTTAGAAACATAGCTATCAACAGAATGAATATATTCAAAGCAGAGGTTGCCAGACAGTAATAAAAGCATGATATTTTGGCACTGGCTGTCACAAGTAAGGATTTAATGTCTAAGAGTGTTTTGGACTTTGATGTATTAAATATGAACACACACACACACACTTTTATAGGGACAAATGAAACTTTGCTCTATGGGACATGCTGCTATTGTTGAATATGCCTTTTGTCTTCCTATGAAAGAAGTGAAATAATAAAAATAAATATACTTCTTAAAATTATGTGTTAATTCTCTATATAATGATTTATTTTCATGCATTGTGAACAGTGAGAATATCTAGAAAATACTTCCCATTTTTGAAACATAGAAGGAAGTAGGAAAATACTGACAGTTATTGCTATTTTGATATGCTTTCAAATATAATAGAACCAATTATCTGCCCTTAATTTTTTGAAGGGTTGAATGCATACAGCAGCAGACAGTAATTTATGTGCTATTGTCAGATTTTGGTCATTTATTTCTATCAAACTAGTTGTTGCCTATTAATTATTATTTATACAGAGAATAAAAGTCATCATTTAGACTGCTTTTCTTAAATAGATAATATTCTACTGTAATTAAATAATAAAATATCCTGTTAAATGATATTTTTTACGAACCCTCAATCATGTTATTTTTCCCCCAATATCCTTTTTTTCCATTTTATTTTGGGACATATAACCACCAAAAATTAGAGGTGAATCAAAAAGATAATGTGTGGAATGATCTAGTTTATCCTAAAAGACAAGCAGAGTTTAGACAGATTTTCAAAATTAGTGGCATAGGTATCTTATTAAACAGGTGTCTCTACAAATATTATAAATAATGGGAAAGGCACCTTGCCTCTCTCATTCCTTTTAAGAATCATTAAAATAAGCTTAATAAAACTACTATGAAGAGACAACAGGAGAAAAAGTCAATGAATTGTAATCTCTTTTATTTCTATCTAGAATACTGTAGCAAACTTCTCACAAAATAATACAGTTTTAAATCCTTCTGCCAAAATGCTCATCCTTATAAGAAGAGGTCACAGCCATCATATATTGCTCACCTTATAAATGAATCTTGTTCATGGTTTCTTTTAGAAAAGTACTTAGAATTCGAATGGTGTGTTCTTCTGTGGAATCAGAACTCGGTCAACCCTACTGTTCCACTTTGAATTTCTCCATTCCAAACGTGACATCTGTAGCATTTGCACTTCTCCAGATGTTTCTGGGGTTGTGCAATTTAAAAATATTTTTCAGATTTCATTCAGTTCACTATTCAAGGCTTCAGAACAAAAACCAGAACACATTGTAGGCAAGTCAAATACCCAGGTATTTAATGCAGGGGAATGAGTGTTTAGAATTGTTTGGAAACATTGTAGCGGTAGGGGGAGTCAATGGATGTTTCTAGTTTGGCCAATTGAGAGGACACACAAACCCTGTTATCGGAGGTCGGAGCTGCTGCTGCCCCACTGTGTCTATAGCCACAGCTCCTGTGGGCATTGACTGAGGATGAAAAGCACAAATGTATCAATTCCAGCAGCTGCGACTTCTTCTAAGTAGTTTCATAATATCACTTGACAGACAAAAGTACAGCAGGAAAAATCTGGTTCCAAAATTCTGAAGAATTCATCTATTGAGCCTAACTGACCCTCTAGAACTCTAGCTATAAAGGAATCTAGAATATGTAATTTTGAGTTTCTCATTTTTAGTTTTATAGGAGGGGAAGTAGAAGAACTTGGAAACTGATGTAAAATATTAATCAACATATCTATCTCACATGGGATATTTATTTTTCTACAAATGTCTATTTACTTAACTCTGATTTCTTCATGAATTTAGTTGGAGACATCTAGATAATTTGCACTTTAATAGTGCCTTCACATACCATTACTCTTGAGAACCTGGCCTTTTATGCTTAATGTAGGAACTCTCACTTTGTTATCTAATATGAAATATTTTGTGTCTTCCAGCTAAGTGGGAAGGAGTATCTTACTTAAACTGCTCAAGCAAGAAAATATGTACAGGACCATAAAAATATATAATAGTTATTTATTATATAAACCACATATGTTATGTGAACTACATATATAAAATTTAATATATATAGTTTTAATAATGTAGAAGAAAAAATACTGATACATCTACTTCACTTGTGTAAAGATGCCTTCTATAGCATAATATAATGGGTGTTAGAAATGTTGAATATTAAACATATATTTTTCTAGTATAGCTAAATAGGACAAATATGGCTTTTCTAGTTTTCAAGCCAAGTGATGGTAGTATTCACTGTACCTGAACTGCCTGAAGGTATTTCCATTTCTCCAGCTATTATAGTAAAAGTTAAGTGTTTTATTAATAGAGATAAAGTAATTCATGTTTCATATAAAATGAAATTCTGCACATCATCTTTGTGACGTTTACTAATTTGACAATCACAATTACCATGTAAAACAGGTAAACAGCTATTATTGTCTTGGTTTCTTATAAGACTCAGAGAAGAAGTTTTAAGACTTGCCTAAGTTCACACAGGGATGAGCAGTAGATCTGGGCCTAAAATTCAGATCTGCTGATTTGTTTTTGTTTTTGTTTTGTTTTGTTTTGAATATTTCTTTTTTCTTTCTCTCTCTCTTTCTTTCTTTCTTTCGCTGCATTGGGTCTTTGTTGCTGTGTGTGGGGCTTTCTCTAGTTGCAGCAAGTGGGGGCTACTCTTTGTTGTGGTGCGCGGGCTTCTCATTGTGGTGGCTTCTCTTGTTGTGGAGCACAGGCTCTAGGTGCACGGACTTCAGTAGTTGTGGCACGTGGGCTTAGTTGTGCCGTGGCATGTGTGATCTTCCCGGACCCACGACCTGCAATGGCAGGCGGATTCTTAACCATTGTGCCACCAGGGACATCCCAGGTCTGCTGATTTGTAACCCACTGCAACTTTTATAAGACTATCATCAATTCAGTAAGCTACTGTCTTTCCGAAATGTATCTTTAATAAATATTATTTAATTTTATGTACTCAGTGTATTTGGTGAATTGTTACATTGGTTCTAACTTAGTGCAGATCACCTTAATAGATTCTTCATTATAAGCCAAACATCTAGGTTAGAGAATTGCCATTGATTTGACTTATTAACTAAATATTATCTATTAACTGTAACATTATATATTAATTGTAACATTATCTAAATGTTATCTATTATCTGTAACATCAAAATGCTTAGTAATATGATACATATATGTGTATGTTGAGTGTAGTATAAGATATCGATATATATACACACAGGCATACATTGTTTTGTTGTGTGTCACTTTATTGTGCTTCACAGATACTGTGTGTTTTTTTTAACAAGTTGAAGCTTTGTGGCAACTCCGTAATGAACAAGTCTCTCATTGCCATTTTTCCAACAGCATTTGCCCACTTCATGTCCCTGTGTCACAGTTTAGTAATCCTTGCACTATTTCAAACATTTTCATCATTATTATATTTTTATGCTCATCTGTGATGAGTGGTATTTAATGTCACTATTGCAATTGTTTTAGGTGCCACTGCTCCCATGTAAGATGGTAAAGTTAATCAATAAATGCTATGTGAGTTCCTACTGCTCCACCAGCAGGCTGTTCCCTCATCTCTCTCCCTCTCCTCTGGCCTCCCAGTTCCCCGAGACACAACAATACTGAAATTAGGCCAGTTATTACCCTACAACGGCCTCTAAGTTTTCAAGTGAAAGGCAGAGTCTCACATCTCTTACTTGAAATCAAAAGCTGGAAATGATTAAGCTTAATGAGGAAGGCATGATGAAAACTGAGATCGGCAGTAAGCTAGGGTTCACGCACCAAACACTTAGCCAAGTCATGACTGCAAAGATAAAGTTCTTGAGGGAAATTAAAAGTGCTGCTTCGGTGAACACACAAATGAAAAGAAAGCAAACCAGGCTTATTGCTGATATGGAGAACGTTTTGGTGGTCTGAACAGAAGATCAAACCAGCCACAACATTCCCTTAAGCAAGAGCCTAATCCGAAGCAAGGCCCTAACTCTCTTCAATTCCATGAAGGCTGAGAGCAGTGTGGAAGCTGCAGAAGAAACTGCAGAAGCTAGCAGAGCTTCATTCCTGAAATTTAAGGGAAGAAGTCATCTCCATAACACAAAAGTGCAAAAAGCAGCAGCAAATGCTGATGTAGAAGCTGCAGCAAGTTATCCAGAAGGTCTATCTAAGATCATTAATGAAGGTGGCTACACTGAACAACAGTGTTTCAATGTAGATGAAACAGCCTTCTATTAGAAGATGCCATCTAGGACTTTCATAGCTAGAGAGGAGACATCAATGCCTGGCTTCAAAGCTTCAAAGGACTGGCTGACTCTCTTATTAGGGGCTAGTGCAGCTGGAGACTTTAAGTTGAAGCCAATGCTCATTTACCATCTGAAACTCCTAGGGACCTTAAGAATTGAGCTCAATCTACTCTGCCTGTGCTCTATAAATGGAACGATAAAGCCTGGATGACAGCACATCTGGTTATAGCATGGTTTACTGAATATTTTAAGCCCACTGTTGAGACCCACTGCTCAGAAAAAGATCCCTTCAAAATATTACTGTTCATTGATAATGCACCTGGTCACCCAAGAGCTCTGATGGAGATGTACAATGAGATTAATGTTGTTTTCCTGCCTACTAACACAATATCCATTCTGTAGCACATGGATCAAGGAGTCATTTCTATTTCCAAGTTTTATCATTTAAGAAATATATTTTTTAAGCCTATAGGTGCCATAGATGGTGATTCTTTGAATGGACCTGGGCATACTATTGATATCTTCCAGAAAGGATTCACCATTCTAACTGCCACTGAGAACATTTGTGATTCATGGGAAGGGGTCCAAATATTAATATTAACAGGAGTTTGGAAGAAGTTGCTTCCAACCTTGGTGGGTGATTTCAAGAGGTTCAGGACTTCAGTGGAGGAAGTCACTGCAGATGTGTTGCAAATAGCCAGAGAACTAGAATTGGAAATGGAGCCTGAAGATGTGACTGAATTTCTGCAATCTCATGATAAAATTTAAGAGAGGAGTTGCTTCTTAGGGATGAGCAGAGAAAGTTGTTTCTTGAGGTGGAAACTACTGGTGAAGATGCTGTGAAGATTATTGAAAGGACAACAAAGGATTTAGAGTATAAAATAAACTTAGTTGATAAAGCAGCAGCAGGGTTTGAGAGGATTGACTCCAGTTTTGAAAGAAGTTCTAGTGTGGATAAAATGCTATCAAACAGCACCACATGCTACAGAGAAATCATTCATGAAAGGAAGAATCAATCGATGCAGCAAACTTCATTGCTGTCTCACTTTAAAAAATTGCCACGGCCACCCCAGCCTTCAGCAGCCATACCCTGATCAGTTAGCGTCCATCAACATCAAGATAGGACCCTCCACTAGCAAAAAGATTATGAACTTACTAGAGGCTCAGATAATGGTTAGTATTTTTTAGCAACAAAGTATTTCTTGCTTAAGATATGCACATTGTTTTTTTAGACATAAAAAGTGTTAAACACTTAATGGACTGCAGAACGATATAAACATAACTTGTACTGAGAAACAAAAAATTCATGTGACTCGCTTTATTGAAGTATTAATTTATTATGGTGGCCTGGAAACAAACCTACAATATCTCCAAGGTATGTCTGTGTATCAAATTACATACCTACTACATGCATATATACTTATACTATAGTATTAGGTATCTATATATCTCATACTACACATTATAGACACACACACATACAAGTTCCTTGGGCAGAGCGACTAGGAAAAGATTCCCCTAAGAAAAAGATGTTTGAGTTGATATCTGGAGTTGCATAGGAGGGAGGTTAGGTTTAGAACAGGTATTCATCTAACAGACTTGCATTGAAAGAGAACAGGTGAGAACAGATGAAGTAACTGAAAAAATGAAAGGGCAGCTGTTAGGTAGTAAACTATAGGTCTCCTACTGTTTTCCTTGTGCCTTTATGGTGGCGTGAAGTTAGAAGGCTGTTAAATGAATTAGCAGAGGCAGGACTTAAAGGTACGTGAAAGAATTGAGAAACCACAGAAAGAGATGAGATCTAGAAACAATGAAAATGGAAGAACATGGGGTGAAAACTGCAATACTGTTTCATGAGGTAGGGTGGGAAAGGGAGTGAACTGCGACAGCCAGATATTATTTTTTATGGTATGCCCTACTTTTGGCCTTTTTGTCGCTGTATTACATCTTCATGTAGTATTCTATTTAGCAATCTATAGATTTGTATGTACTACAGATGAAAATAATACTTTGAAATAAAGCACTATGGCTAGATCACTGATAGCCTTTGGTTAAAGGAAAAATAAAGAGACAATAATCCATCCATTTAACTTCTAATTTTTTCTCTAATTCTCACATCAGCCTAAGTAGTGACTAAGCTCTGCTGATTATTTTATAACCATATTGTTTCAAAAATATCAGGTACCATAAATTGATCCTCAGAGCGTCTTATTATTTGGCATTATTGTTCTTTTTCTTTTTTCTCATAACTCGTTTTATTTTAAGGACTGAACCATTCTTCTCCTTAGTCTTGGCCTGCAAAGATCTGTAATGCTGTGTTTCAATACAGTGGAAACTTAATTATCAGTAAAGATGTATGGTATTCTTTTTTATTATTCTTTTTTTCCAGCTTTATTGAGATATATTTGGCATATAATATTGTGTAAGATTCAGGTGTACAGCATGTTTATTTGATATACTTATACATTGCAAAATGATCACCACCTTAGTACCTAACATCTTCATTGCATAATTGCCATTTCTTTTTGTGTGGTGAGAACACTTAAGATCTACTCTCTTTAGCAACATTTGAGCATTTCACACAGTATTATTAACTGTAGTTATCAGGCTGTACATTAGATACCTGAAACTTTTCATCTGATAACTGAAAGTTTATACCCTTTGACCAACCTCTCCTCATTTTTATTATTCTTGAATAGCAAATTATTTTCAATGAAATAGACTCTGTATGTATTATTTTAGAACGATCAGATGAGAATACATGTTGTAAAGCCTTTACAACTGCAAAACTCCACAGTCTTCCTAGAGTTTACAAGTTTAGTTGTGCATTAAATATACGTCTCACTTCAAATACACCTATTCTCTCTGTCACTTTATTTGTATTTATTTTGTTTGTCCCATATACAAAAGAATATTATTTAATATGCTGTTGTGAATTATCTTTCAGTTTCCTTTCATTCTCAGTCTTCTGCTCGTGGGTGGTAGTCACTATGGATTTCATACACTTGTTGCTGTTTGACATGTGGAATCTGAGAAAGACTGTGCTAGTCATCACAATTATATGAACACTGCTAACTTTGACCCCAAATATTCTGTACAGATCTATCATTCTTGGTCTATATGTATGCAAGTCTGTTCATAGAAGCAGGTGCCAACAAAATGAACAGTTATTATAAGAATGATGTCAGAGTAAACTGGACAGTGACATGTATATACAAGGATAGGTAATAAGACCAAGTTAACAGATAGTGTCAAGAAACAGACCTACACCCATATGGTGACCTGATTTATGACAAAGGCGTCCGTGCAAAGGGTGCTCTTATCTATTGGAAAAATGGGAAAAATGAATATTTAATCCTACCTCATGCCATATACAAAGGTAATACTGGATGGATTATAAATATTAAATTAATATTAACATTTTAAAAATTAAAGAAAACATAGGATAACATTTTTATTTTGGAAAAGTAAGAATTTCTAAAAAGTTTACTGAAATTATTAATTGTAAATAGACAATTAAATTAGAATCTATTAAGGAAAAATTGTTTGTATCCTCAAAAGATATCATTAAGAGAGTGAAAAGGCAAGCCTCAGAGTGGGATAAAATACTGTCAGTCCATACATACAACATTTGTATCCAAAGTATAAAAATAATGTCTGAAAGGCAATCAGAAGAGGCCACAGTAGCAAATAGAAAAATTGATAATTGTATTTTCCAAGGAGAATATCCAAATGACCAATAAATATCTGAAGAGTTACCTCCTTAGTCTTCAAGGAAATGAAAATCGATCCCAGTAGGCAAATATTAGAACAGAAGGGAAAAGGGACCACATGTTGGCAAGGATAAAGGACTGCTAGTCTTCTCACCATTTCTAGCATGGCTGTAATTTTCTGTAACCACTGGGAAAGCTATGTGTACCTAGACTGAGCATATGCCTTAGGTGTGACCTAGGAATCCCATTCCAACATACATATTCAAAAGAAATATGTACACATCTTCACCAAAAGACATGGGCAAGACTATTCTGGGAGGATTATTCTCAATAGCTCCAAACTGAAAGTTACCAGAATGCCCATGAACTAAACTAGATACATAAAAATAAACTCTTGTATATTCACATATATTAAGACATGGAAATGAACAGATTTCAACTAAGTGATCTAATTGGGAAAATATTATCTGGTAAGATTTTTTACAAATGTTGTTAACATTCAGAACTAACGTGCTGGGAGTCAGACTAGGGATTACATTTGGGTGGGGGTGGGGTAGTAACCTGAAGGAAGTGCCCCACGACTCTGGGGTTTTGCTAATGTTGTTTTTCTTAAACCTGTGTTGGTTACAAGAGTGTGTTCAATTTGTGAAAATTCATTAAGCCATACACTTGTGATTTGTCTTATTTCTGAGCTTATATATCAATAAAAAATTTAAAGAGTAATGTAAATTTTAATGACCTCTAGTGGAAATTCACTCTCCAGGTAACAGTGGCCCCTTTTCTCCTTATTGTCTAATTTCCATCTGCTTCACGAGTTGGTAGCAGTAGCCAGACACCTGATGTTACTGAATTTTCAGTCTGTACTAGAATCTGGAAGGTATATAAGCTGCTTCTGTCATTCAAAATAAATTCCGATGAATTAAATTCTTCAGTTTTCTTTCAAGAGTAGGAGTTGGCAAGATGGAGCGGGTTTCTGATTCCTTTTTCCGAGGTTGTCAAAACAATTATATGGTACTTGCTTTGCTTCCCACGAATAATCACATTTATAAAAGTACAGCATTACAAAACAAAGTATTAATGAGTTGTTATGGGGGACAATAGGTTTTTGAGCTATTGAAGGCTTAAATATGCTTTACTTCCATGTTAAAATGTTGCGTGTGTGTGTGTGATGATTTATGCTGTTCTCTTTAATCCAACAAAGACTGGGTGCTGGCATATGTTTTATTTATCACGCTTTACTAATACATTTGTAAGGATGGCCCATTCCCTTTCTTGCAGATGTTGATGGTTTAAACTCCTAAGTTCAGTTAAATAAAGAAATATATCTGCGTGCTGTCTTTTACAAAGAGATTGCTTCTTTTATGACATGCTGAGTGCCTGCAGTTTGATAGGAGTAGGACCCATATTTTATTTCTCCGTAAGCTAGAAAATATAGCAAGTATTCTTCATATTCCTTAGGTTGCCTGTAAATCTAAGGCCCTTAATGTCAGTCGACATGTAAGTGAGTAAAAAAGGTTGACATCCAATTAACACAGGCTTTTACAGGTTTAATGAGCAGTAATAAATTTAATTCCTTCTTTGGCATTTTTAAGGAAAGTGTAATAACAAGTGGAATGAACTGGAGGGAATGTTTCTCCATTGATTCATAACAAATTCTTTTGAAATTATTTGTTTTCAGACAGGAGAAATTTGCTTTGCAATGAAAGTCATAGGTAATTTAAACATTTCTATCTATTGTAAAGCCAAATAATAAAACACAAATCCTTATGCTATATAATAAAATCATAGGGTCCAAGCCTGGACTTGATATTTTATTTGATTTTATTTTTAGGCATTCAATTTGCAGCTGTTTCTTGATTCCCCTCTATTATTTTACTGCCAGTATACAGAATGTTTCATGTTGTCTAGGTAACATCAGAGATTTTTATGAAATGTAACAGTAAAGTTACATTTACCAAGTAAAATTTTTGCATGCAAATTACTGTCCCAAATTCTTTCCTTTTTTAAAAATGTGTTGGCAAATGATAACATAAAGGTTTTTTTTTTTTTTTTTTTTTTTTTTTTGCTGGTGTGGACTGATATAAATTATTGCAAGTAATTCCAACATAGCAATAATTAGTTCAACTTTTATGTGTATAATGTAACATTTTGAAATGATAATAGCCAATTACACTCATTCCATAGATAAGTGATTCTGAAAGCTGTCTAGTGTATATCTGATTGTAGCATGACTAAAGTTTCCATAATTGTTTTATTATTTGAAATGCGATAATTTTCTCAGAGAGAGATCTTTCTCTAAGAATTGAGTTTTCATCATTTTTATTATCCCTCCCATTTAAAATATGCATCTTGTATATATATGGCGGGAAAAAATGGGTCCTTGATTTCTGTTCTGAAACAGACAAAGAAAATTCATGAACTTTGATACTTTTCTGGAAGTTACATTTTCCTTCACTTTTGAGAAACTGTAGAATTATGCTACAAAATGCATTCCTAACAAGGCAAACACGTTCCAACCTTTTTGTAAGGTGATATTCTAAATTATTTCCAAAGATACCAAAAGCAAAAAATAGCAATTACTCACGTAAACCTAGTCATATTTATTTAACCTCATAAAAATTGTTTTTGGGAAATACTGTGCTGTTTGGCTTTTTACACAAAGAAGCTTTGTTCAAATGTACCAGTATTTCAGTTATAGGCACTTTGGAACAATCATAATTAATTAAGTATGAATGATGCCTTTTTCATCATCACCTATATCATTACCATGGAATGAGGTACATGTCCACTAAATGTTTTAATAAATGAAAAAAATAAGACTTTTTATCCTATCACACATATAGCCAAAATTAATTACTTGTGGATTATAGCTCTGAAAGGGAAAATAAAACAATAAAACTTACAGAATAAAATATAGAATAGGATCTTAATGAACTTGGAGTAGAAAAAAATGTTTGAACGATATCAAAGGAATTATATATAAAAGAAAAATAAGTGATAAATTGTATTTCATTAAAATTAAGAATTTGTTCATCAAAACATACACGAAGTGAAGAGGTAAAACAGTCTGGAAAAAAGGAAGAAGTCTCTCTAAACATATAGATTAGAAAGAGATTGGAGGGAGAGATGAGAGATAGAGAGATATCAAGGATGTATGTATTACACTCAGCATATATGAAGACTGTGGTAGGCAAAGAGTCTAGTTGAAAACAGACAGAATAAGAAATAATAAAAGATCAGCCCTGACAGTTCAGCTGCTGTCAGTTGATGGTTGTCTCAGCACTGTTAGGTAGGATACAGGATTATCCTGCTAAATATAAACAATTTCACATAGCACCAATATCAGACCAGGCCACTCTGTGACACTGGAGTGAGACGAAGACAAGTCCCTTCATAACCATGTCCAAGTACAGAAAGAAATAATACAACAGTGCAAAGCCCCAAAAGATGAGCACTGTCTATTCCCTACTTCCATGAGTGCATGAGGGTATTTCACAAATTAGCGGTTTTGCTGTATTCCATTCCTCTAGCTCCTGGATTTCATCCAGCAGGCCAGACCACTAAATTGTCCCTGCTTTATGATAACACCTAGGCCAGAGCAAACTCTTTTCTTGAACACAAAAGGAACTCAGATCTGAATCCTATGAGGACACTTTGCTAACCCTGTTTTGTTGAGAAGCCTCTTAGGAGCCAGCTGCAGTGAGTAAAAATACCCAAATAGGTTTGAGAACAAATGTCTTCCTAGTGATCTTTAGCTGCCAGTAATACATAGGCAGTTCATAAAGAATAAGCATAGGAACATATGCTAAATATCATTATTTTGCAGAGAAGTTAAAATAAAACTACAATGAATATACCTAAAATTTAGAAGCCTGGCAATACCAAATGTTGGAGAGGATGTGTCATAACTGGAAATCTCCCACATTACTGGTATAAGCAAAATATGATTTTTTTACATTAATAAGTTTTTGACATTGTGTTTAACATAAAATAAACTGCACGTATATATAGGATCTGATTTGATATTTTGACACATACACACACATGTGAAATCATCACCAAATTCAAGGTAATAAACATATCCATTCCTCAAAAGTTTCCTCATGCACTTTTGTCATCCCTTTCTTCCTCTCTTCCCGGCTCCTGGGACCCCAACTGATATGCCTTATAATAGTATATATTACTTTGAATTTCCTAAAATTTTATGAAAATCGAGTCATAGAGTACAAATGTTTTTAGTTCCTGTTTATTTCTGTTAGCACAATTATTTTAAGATTTATCGATATTGTTAGACTTATTCATAGTCCATCGCTTTTCATTGCTGCATACTATTCCATTGTATGACTACACCATGGTTTTTCAGTCATTCACCTGCTGATTGGCATTTGGGTTGTTTCTAAGTTTTGACTATTACAAATAAAGCTTTTATAAATACTTATGTTAAAGTCTTTGTATGGGTATCTGCTTTCATTTATCAACCTAAGAATGGAATGACTGGATGTATATTTAACTTTAGCAAACTTCCAAACTGTTTTCCAAATTTGTTGAACCATGTTCAGTTTCCACCAGCAGTGTGTCCAAGTTCTATTTGCTCCATGACATTGCAAATATTTGGTGTGGTCATTCAATCATAGCCATTCTAATAGGTGTATAGTGATGTCATTGGGGATTTTATTTACATTCCTTTGACAAGATAGTGAACATATTTTTATGCACTTATTTGTCAGCTATATATCTTCTTTGGTGAATTGTCTATTCAAAACTTAACACAGCCCAAAAAGCCATCAACAAGAGAATGAAAAATAATTAGCAACACATGCATTCAATGAAAAATAACACAATAGTAAAGAATGAACTACTGATACAATATGGATATATCTCACAGATTTTTATGTTTAAAAACGAAAACAGAAAATCCAATTTCAGAGGAAAACATACTTGATATGATTTTGTGATGCTTAAGAATAGACAAGCCTACAGTGATATCAAAGTCATAATAATTCTTCAAATATCCCAAAATATATAGGCATTTATCTGTCTATCTATTTAATTATTTATTTAACTTTTTCACCTGCTGTAGATTGAATTCCCAGGACTTATTCATCATATATCTTAAATTTGTAACTTTTGACCCTTTTCACCCTTTCCTTACTCCCTGTTTCTGGCAACCACCTATCTGTTCTACCTATAGTTCATTTTTGTTTTTTTTCCCCCTAGTTTTCTGTTTTTAAGATTCTACATATAAGTGAGATCATACAGTGTTTGTATTTCTCATATAATATTTAATTTATTTCATTTAGCATAATGCCCTAAAGGTCCATCTATATTGTCACATATGACAGTATTTCCTCCTTTTTATGGCTGAATAATATTCCATTTTATTTATATCACATTTGTTTTATCCATTGATCTGTTGATGGACACTTAGGTTGTTTCCATATTTTGGCTATTGTAAGTAATGCTGCAATGAACTTGGCAACACAGAGATCTTTACTAGATATGATTTAGTTTCCCTACAATAAGTACCCAAAAGTAGAATTGCTGGATCCTATGGTAGATCTATTTTTCATTTTTTGGAGAACCTCTATTACTGTTTTCCAGGGTGGATGCACAAATTTATATTCCCAGCAATAGTGCACAAGGATTTCCTTTTTTCCACAACCTCACCAACACTTGTTATTTCTTGTCTTTTTGATAATAGCCATTCTAACGTTGTCATTTTAATTTGCATTCCCCTGATAATTAGTGATTTTGAGCACCCTTTCAGGTACTTGTTGGCCATTTTTATACCATTGGAAAAATGTCTATTCAGATCCTCTGCAGACTTTTTAATCAGATTTTTTATTCTAGTGAGTCTTGTGAATTCTTCATTCATTTTAAATATTAACCCTTTATCAGATATATAATTTGCAAAAATGTTTTCCCATTCTATTGGTTGCCTTTTTATTTGTTTGGTGGTTTCCTTTGCTGTGCAAAAGCTTTTTAGTTTGATGTAATCCCACTTGCTTATTTCTGCCTTTGTTGTCTTTCTTTTGGTGTCAAATGCAAAAGAATCATCACCAAGACTAATGTCAAAGAACTTACCCACTATATTTTCTTCTACGAGTTTTATGGTTTCAGGTGTATGTTCCAGACTTTAATCCATTTGGAGTTATCTTTGTGCCTGGTCTAAGATAGGGGTCCAACTTCATTCTTTTGTAGGTGGACATCCAGTTTCCCCAGCACCATTTACTGAAGAGACTGTCCTTTTCCCATTGCATATTCTTGGCTCCTTTGTCACAAGTTAATTGATCATATATTCATGGGTTTATTTCTGGACTCTCTAATTCTGTCCCACATAGGCATATTCTAAAATAAGTCAGGAGATACCATTTGTGTAATTACCATAAATCACATTTTATATTACCATCAGTATCTTTTTATACTTTATATTTGTATTACTTGTTTGTAGATAAAACATGTCAAAATAAAAGCGTTTAACTTTGTAGGGCGATTGAATCATTTTTCCGCTTGTTCATAGTTTTTACTTGTCTGATAGCTGTTACCCCAGAATATTTGTCACAGTCTAGATGACTGCATAGGACAGTGCATCGCCAGTGTGTAGCACTGTAAGAGAGGCAGAGACATATACACCCAGGCTTAAAAAACTGTCAGTCACTGCTGTGTGGGACATGAAGTTAAATTCACTCACCACACAGCATCCGTCTGGCTCTTGTGTTTCACGCTTACATCTGCAATTGATGAATGGGAAACACATATACATTAGACACAGATAAATGTATTAGGCCATGAGTAAGACGTCATTCCAAACAGAATAAATACTTTATTTTCCATACCCAGATGTTAAGGAGTTCTTGTTTATTGCTTTTTCTCCTCATGTTTCAGAAGTTCAGAGATGAATTATTTGCTGTTATGGTCTGAACTCCTTGTATAGAAATCCATACCTATGATTGTTCAGAGTTTTTATCTTTAAAAAGGTGAATAATATCTTTTCATTCTCTTGCTCATTTTTCCCTGTTCTTCTCACTGCCTTTTTGCTCCAACTACTAATTCATTTATAAGTTTCTGGGCTTGAAAATCCAATTCTACTTGTCTTTCCTCGGGTATCTTTTAAGCAATTTAAAATGCTTTTTAAATTTTGCCACAGTTTCTGCCAAACTGCACCAGATTGTTTTCTTCCTTTAATATGTCAGTTTTGCTTACATTCTACACAGTGGGATTGGCTCTATTATATAATGCTCACTTACCTTCATGCTTTAGTTTTATTTCATTTATAAATTATTTTTATTTTAGTTGTTAAAACAATTCATGGTTTAAATAGAAAGGCCCACTTTCTTTGAAAAAGAAGTCCTTGTGAATAAATGTAAAGATGCATAATCTTCTTGGTAATCTCAACATATTTCTAAAACATAACTTACCTGCATGCAATATTTGATCAAGGTAAAAAGGTCTCATCTTAAATTTCTTCCACTATATATTGCCTTGTTGGCTTCTCAATTTTCTGATTTTTAACAAAACACAATTGTGGTATACATTTATATTGTTATCTGATTTAGGTACTCGAATGGACTTCTAAAGGTCTTTTTTGCAAGAGCATTTTAATTTAGTTTTGCAATTGTTTATTTAAAGAGGGAGAATTCTTTCTGTTGCATGATAGAAATAAATAACATTTAATTTAAATTTCATGACATTATCACTAAATTTACCCATTCTGGAAAAGTTTTCCATTGGACCAGTTATAATTAAATAAGGTTGACTAATATACTTTTCACTTCCATGTTTTGTTTTAAATGAGGCAAGGAACATGTAGCCAGATGATTCAGCAAAAAAATTAAATACATGAAAAGTAAACTGAGGTGATTCTAAGAAGCTCCAGGGGACATTGTCAGTTCCTTAAACTTGACTTTTGATTTCCATTAGGCAATGTTAACTCCTGCTTATCTTTGAAACACTCTTTTCAGTTATTTGAACTGTATTGGGTTAAAGATGGCTGTCACTGCTCCACCAACAGTTTAATTTTTTACCCTCTTAAATCTGGACTGGCTTGTGTCTATTTTAACCTATAGAATATGGCAGGATTTAGAGGACTGGGGCAGGGAGGGTGGGGGGGAATCGAGGGGGGGGGCGTCAAGGAAGGGAGGGAATATGGGGATATGTGTATAAAAACAGTTGATTGAACCTGGTGTACCCCCCAAAAAAATAAAATAAAATAATAATAATAAAAAAAAAAAAAAAGAATATGGCAGGATTAAAGCTGTGCCACTTCTGGGGGAAGAGTGGGGTGAAGGGATAGTTAGGGATTGACATGTACACACTGCTATATTTAAAATAGATAACCAATAAGGGCCTACTGTATAGCACAGGGAACTCTGCTCAATATTATGTAACAACCTAAATGGGAAAAGAATTAGGAAAAGAATAGATACATGTATATGTATAACTGAACCACTTTGCTGAACACCTGAAGCATCACAACATTGTTAATCTGCTATGCTCTAATATAAAATGAAAAGTTTAAAAAATAAAGCTGTGCCACTTTTAGGCCAAGGTTTGAAGATAACTTACCAATTTCCCTTATTTTTGTGGAATGCTGACTCTTCAAGCCTATTTTCATGGCAGTGTGGGCGGCTCCTCCTGCATTCCAGGCCAGCAGCCAGCTTCATATGTCAGCCCGATGAGTGAGCCACCTTGGGCAATCTAGTCTGTGGACATCTCAGCCCCAGCTGACGTTGACTCGGCCCATGGGAGATGCCAGGAAAGAACCTCCCAGCCAACCTCAGTCAACCCACAAACCCATAAGAAAGAAAAATAAACGTCATGTTAGGCCAGTACATTCTGAGATGTATTTTTTTTACACAGCACAAAAATGGCTGCACAGTAGTTAAACAGCAGAATTAAAACCAGGGCACTAACTATCTAGTTTTTCTCCCCTACCTCTGGCCGTCCCTCATTAATACCTTTTATAGGTTTATCCACCCATGTTCAGCTAATAGATGCTGGAAGTTTCCAATAATCAGCTCTTGTAGTCCACTTCTTTTTCCAATTAATATTTTATACTCTGGCAACTTCATCCTTATTTATGCTTTAATGATTTTCTATATGGTGATGACAGACCTAGCTTCTTCCTAAAACTTCAGGAGATTATATCGGAAAATGATGTATTTGTCTTTTCTAATAGTTAATTAAGACAAATTCTAATTTGGGGGATTAATTTTTGACTCGTCCATATATATATCTCACTATATACGTGTCTGTTGATGGACATTTAGGTTTTTTTCCATGTCTTGGCTATCGAAAATAATGCTGCTATGCACACTGAAGTCCATGTGTCTTTTTGAATTAGAGTTTTGGCTCGCTATATGCCCAGGAGTGGGATTACTAGATCACATGATAGCTCTATTCTTAGCTTTCTGAGGCACCTCCATACTCTTCTTCAATAGTGGCTGCACCAATTTACATTCCCACCATCAGTGTAGGAGGGTTCCCTTTTCTCCACACCCTGTTCAGCATTTGTTATTTGTAGACTTTTAAATGATGGCCATTCTGACAGGCCAACACCCATATTATTAATGCTACCTCAGTTCCTGAATGTGTCCTGATTCTACTGCCAATATCTGCATACTAGTAGCCATGATCTTTAGTTAAACCATTGTGATGGTCTGTGATGGTCTCCCAAATGCTCTATCCACATCCACTCTTCCACCACTCAGAACTATTCTCCCAACTGTACTCAGGGTCCATCTGTTTAAAGCACAGATCATTTTAAGGCCTGTTTACACATAAAACATTCTGTCCATGTCAGCAGTTGAGATAATGTCTATTTCTGTTTTCTATCAAATTCCTAGTCCACAGCTTTCTGTGCAGAAAATAAATGCTGAACAAATTAATCAAGTGTAGCTTTACAATTATGGATGAAGAGAATTTTTAAGAAGTGAATACAAAACCCTATCTTTCTTATCTTTTTAAGGCCTTCTGTTTTCAGTTTTTGTTTTGTTTAATGATGTAAGTAATGTATGTTATGAAAATATGTACATTCAAGTGTATGTGTTCATGAGTGTGTGTGTGTATAAAGCCAAAAAAAAACATCAAGGATACATTCTGATTTACAATTTACTCCTACATATCACAGTGTATCTTGAGCCTCTGTAGACATCATTACTTACACACTGACCATATTTATAATAGCTCTATAGTATTTTCTTGTATTGATAAATTGTACTTATTCTACTGGCCTCTACATTGATGAACATTTATGTGTTTTTCTCATTTTTCTCTTATACTTCTTCATGTTACGTAGAGTATGTCCTCGTGTGCACCCTGCATCCTTTTATCAGATTCTTTTCTAATAAATTTCTTAGGTAACTTTCACATCTCCTCCTTCAAAACTCATTTTAGATTTGAGGTTCTAAAACCAAAAATATGCCCATTGCCCTCATAGAAGTATGAATGGGAAAAGTTCCAAAGCCTGTGGAACATCCAAGTGTAGTGGACTGAGTCTGGAGGAGGTGTCCCTGGGTGCTGTTGGGATAGACAGAGGATTAAAAGGTCCAGAACTTACACAATTGTTAGAAGAAAGAGAAAAGAACGTGTGTTTATAGAAAATGAATCAAACTCTCATGGGTGGTGTCACCATGAGCAAAGAGCAAATCAGAGAGTGATATGTACAGAATGCTCTTTTCTTATTTTATAATTAGTGCAATTGTCATGTTAATTTTAACTAACTCTTTCACTTTATATAATATGTGTTTATGGAAACAAATTAAAATCTGACAATTGTTTGGTTGTCAGTCATAATAAGAAAAATGAGCTGAATAATTATGTCTAAGTACTCTATCTCATCCATCAATTTTTTTCATACCAGAATAGTCTAGCCAACAGAATGACCCTATTATAAATCATTACCCAAGCCCCTGGCTGCCCTGCACATGCTTGGAAGGAAATACTGCTATACCATTACCATACTGTTTCTTAAATATTAAAATTTTAGGTCAAAGCTCGACTGAACAAAGAGCCATTTACCTCCCCAAGGCTCTGTTTCTCAAATTGGGATATCAGAAGCCTCGTGATAAACTGTCCAGGTCTCTGAGTCAAAAATGTACTTGATGAAGAAGCAGGATGTATACTTTTACTGTGTTTCCATGGAAATATGACAAGATAAAATGTAAATTTCAAACATGTCTCTAAAGAATGAGGCTCTAAAAATATGTCACATATATCAGTGTCACACCCCATTTGCTCAGATCTTCTGAAGACCCATTTGCTGCTGGAACTGAGGTTGTTTGAAGAAACAGTGAGATACGTGAAGCTGTTTAACATTTGTCCCACCCCTATATCAAATGATTCTAACTTGCTTCTCATAAGATAAATCCTTTTACCCATTTCCTAACTTTTGAAAACTGTCTCCAAATTCCTCTCATATGATATATACATGTTTTGACCTCATGTCATAATGATTGATTGATTTTCATACTGTACAATTTCTAAAAGAATGTAAACCATTAGATGAATTCCTGCTATCCATATCATTTATTTCCTTTGATAATGGAAGATAAACACACATACTTGCAAAAAAAAAAAAAAAAAAGACTTGTTCAAAAAACTACCCCAGGAGTGTATAAAATATGAGATTGTGTTCATCTGGTATCTGGGATGTATGTGTGTGTGTGTGTGTGTAGTTATAGTTATATATAGTTTGGTTTCTCTTGCTTTGATTGTCTTTGGTTGTGTTTTGTTATGTCTGATTTTAATCTCAAGTGCATCCATTTATTCTTGGAGCATTTTCCTTCTGAATTTGAGCTTTTTCTTTTTTTTTTTAATTTGTATTGGAGTTAGTTGTTTTACAATGTTGTGTTAGTTTCTACCGTACAGCAAAGTGAATCAGCTATATGAATACATGTAACCCCTCTTTTTTGGATTTCCTTCCCATTTAGGTCACTGCAGAGCACTGAGTAGGTTTCCCTGTGCTATATACAGTAGATTCTCATTAGTTATCTATTTTATACATAGTATCAACAGTGTATATATGTCAATCCCCATCTCTCAGTTCATCCCACCCCCCACTTTCCCCTTGGTATCTTGAGCTTTTTCTTAAGCTATTGTTATTGTCTACCACTGACTTCATTCTTTTATCTTCACATGCCTTATATATTTATTTTATTTCCACTATTTTTCCAGTTTTATTGAGATATAATTGACTTACATCACTGGATAAGTTTATGGTGTACATCATAATTATTTGACTTACACGTATTGTGAAGTGATTACTACAATACGTTCAGTTAGCATCATTCATCTCATACAGATACAATAGAAAAGAAAAAAAAAGAAAGAAAGGTTTTTTCTTGTGATAAGAATTCTTTGGGACCTACTCTTTTAACAACTTTCATATTTATCATGTAGCAATGTTGACTCTAGTATCCTGCTGCATATTATATCCACAGTGCTTATTTATGTTAAAATGCGAAATTTGTACCTTAGAACCAGCCTTCCTCCAGTATCCTTTCCCTCACCATGTCTGATAACCACAAGTCTGCTCTTTTTCTATTTCTGTTATTTAAAAAAATATGCTGCTATGGTAAGCACAATTAAGCAGATATAAGGTGAACGGGGGAGAAGAGGAGAGGTAGGGTAATCAACAGTCAACAGACCCTCTTCTATTTTCTAATTGAAATTTGTATTGAGATAATTGTAGATTCATATGTAGTTATAAGAAAGATAACATACATACGTTGCCTAGTTTCCTCTATAGTGATATTTTACAGAAGTGTAGTGTAATGTCACAAGGAGAACATTGACATTGAGGCAACCCACTGATTCAGACTTATTCAGACTTCCCCAGTTCTACTTGTTCTGGTGTGTGTTTATGTGTGGGTTTGTGTGTGTATACTAACTTCAGTACAATTTTATTACTTGTGTAGGTTCATGTATCTACCCCCATAGTCAAGAAGAAAGAGTTCCAAAAGACAGGATCCTCCTGTCTGGTCTAGATACTAGTCCTGTGACAGATATGTGCTTTTCTAATGTTTTTCTCCTAGTCTGTATTTTGTCAGTCCATCCCCTTAATATTCTTTTGCACAGAAAAAAAAAAAAGGTTTTAATTTTTATGGTGTTCAATTTATCAACTTTTCCTCTTATGTGTGGCTATTTTGCTATCAAGTCTTAGAACTCTTCGCCTTGAGGTAGATCACAAAGATTTTCTCCTAAAGTTTTTTCCTAAAAGTTTTGTAATCTTACATGATGCATTTTTTTCATTGAAGTATAGTTGATTTACAATATTATGCTACTTTCAGGTATATAGCACAGTGATTCAGTTATTATTTTTCCTTATATTCCATTATAGGTTATTATAAGATATTAAATATGATTCCCTGTGCTATACAGTACATTTTTGGTGCTTATCTATTTTATGCACAGTAGTTTGTATCTGATAATCCCATACTCCTAATTTTGTCCCACCCTCCCCACCACCTTCTCCTTTGATTAACATAGTTTATTCTCTAACTTTGTGAGTCTGTTTCTATTTTGTAAATAAGTTCATTTGTATTATTTCTTTAGATTCCACATAGAAGTTATATGATATTTGTCTTTCTCTGTCTGACTTACTTCACTTAGTATGATAATCTCTAGGTCTATCCATGTTGCTGCAAATGGCATTATTTCATTCTTCTTTATGGCTAACTTTCCATTGTGTGTGTATGTGTGTGTGTGTATATATATATATATGTATATACATATACACCACATCTTCTCAAGCCAGTCTCCTGTTGTTGGGCACTTGGGTTGTTTCCATGTGTTGGTTATTGTAAATAATGCTGCTATGAACACTGGAGTGCATGTATCTTTTAAAACTAGAGTTTTCATCTTTTCTGGATATATATACCCAGGAGTGGGATTGCTGGATCACACAGTAGTTCTATTTTTAGTTTTTAAAGGAATATCCATACTCTTTTCCATAGTGGCTTCACCAGTTTACATTCCCATCAACAGTGTTGGAGGGTTTCCTTTTCTCCATACCGTCTCCAATGTTTATTATTTGTATATATATATTTTAATGGTGGCCATTCTGACCAGTGTAAGGTGATAGCTCAAAGTATTTTGATTTGCGTTTCTCTAATACTTAGCAATGTTGAACATTTTTTCATGTGCCTGTTGGCCATCTGTATGATTCACCTTGAATTAAGATTTGTATACTATATGAAGTTTAGGTTGATGTTTATCTATCTAGCATGAATGTATTTATTTATATTGCCCAATAGATGCTCAGTTTCTTCAGCACTAGTTGTTGTAAAGACTACACTTCCTCCAGTGTATTGCTTTCACCCTTTCATCAAGAACAATTTGGGCACATTGTGTGAGTCTGTTTCTCGATTCTCTATTCTGTTCCATTGATCTATGTGTCCATTCCTCTGTCAATACCATGCTGTCATGGTTACTGCAGCTATCTATATACTACGCCTTATTAATAATGAATAGTGATGCGTCCCATTTTCTTTTCCTTTTTCAAAATTGTTTTAGCTATTGTAAATCTTCTGATTTTCCATAAACACTTTAGAATAAGCTTATGTTAACAAAATCATGCTGTTAACATAAAAAGATTACATTAAACTTATAGATTAATTTGGGTAAAATAGATATTTTTACTGTGTTAATTCTTCAATCCATGTATTCAATCCAGTATTTGTCTTTAGTTATGCAGGTCTTCTTTCATTTGTTACATCAGTGCTTTGTAAATTTCAAGATACAGATTCTATGTATATTATGTAAGGTGTACATCTAAGTATTTTATTTGCTTAGGAAGACTTTTACAGGGTTTTGTGTTTCTAATTTGGCTTCTGTGTGTTTATTTTTAGCACATAGAAATGCGACTGGTTTATTTGTGCTGATATTATACCCTGTAACCCTGCTGCAACCTTGTTTCTTAGTTCTGGGAATATTTTGTTAATTTCTTGGGATATGGTACGTTGACAGTTATGTCATCTGCAAATAGGGACAGTTTTATTTCCTTCTTTGCAAACTGCATGTCTTTTATTTCTTTTCCATGCCTAAGATAGTGAGTAGAATTCCTAGTACTCTGCTGAACAAATGTGTGAGGGTGGATATCCTTGCTAAGTACAAATTTTAAGGGGTCATTATTCAATTTTCCACCATTAAGATAATGTCAGATGTAGATTTTTGCAGATGCTCTTTATCAAGTAGAGTTATTTCTTTTTTTATATAAATTTATTTGTTTGTTTATTTATTTATTTATTTATTTATTTTCTGCATTGGGTCTTTATTGCTGCGCATGGGCTTTCTCTAGTTGTGGCAGGTGGGGGCTACTCTTCCTTGTGGTGCCCGGGCTTCTCATTGCTGTGGCTTCTCTTGTGCAGCACGGGCTCTAGGCACATGGGCTTCAGTAGCTGTGGCATGCAGACTCAGTAGTTGTGGCTCATGGGCCCTAGAGTGCAGGCTCAGTAGTTGTGGCACATGGACTTAATTGCTCCAAGGCATGTGGGATCTTCCCGGCCCAGGGAATGAACCCATGTCCTCTGCATTGGCAGGTGGATTCTTAACCACTGTGCCATTAGGGAAGTCCCCAAGTTGAGCTATTTCTAACTTGCTGAGATTTATTATTTTTTATCTTAAATGATTAAAAACTACATTGTGTCAAATGTTTCTTATACATAAAGTGATATGATCAAAATTTTTCTTCTTTAGCTTGTTGATATAGTAGATGTCAGTGACTGATTTAGAATACTGACCAGCCTTGAATATCTAGAATACTCAATCATGGCATATAATTATTTTCATGAAATTTGAATTTGATCTGTAAATATTTTGTTGAGGATTTCTGTTTCTCAGTTCATGAAAGATATTTCCTAGTATTCCTTTTTTCTGTAACCGTTGTCTGGGTTTGGTATCAGGTTAAAATTGGCCTTATTAACTGAATTGTGACGTGTGAGTTGATCTTTTGGAAGAGATTGTGTAAAAGTGGCATTAACTCTTCTTTAAATATTTCATAGGATTGTCCATTGAAACTACCTGGGCCTGGAGTTTTTTAATTGCACTTCAATTTACATAATGAATGTAAGGCTATGTGGGTTATCTCTTTCATCTTGACTGAGTTTTGGTAGTTTGTAGCTTCCAAAGATTTACGAATTTATGAGCATAAAGATGTTCATTGTATTTTCATTTTTAACATTTTAATGACTGTGAGATCTATAATGATTATCTCCTATTTCATTCTTGATATTGACCATTTGTGTCTTCCCTGTTATATTTTTTCAGTCTTGCTAGAAATCTGTTTTATTGATTTTTCCAAAGATCAAGATTTTTATTTCATTGATTTTTTTTCTCTGTTGGGTTTTTATCTTCAATTTCATTTTTTTCTGCTCTAATCATTATTATTTCTTTCCTCTGCTTTCTTTGGATTTGTCTTACTCTTCTATTTCTAGATTCTTGAGATAAGACCTAGATTTAAGGTCTTTCCTCATTCTACTGTATGCACTTAGTGCTCCCATTTTCCTCTCAATACTGCTTTATCTGTATCCCATGTATTTTGATACAGTGTATTTTTAATTTTCATTTAGATCTATACTTTTTTGAGACTTATTTACTTTACTTTATCTACTCATTTCTTTAGGAAATTTACTATTGTCTTTCTGTTATTGATTTCTTATTCAATTACACTGTGCTCAGAGAACACACTTCATATGATTTTGATTCTTATACATGTGTTGTCATTTGTATTGTGGCCTGGGATGTAGTCTTTCTTGGTGAATATTCCATAGGAACTTGAGAAAAGGCTGTGTATTCTGCATTTTGAGGGTGTAGTGCTCTCTATGTGTTGATTAGATCTTGTTGGTTGATTGTGTTGTTTAGATCTTGTATGTCTTTATTTTTGTTTTTGTTGTTGTTTAGCAACCCTATCAGTTGCTGAAATGAAGATATTAAAGTCCTGAATTGTGATTGAGGATTTGTCTCTTTTTCCTTTCAGCTCTGTTACTTGTTTCTTTATGTGTTTTGAGGCTCTTTTGTTGACTGGGTCCACACTTAGGATTGTTATGTGTTTCTGGTGGATTTATTTTTTCATCATTTGTAATTTCCCACTTTCTCAGTAGAAATCTTTGCTCTAAAGTCCACTTCATCAGATATTACTTACCTGCTTCTTATTTTTCAGTTAATCTCTTCAAGATATTGTTTTTTTCCAAACTTTTATTTTAATGTACCTATGTCATTAAGTATGAAGTGAATTTCTTTCAAACAACTTACGTTGGGTTGTATCAATTTTAATCTGCTCTGCCAGCCTCCCTCTTTGATTGGTATATTTAGATATTTACATTTAAGGCAATTATTGATAGGAGGGTACCTAAGGCTGCCATTTCAATATTTTTTTTTTTCTATTTGCTTCCTTGATCTTCTGTTCCTCTGTTAGTGGAACTCTCCATTTGCTCCCTTGACAGTGGTGTGAAATTTACCTTGTGCTGTTGGGAGGATTCCCATTTGATCTCGAGAAGGAATGAACCTATCTGGGCTGTGTTCCACTGTGAGGTTGAGGGTTGGGATGTGCCAGGCCCAGGTCACTTTCTTCTGTTCAGCTGGGGCATATCTGACACCCAGCTGCTATGATATTCCTCTAGTCCTGGTATCACAACCTGGTTCATGTTCCTCTTTCTACTTTTACAAATTTTCCTTTTTCTGCCTCTTGCATGGTTTTCAGGGTTTACAGTTGTACTTAACAGGGAGGATCAGGAATGAAAGAGAAGAAGTAAAGACCATCTTGTCTGGATTAGAAGTTCTCCTTGCTCTCTTTTAATTTGCTATTTGGACAAACAATTCTCAAAAAATCAACTATGGGTTATAAACTTTGCTAGATATTAAAATATATACATTACTAATAAGAAAAATATCAAATTGTACACTTTAAATATATGCAGTTTATTGTATGCCAATTATATTTCAATAAAAGTTCTTAAAAAAAAGATAACATAGGGCTTCCCTGGTGGTACAGTAGTTAAGAATCCACCTGCCAATGCAGGGGACAGGGGTTCATGCCCTGGTCTAGGAAGATCCCACGTGCTGCAGAGCTGCTAAGCCTGTGCGCTGCAACTACTGAGCCTGCACTCTAAAGCCTGTGAGCCACAACTATTGAACCCACATGCCACAACTACTGAAGCCCCACTTACTAAGAGCCTGTGCTCCAAAACAAGAGAAGCCACCACAATAAGAAGCCCACACACCACAATGAAGAGTAGCCCCCACTCTCTGCAACTAGCGAAAGCCCATGTGCAGCAACATAGCCAATAAATAAGTAAATAAATAAATTTATATAAAAAGATACATAGATTAAACCAACTCTCTTCCTTTAAAGGACTTGTTAATTCTTTGTTAATTTCTAATGTGTTCAGTTCTCCCTGCTCATAGAAAGGAATATTAAAGTCAACCTAAGCAGGTCAAAAACAGTTCTCTCAGATGAATAGAAACATAAACCAATGTAAATCTTTATAAGTTTAACATGGTTGTAAAGGGAATGAATGGCCCAAGCTGAGGAAATCATTAGTGTCAAAATGGAGCAGTTCTTGGGAGAGCTTGACATCTTTACCGTATTAAAATAAGCTTTGTATGGCCAAGCGTAAAGACCAAGTAGGGTATTCTGCTAATTGAGAGTAAGCATATGTTAGGGCCAGGTTATGAAGGAACAGAGGGATGTTTTAAGTATGAAAGAAGCAGTAATTCATTAGTAGGATGAGGTAGTCGAGCATTTTATGATATGTGAATGTATGTTCAGTTCTATTAAGCTCATTTCCATCCCTACACCTTCTTTATCATTTCATCTGACTGTTTCAATGTGTATGCTGCTATCATTTTGGGAGAATCAGTCCTCTTTCTGTGGGGACAATTTTGTTCAATAAGCAATGAATTGCATCCTTAGACACTACACCCAAAATGTCAGTGTTTTATATCAGTTACTGTGACAACACCTCAAAAGACTCCTAATATTACCTAATGTCCCCCTAGGGGGATGATATAGCTGTAGGCAAGAATGATTTAGGATAAGCCATGAGTCTGTGGTTGGAAAGAATAGGGGTTCACAAAGATACATACACAGCAGGAAGTAGGGGAAAAAATTAATAATGACCCATCACTGCAGGCCAAGAAAATGGAAGTGAGGACCAGAGAAATTTCAGAAAGCCACTGAAGAGACATGTGTCCCACTATATCTACTTCCAGCCCAATTCCTTGAGATAGTTTGAAAGGAATTTGAAGAGAAAGGGGCTACTGACTTCTTTAAGTTTTAGATTCAGAGAAGAAACTGCTCCATAGGCTTCTATCAAATCAACTTGTTTCATTAACGTGGAAGGAGTCAGAGGAGACAGTTGATATTTAGTTCTCCTGAGTTGACCCAGTTCCTGGGTAGGAAGGGGGCCCAGAAATTCCATCATGCCCTTGAGGGGAAGTTAAAGAGCTAATTGAGAATCTGCTATGGAGCTTGTCAGAAGAGGGAAAGGTACTTTCAATTCAGAAGATTTTACACGGATTAAATGTATTAATCAAGTAAAATCCTAAAATGATGCTTGCCTCATATTACATTAATATGTTAGCTGTTATGATTATTGACCACCTACTTTGTGTCAGACAGCCTTCTGTGTATATACACTAAAAATATGTTTTAGAAAACCTAAATTGAATCTAGTTCAAACTAGCTCAAGGAAGAACTGTCTCCTTCCTTTCGATTCTATAAAGAATTCACACTGCTTTCATATATAGCTAAGACGCTAGATATTTGCCTTTGTTTCAGTTAAGGCCCTAGAGACTTGGTCTGACAAACAGTTAATGGTTATATTCAATATATTGGATACTCTAGCTAATAAATTCTAATCACAAATTTAGTTATATTGATAGCAAAAGCATCACTGATAATTCTTCAGTTTATAGTTACTGCACAAGTTAGAGAAAGGTTATGCTGTGCCTTAGATAAACCCTAAAATAAAAAAAATGATTATACAGTAAAGAATTAGTATTCTCTCATGTACAGTATGGAGGTAGGCATCCTGCCTGGGGTGGGTTAATTGGCTTTGTTCCAAGAGATCCCCAATTCCAGGCTTCTTATAGGTTAACATTAGGTCCTCATCCTCGTGGACCATTTTTCCAGCATCCAGATTCCAAACAGCAGAAAACGGGCAGGGAATGCAAGAGGGGTAAGGGCTTGTACAAGTACATCCAATGGAAGATTCCAGGAGGAAAACACGTGAGATACTGTTGGCCAGGACTTGGTCACATGGACATACTACTCTGAAAAAGAGACTATGCGATGAATTGATTATGCCAAGTGACTATGGACCCAGTCAAAGTGTTGTTCCCATAGAGAAAAAAGGGACGTGGAGAGACGGTGAGAAGTCACCTATAAGACTTAACATAGTTTTCATTGAAAAAAATGCACAGGGTGAAGAAAAAACATTTAACTTACCATACATTATGCACTTCAGAATTTTAAACCATGTATTTAAAATACCATCCTCACAGTGATATATAAAGTGTACATTGCCCAGATATTTGCATATTGTTTCTAATCTGGGTCAAGGGACCTTGGAACTCAGAAACTATTTTAAGGTAAATTTCTCCTTGGAATATTTTTATCCTGGTGATCCTTTCTCATTTACCAGTTCCAGTGTGTGGATAAAGTGGGACTCATAGAAGTAATTTTATATATTTTGTATATAACTATATATTATATATATATAATTATATATGTAATTATATATATAAATATATTTTATATATTTATATAATGCTAGAAAACAACCTTATGTATAAGTTTATTCAACTAAGAGAGAAAACTTTGCAGGCTTCATCTGAAATAAAGATATAAAATAAAGTAAATAAAGTTGCCATTAAATCTAACACATGGTTATTAGTCAACGTGTGGTCTTGGCAAAAGCATGGACTTGAGATTTTCAACATAAGAAATGATTTTTAGTGCACATGTAGAATCTTAATAAAATCACTGTTAACTATTGGAGGCAATGTGTATATTTAAGCTTAATCATCTTTAAGTACTGAAAGGATTTCTTTTGTCTATGGCAAAAATCTTTTGTCTCTAGAGATGATAGTCCTCTTGAAGCAGTTTATAATACAAATTATGAATTATACTATCATTAAAGGGTTAGCATTCTTGGCATGATATTGGGGTTTGGGAACTGGCAGATTCACTTGTTAACACTCTAAACCAAGGGTTTTAAGTAAAATATAAAGATATCGATAATGTGAAGATGCTATCAATAAAAGCTGAGGAAATTTCACAGCAGGTATAGTACTCTTAGATAATTATTTGCCACAAAGTTCCAGACAGATTCCCTGTGGATATCTGAGACCATGAAAACAATTGACTGAGAAAGAGCATTTTGGTGAAATTAGAGCTGTTTAAATCAAATATATGTTATGTACAATGGGGATATTATAACAGGTAATGAAACCTACAAATTGGTCACTCAGAACATAAATGGGATTAACTGCCCACTAAAGAAGTTTCTCAACCATTTGAGAGACTAAAATCACCTAGATGCAGGTAGATTATAGCTGCAAAAGGTGCATTTAGGAAAGATGAATATTTTGAGTGACTATATAATTTAATATGAAAAAGCTTTACAATGATGCATGAAAGATAATAAAGAGCTCTTGTTCCCAGGACAATTTTTTTTTTTACTTCGTTAATAAGTAGTATCTAATGGACAGATATTTGGAACACTGAAAGTTGGGCGGTACAGTACAGACTTTAGCAGTCATAATGCATTTCCTTCAGTCATCTGCACAATAAAGAGCTAGAGTCACGTGATTATTAATGGGCAGGGCAATTCACTTTCCTTCCTCTGCCCACTGTCAGAATTCACACTGGTGAAGGGGACCGAGCAGCTAGATTGAAGTTTGGATCTTGGCCATGTCTCAGTTGTATGGAAACTAGCAAGTAGATTATTCAGGATTCAAACAGGAAATAAAGCTACCAGGAGTGATGATAAATAAAAAATTTATTAGTGAGAGTAGACCTTTCACAATCATGGAAGCTGAAAAGGACTTGGCAAAGCTGGAGGAAGACTTCCTGCTCCAGGAGCCAGGCTGCTGTGGGTCTGGCCCCATAGCCACAAGTGATGAACAGAGCACACAGATGAGTGTGAGCTGCAGCTGAAGTGATGGTCCACACTGGATTCCCATAGGTGGTGCTGTGGCTTCAGTTTTACCTCAGTCATTTCTCACTGGGGACCACATGGGGAAGGGGTTGCTGGAAAAGGTTACCTCAGCTTAGCCAAGTTCCAATGGTACAAAACCACCACGGCATTGCATGTCTGAGCCTCTGTTTTATCTTGTCCATGACGGAGGGAAAATATCTCCCTGAGTTACTGTGAGTTTGTAAAGATGGAAATTGCGGAGTATGCTGACTCCACCCACAACCAGAGACAGGCATGTCTTTCTTCCTCTGCCAGGGCTACCGCACCAGGGAAAAGCAATTTGTCACAGGAGGTGCAGCCCCAGAGACCCTGAGAAGTGCCCCTCCTGCTTCTCTTAGAGGTATGTCCATCTCCTGTGTCCTGGAGAAACAGTCACATCGAGACATGCAGAAATGGGTGTTTGATTTTCCAGGCTTTGCATTCAAAAGAGTAACACAGTAAAAGATGGATAAAGTCTAAACCACAGATTTTTGAGTCAGAAAGTCTTATAAAGAAACTCTCCTTTTTAAAACTTTATTTTATTGACATATAGTTGATTTACAATGTTGTGTCAAGTTTTGCTGTAGAGCAAAATGATGTGTGTGTAAATATATGTATATATGTGTGTGTGTGGCTCTGTACACACATATTCAGTTTCATATTCTTTTCCATTATGATTTATCATAGGATATTAAATATAGTTCCCTGTGCTACACATAGGACCTTGTTGATTAACCATTCTATATATAATAATTTGCATCCACTAATCCCAAACTCCCAATCCATTGCTCCCCCAATCCCCTCCCCCTTGGCAACCACAAATCTGTTCTCTATGTCTGTGAGTCTGAAAAAATTCTGCCTCTTATTTAAAATGTGACACCTTGATTAGTATATAGAAAATAATGTTGAGATAATTATTATCATTTAAAGGGATTTTCTGAGGGCTAATGAATTCTTTGAGCACCTAGCACAATGCCACGTATATACTATGTTTTAATAATCAGCCTCTCTTTCCCTTCCCCGTTACCATGGACCACGCAGATAAGATGTTGGCCAACATGCACAGGATCCACTCCCATCCCTGAGTTGCTCTTATAGAGCAACTATACCCACTGAGTTGTGCTCAAAATAACCTCCTCTCACATAAACATTTAGAGGTAAAAGTAAATGTCTGCTTAAATTTAGTCTGCTGAAATTTAAAGGTTACAGAAAGCATAAAAAGAAATAAAATGGACTCCTCCAAAAGATGCATATAAGCTAGTTAAAAAATCAGAAAAGAGAAAAGGTGTTTGTAGGTCAAATAATTCACTCTGTGAATGTCAAGAAATGGTCCTGGTTTTGAGATAATTTGTTTATCTCCACATCAAGCTTTTATTTGTAATGTTAGAATTAGAATTAGAATCCCTCATTCTTCTTTTAAAATGGGGAACAAGTAAATGATTTTACAACACGCTATCAGGTATTAGAGGTAAGCACTAAAAGCAGTATAACAGATAAGACCTCATGGAATATTACAAAATCATTTTTGAACAGAAAACTAATTATTTTTAGCTAGCACTCATAAAGATTTAGACAAGAATAGATGGTATATCTTTTAAATTAAGTACAAGAAGTGAAATTTTATGCTAATAGGCCATTAACTGGAGCTAGGCTGAAACATTTGCATGTAAAGAAATGAATTTAGGAGCAGATAAAGGTTGTAGAAATTTTCTTTTAAAAACAAATTTTATATCCCAAGAAAGATAAATGAAAACTTACAGAGTAGGTTTGGTATAGTCGAACAATTAATAAGCTCTCTCAGTTTTAGAGGATTGAAAAGTATTTGTAGAAATCATTTCTATGCTCTGGTATAGAGCGGGTAAAGTTGGGTCAAAGGGAAATTAATTTTATGCTATCTTTTTCTTAAATCATTGTATCTCAGTACCTCCCCGAAGAGCGTTTGGCATGCTTTTTCATATCAGGGACCCAGTTTCTTTCCGGTGCCATAACTTGTTTTAAACCATAACCTAGGGTCAGTTATTTACATTACATTGTGGGTTTTTTAAAAAAATTTATTGCCGTATAGTTGATTTACAATGTTCTATGACTTTCTGCTCTACAGCAAAGTGAGTCAGTTGTACACATGGGGGAAGAGGGGAGGGCTAAATAGGAGATTGGGATCAACACATGCACACTACTATATATAAAATAGATAGCCAACAAGCACCTACTGTGTAGCACAGGAACTACCCTCAATACTCTGTAACGACCTATATGGGAATAGAATCCAAAAACGAGTGGATAAATGTATATGTATAACTGATTCACTTTGCTGTACATTGTGTTTTTAATTTAAGGTTTTAAATATTTCTTACTGTTACTTATAGTATATGCTTCATTTCATTTATTGGATAGTTTTGCCCTCTGTTATGCACAGAGGTTTATTTTTTTATTTGGTTTTTGGCACGCAGGTTTTCCATGATTGAGTAGGCAGTGTCGTAGGGCTAAGAGCTCCATGTTTGGAAAGACCCTGCCACTTTCAGAGTGTGATGCTCTGGGTGAGTTATTTAACTTTTCTCAGCCTCAGTCTCCTCACCCATAAAATGGGGGGCATGACACTTACCTTAAAGAATTGTGGTAAAAATTGATTGACGTGATATACGTAAGAACATAGAGCACTGTGCTTGGTGTATATTGAATTTTATGATCGCTATTATTGTTATTTGCAGATCTCATGAAATTTCAACGACATAGATATTGTCTCTCATTCTGATTTGTAAAACCAACTCTGTTTTAAAGTGCCTTTTTTCAAGGTCCTGTGTTCGTCTGTATCTTCTCTTTTCCATGGAACAGTAGTGCTTTGTATCCTCTTCAAAACTTTCTCCTTTATTGCCCTCAGCCCAGTAATAACTGTGCCTTGAACATGTCTTGTCCTCATAGGCATTTTCCAAATGACTGATGGTAGCTAGCATTCTGTACCCCCTTATACGCATCTTGTATTTTTGGTGCAACACAACAATAACTAGACACCCCTATAAACCACCAGGCAAGAAAATTCACAAGCCATTTTCTCCTCCCATATCACAGCCCAAGCTGGTTGCACTAATATTTCTTCTCAGTATACAGGAAGAATCTTGAAAAAATAAAGGATAGTATTTGGCACATTGGTGAAATCTGGAAGGATGGAAATTAGTGACACATTATTTAAATAAGTATCTTCAAATGATAGCAGTAAGATGTCAGTAGCTCTGTAGTATATGAATATTTCTAAACTCACCCATGAAATCTGAGGAGGCAACTAACCTAGAAATACCCAAAAAACACTTGCAACAAAACCAGGTGACAAAGAGTCACCAGGACAAACTACCATTAGCAGTGATGCTCTATGCCCTCAGCAAGTACACAGGACACAAAAAGGAGGGAGGGGAGCCCCAACAGCCTAAGAATTCCCAAGTTGCTGAAATTTACTAAGGAGAAAGGTCAGCAGGGCCGACTGAGAACAGCAGCTGAGGTTAGAAGGAACATTTCAGACACAAATGTACACATGAGGGCATACGGATTTCTATAGTGTTTGATTGCAATGAAGTAGTCTGGAATCTATGAATTCTTGAAATTAACCACCTAATACCTTCATTAGAACTAAGGTGAAATTCATAAACCACCAAAATATAAAACCACTGTAAAGTAACAGATCTACATGAAGAAACAGGTGATTCCAGGTCTGGGGTAGAAAATATAAAATGTGAATTTAGAAATCTTTACTGTACCACAAAGCTAGGAAACTATCTATATAAGACTAATAGGATCATGGCAAAAGTGGCTGAAAGCAAACTCAAAGAACTATTCATTTGGCCAAACATAAAATAATTTGAGCAAAAAATAGAGTAATAGTTTCAATGGATTACAGCATGTCAAAATTATTAAAATTCATGAGTTCAAAAGAAAACACCACCACCACTGTCAGCAGATTCATAATTTAAAAAACAAATTAACTTCCTACTTTTAGAGAATGTTAATAGAATATAATCATCATTTGGAAAGTGGCAAATAATGGGAAAGAATTAAGTTTCAGACTGTCTTTCTTATAAATACTTTCCCATTGCATCTCTACCAAAATCCTGATGAGAGAAACTTTCTCTTTACAAAAGCATTCCAACTAATAATTGAAGAAGGAATGATTGTTAGAAAGTATAAGAAAAACCACTTCTTTACAAACCCCAGTGATATGATAGACCTGGGCTTATATAATCACTGACTGAATAACATCATAGAAAAGAAAGAAAAGAGAGAGAGCAGGGAGAGATGGAGGGAAGGAGGGAGCAAGGAAGAAAGGGAAGGAGGAAGAGAGGAAATAACAGGAAAGAAAGGGAAAAGAGACAATGCTTTTTTTTTCTTCTGATAGATGTGCACATCTATTATCATATAAATTCTCCTACTTAATAAGAAATTGAACAAGAAATAGATCAAAACTTAAGATCTAACAGCCAGATTACAGGAAATACAGTGGCCAGAGACATATGTTAAATGACAATATAGGAATGCGTTGGCAGAATGCTGTGAAACACTCTATAAGAGAAGACAGAACTGGTTTCTTTTGAAAACAAATTGCAGGAAAAACAAACAAAAAAAGAGGTTACCGGTATATTCAAAGAGACCCCCAAAAAACATATCAACAAAATTCCATGTGTGCATCTTCTTTGAATTCTGATTTGAACAAGGCAACGTTTATGAGAAAATTAGAGAGATGAGCAATGTGTAGATATATTGGATGATACTAAGTATTTTTTTGTCAAATATTAGGTGTGACGATGATATTGTGAATATGATTTTAAGGAAGAGCCCTTATGTTGTACATGTTTGTGCTGAGAGATTTATAGGATATATGGACTTTACTTGATATATTTACAGGATATATGGAATGTATTTGATCTATGGAATTGGCTTCAACATAATCCACTAATGATGGAGTGAGTGGGTGGAGATACAGATGAAAGAAAACTGCCATGAATTAATCATTGCGGAAGCTTGTGATGGGTATATGTGAGTTCACACTGCTATTATCTCTACATGACAGGTGTTAATGTTTGAAATGTTCCATAATGTCAGGTAAGAATAGATAGATATCTCCCCTTTATAGTTTCTCCCAATATCTGCTCTTATATTTGGGGGTATCATTGCTGTTGAAAGAAAACCATATTCCAGATCCTTCTATGCTCTTCCTCTTTAGACCACTGAGGAAATACAGTGATCATTTAGAAACTGTTTTCAGAAAAACAGAGTAAAAGTAAAGAGATAAGTGCTTTTAGAATTTGCATCTCTCCCACTGATACATAGTCACAAAACTCTGGCGCTCATAGTCACAAATCTCTCACGCTCTCTCTCTCTCTAACTCTCTCTCTCCCTTCCTCACTCATTCTTTGTAATTTATTTATTCTTCACTACTATCCATTTATAAGAAACAGGGTTTTTGCTACCTGGAAGTAAGATTTTTTTTTTAGTGAATGATGAACAGTTTATATTGAGACCCGTTAGATTTCTACTTGAAATACTGTATTTAAACATTTTCCACAAAATATAAGAATTTAGATATAAATTTGTAAAGTATTCTATACTCATGCTTTTATGCCATACAGGGAGATGAATGCATTATACATCAAGTGTAAATTAGATGACAGTAAATATATATTTTAATAGGTGCACCTTCCCTGACATAATGCATATCTCCCTGAAAATTATGTTTATTATGCCTGGTGAAAACAAATTGTAATTTAAGTTACTAAATGGCAAGTCATTTTCATAGTTTCCCATGATTGCTTCTCGGTAGTTTTAGTTTTTGATCTTTGGTGTTGTAGTTTTTGCATTAAACTTTTATGGTTTGTTGACCCAAAACAAATAGACTGCCAGGTATTTCTCCAACCGAAATGGGTTTATTCAGGATCAGCAGGGAATGCAGTTAGGGGTCTGCAAGCACAGAGAGCCACATGCAAGTTCCCACACAGCAAGGGAAGGAAAACACTTTTATAGGGAGGAAAAGGGACTTAGAAGGGCCACAGTACACAGAGTCTATGGCTTTTCACAGCTGAGTCCTTGTTAGGAAAGAAGAGCCTTTCTCCTTCCCCTTGCGTTCGGCTATGGCACAGGGCATGAGAGCTCCCCCTGCTGGTCTTGCTACTGTATTTAGTTGTGGTTTCTGCTTTATTGTTTTTACATATTGTATTCCAAACTGTGTGATATAAAGATCTTAGAGTATTAAATCTACATTAATTTTTATAAGACTTATTTCCTTTCCTGTTCTAAAAGCAAAATTATTTTATGTAACAATCTAAGAGAAGAATTTATACACACTTTTTTTTTTTTTTTTTAATATCTTTCATGCCTTTTCCTTTCCAAGCCTATATCCTGTGGACTCTTACTCCCGATTCTTTGATCCTGGAAGAGCAGTAGTCATAAATCTCTATTTTGAGCCACACCAATCATGTTCCAACATTCAGTTTGAAGAGTCAGACAAAGAAATTTTCAGTTCACACTTGTTAACATTTTATTATTTCAGGAAATACTTAATGTGGTATTCACAAATATCATTTTTCTGCATGTATTGATCAAAGCCAGAGATCATAGCCCTACTTAACATCCATGTTGTATTTTCTGTTGAGAATGGGGAGATTTAAATAAGCTAAGTATGTAGCAATGTAGCTGAGCACATGCTTTCTGGTTGCAATTTGTTTGGCTTTTAATATCTGATTATTAAACAAAATAATATTTAAAAATGTAAGCATCATCTAATATGTTATAACATAGAAAATATCATAAAACTCAAAGCATTGTCCAACTTTTATATCATGAATCATCTTTTGTATGTATTGCTGAATTTAGTATGACATTTTTGCACCTGTGTTCCTTAGTAGGGTTTTGGTGTCAGGGTTATATTTAGACTCATAAAAATAAGTTGGGACTATTTATCTTTTTTTAATTTTATTTATTTATTTACTTATTTATTTTTGGCTGCATTGGGTCTTCATTGCTGAGCGTGGACTTTTTCTTGTTGTGGTGAATGGGACTACTCTTTGTTGCGGTGCATGGGCCTCTCATTGTGGCAGCTTCTCCTGTTCTGGAGCATGGGCTCTAGGTGAGTGGGCTTCAGTATCTGCGGCATGCAGGCTTGGTAGTTGTGGTTGTGTGGGCCCAGCAGTCATGGCTCACGGGCTCTAGAACGCAGACTCAGTAGTTGTGGCGCACAGGCTTAGTTGCTCCGAGGCATGTGGAATCCTCCTGGACCAGGGATTGAACCCATGTCCCCTGCATAGGCTGATGGATTCTTAATCACCGTGCCACCAGGGAAGTCCTATCTTTTAACTCTTATTCTTTAGAAAATTTTGTATATTATTGGAATAATACATTCCTTACAAGTTTGTTAGAACTCACCTATTAAATCATTAGTGTTTATTTATTTGCAAGATGATTCATAATAAATGATTGTGTTTAATGGTTGTAGGTTCTTTTAAGATTTCTAACTTTTCTCTTGTCACTTTTTGTCAACTAAATTTTTTCTAGGACTCTGCCCTTTTCATCATTTATTTACATACAGTTTTTCATAGATTTTTATTTTTAAATCTCAATTGTATACATAATTATGCCCCCCATTTAAATTCCTTATACTATTTTTCTCTTTACCATTCTTTATTGTTCAATCTGACCAGAATTATTTTTTAATTTAATAAGTCTTCAGTTTTGTTTGTTGATCTGTTTATGTTGTTTTCTATTTCATAAAATTATCTTCTGGTCTTTAGTATTATAATTCTATTCTGTCCTTCTAATTCTTAAATAGACACATATATCATTAACTATCAGTCTTTTTCTTCTTTAAAACAAAAAAGATGTATAGCCATACTTTTTTTGAAAATATGATTTTGTCACATTCTACAAATTTTAATGTGCATTTCTTTTGTTGTTTGTCAAGTGTTAAAATTTTGACTTTACATTATAATTTTAAAATGTAAAATATTTAAACTAGGAAATATTTTATGTATCTTCTTTTATAATTAAGTTAATTTTTAAATTGAATTACTTTCTCATAAGAAATTGTGTTAAGATATCAAAACATACTGAATCTTTCTTTAGAGCTGAGTACCATTTTGTAAATGACTTATGAAAAAAATTGCATTCTTAATTTTTATTAGCAGAGTTCATATATGCATATTAAGATAAACAGTTAATTATGCTGTATAATTTATTTCTTTACAAGTTCTGTGTACTGCTTCTTGACAAATAAACACGTGAGAGGTATGTTGAAATATCCTACTGTGATGATAGATTTGTCAATTTCCCCCTGTAGTTCTATCAGTTTTTAGGCTGTATATTTTATCCAATTTTAGACATCACATAATATAACACACATCATTTTATGTACCACTTTGAACAAACACTGCTAATTATGACATATCAAATAATAATTGATTAATCAACAATGAATTGGTGATTATATATCACACTTATGTACAAAAGGAAATATAAGCCAATAAAATTAAGTATGACTATATTTGGAGTCTCACTCTTGTGAATATTTTTTTAAGCATCATCAGTGTTTATTTGCTATTTGATGTCATCTCAGCAATATTGCACAGTATTGTAGAATATAGCAATGAAGTGTTTATTATAAGAGTGAAACATTCGTGACTGTAGGAACTTTTCCAAACCGCTAACACTCACCTTGCAATTTGGGGTACTGAGAATTTATTGTGATAAAAAAAAGTATTCAGATAATGATAACTTGTGTTCCTTCTTCGAATGGTCCTTAGAAGGCTTCTGAACTGAAATATTAGGGGTCGCCAGGTGTCCATTTATGCCAACAGGCTAAGGATTAAGTTTCCACACAGTCTAACACTAACAACTCTGTCGTGTCAGCTGCCAGGCCAACAGCAATGGTCACGTTCTCTAGATTTGGAGACCCATCCTTATTCTAGAGATGTTAAAAATATGTAAAAAATTGTATTTGAATTATTGAAATGTGCTATTCAAGGCTATTTTATCAGGTACATTCAAATGTATAAATATATCTTCCTGGTGGATTTAAATTTTTATCATTATGAAGTGATGCCTTCTATCTCTTTACTCAAATTTTATTGTAGTAATATTTACTTATATTTTTTATCTCCATTACTTTGAACATTTCTGTCTATATCTTTGGTTAGGGGTTGTCAGCTATGTCCCATAGGCCAAATTTGGTCCACCTCCTACTCTATAAAGTTTTATTGGAACATAATCATACGCACATGGTCTACTCCTGCTCCCAGGCTCCCACGGCCAAGTTGAATAGTTACTGTTAAGAGCATATTGCCCATACGTGCCAAAAATATTTACATTTGGTCCTTTACAGAAAAAGTTTGCTGTCCCCTGTCTTTCGCATGCCTTCATATTTTAGATGCAAATAGCACTTGTCAAGATACAATTTTAAATGCTGTCTTGGAAAATCTGACTTTGTTTTTATCTATTTCTGTTGATTGGTGTGTGTCTGATTCCATTTTTACCAACTTAAACGTTTGATTCCTATTTGTCTCAAATTTTTGATATTTTTTTTCCTTTCTGGTTAGCCTATTTTATGAGTTTTCTGTTTGTTAGTTTTCTCTCCATTAAGAATTTGTTCCTTTGTTGTTTTGAAACACTATTTCTGCTTCACTGTAACTCTTGAAAATTTTAATTTCACACTGAAGTTAGTGAATGCAAAATAATATTTAAGCCCTCTCCTGATAAATGCAGGGACATTAGAACAGTTAATATTGATAATCCCCTTCTTCCTTGATAAGTTAATAATGTCCAGTGTTTTAAGGATAAATTTAAATTCTCAGTTTGGAAATTTTCAGCATAATATTTTATACAGATGATGTTCAGACTTATCTATATGCTGACCACCCTATTATCTTTTTGTTTTTTGGTTTGTTTGTTTCCATCTTAGGACTTCCTTCTGGGATAATTTCTCATCTTGTCTGGACTCCTTTTGGGAAGTCGGGTACATGTCGATAGTAAACTCTTGCAAGGTTTCCATTTTGTTTTGTGTTTACCCTTAAGTTGTTTTATTTCACCCTGTTGTTGTCAGGCCAGATCTGCAGGGCACTTTCATTCTTAACTGACACGTATTTTCTTTTACCCTCTTAGGTTATTTTTATGGTCGCTTCAGTTTTGTCCTGTCAGCTATTCATTCATAAATGATTTTTCCTTGTTTTCTGCTTTTAAAACCTTCTCTATATGTCCTTGGTGATTTAGCATATTCCTCTGAAGTACATAGGTTTAAGTTAATTTTTTATTTAGCCTGTTTAGTTGTATTGAACTTACTGTAACAGGAGGTCACTCCTTTATCAGTTCTGAAATCTCTACTCATTATCTTGGCTTGTATTGTTTCTCCTCCATATTCTGTAATCCATTTTCCTGGAACCTAGTTTGTAGGTATGTTAGAAATTTTATTTTAGCTATCAGATGTTTTACTTTTCTTTCAATTGTCTAGCTCTTTGCATCTCTTTTTGCTATTGATTATTGTTTTCAAACCTAGCTTGCAGCCTACTAATTCTCTAATGATTCTTTAATGTGCTGTTGGAAAAAAATTCATTACATAATTTAAAAAAATAAAAACTGTATTTTTCTATTGAAAGCATTTGTTTTCCTTTTGAAAATCAATTTTATAATACTTGCTCTTTTGAGGGATATAATTTTTCATACTTCATACATGTTATTCCATGTTATATATCAGATAACTCTAATGTATGACATCCTTTGTGATCTAAATATGATTTAGCTGTTTGTACTGACCTTCATTCTTAGTAGCTTGTTTTCTTGTGTCTTTATTATCCTGATGGTGAGCTAATTTTTCTTTGATCTTAATCTACGGAAATTTTGAAGGGCAGAATTGTAGATGCTTTTTTCTGGAGTGAAATTGCCTTTGGGGTTACAGATGTCATTACAAACTTTGGTTGAGAGATCTATGGAACCACTTTTGATTCTGCAAAAGTGGATGCTTCATTATGGAATTGAAAATTAAGCTTTTCAAACCTACCATGATTTCATGAAGTAATCTCGGATCTTAGTGAGAGCTGGGGTCTTTGCATTCAGAGTTTCTGTTTTATGTATATTATTGGGGGTGATAGAGGAGATTTTACTTAGTGTGAGACCAACAATGTACTGTAGAGTATATTTTCTCCAGGATTTAGGTAGTGACCATTTAATGCATGTGTTCCCCAGTCCTGCTAGAATTGGAAATCTCTATATACTGTAGAAACCTGTTTTCTCAAATAACAAAGACAAATTAATAGTATCTCCTCCTTTACATAAAAAGAACTATTCTTGTAGTACCTTACTGGCAATTATGGTGTGTGAATTTTAAGGCCTCTTACCAACTCTGATGCAATGGAGTTGTGTCAGGCCAAAGACATACTACAATTTGCCTTTATTTCAGCTGTAGTTCCTGGTAATTCCAAGAAAGATAATTGTAGAGAGTAGCAATGATCTGAGCCTGACAAATGCAGGACCTGAGCAGTGGAGGTCGGCTTCAGAGTTTGTTTTGCTTCAAGTTTTTCTTTCATTTTAAAAAATTGATTATTGACCATGGTTTTGTGACCCAGAGGCTGAGATTTCAGGAAAGTGGTTAAGGGCTGCTGTGTCAGCTAAGATGAATTCCTGTTGTATCAGAGAATCTTTTTCTGAATCCAAAGTGTCCACTAATATCACATGTAATTTTAACCTATGTATTATCTAAATTGATTTTACCTCTGTTATACATGTAAGATCCCTTTGACCATTAGACTTGTAGTGCTAATGAAGAAACATTAACTACAGGATTGTAGGGTATATGAATTGATAAATCCTAAGCACTAATTGGAATAGCCATCACATGGTTTGTCTTTAAGCCTCTGATTTTTTTGAGACCTTTTTAGAAATAGAATCTACAGAAGGGACTCGATTGATTTTTATAACGTCACCTCATATAATCTTGCTTTTATTTCTCTGATGGAAGGGTTAATAAGCAGTGAAGAGGTGAAAAAATGTCTAGAGCAATTAGAGGTCTTATTTCTGGCTGATTGATATTTTACTTTATATCACTAGGCAAGGACCCATTTTAGAATATTGTACTTCAAAATAAATGGTTGAAATAAAAAATGATCTTAGTGATTTTATGTAGATGAGTCAAAATAGCTGCTCTTTTAATGTATTGATTAATTTGATTATTGAATTGACTATTCGCTTTACTCTGCTGAAGAGGAAAACGTATTATTTTAAATAGGAAGTAGTAATGGCCCACTGTTTACTAAAATTGAAGTGAATTATTCTTGTATTTAGAAAGTTAAGCCCTTCAAGTGGTTATTTTCTTTTCAGTGTAGATTAGTTAAGACGAGTGCAGTACCAGCCAGAGGTACACGACTACTTATTTCCTTTTTTTGCTGCAAGTAATTTTAAATTTTGGGAGAACACTCATCCTGACTGGAGGAGTATTTGGAAGAGGTAGGTGTGGGACCAAGCTCAAGCTGGCTTATGACAGATAACTCAATGGTTTCCTGTTTAAAAGAGTTAGTTTTAGATTAATTCAGGTTTTTGAGTAAGTGCTAATTTATTTAAAAGTTTCTACTTTTTGTCAAAGATCTCTTCTTTCTTCCTTCCTATGATATTGTCTGTCTCCAGAAGCAAGCGTTCCCCATGGTGGGATTTTTTGTGGGTCTCGTCTCATCTGTGTGAGCCCTAAGCTGTTGTCTGCTTGGCTTATCTGATCTGCCTCTTGAACATCCTTTGATGGTGTACAGCGACGTGTCTCTGGTTCAAAGTGTTGTGGATGTGATAACTGTGATTCTTGGCATTCTCTGGAGCTGGGGAACTCACCTGAACTTGGGTCTCCAGAGTCTCTGCAGTGCCCCAGGCCTTTCCTTCCCACCAGTTGCTAAACGTTTCTGGGAAGCTGAGGGCATCTGGCCTGCTTTCTAGCTGCTGTACTGCAGGATGCAAGATTTGGGGGCAGCTCTTCTGGAGACCTGCCAGTGCTGGCTACCCTGTTATAGGGGTGAGCCTGCTGTGTTGGGTATGGCACCTGGTGAGATGTGTGGGGTCGTTGAGTATAACACCTTCCCATATGCAATGACCAGGGAAGTAGCACGCCAGCCCTAGTTTTCTTAGGAGTCCTGCAAATTATCATGCGTTTTCTGCTAGAGGTTCTGTTGCCTCTCCCTTCCACAGGCTGTGCTGTGACACAAGGGAGTGGCCGTCCTGGGTGCATTAGATGGGACCAAGGTGGTGACTCTATATGTCCATCCTCACCTACCCTACCTCTGGCTCCACAGGAGGGGTTTTCCTGGTATAAGGACTTTGTTGTCGATGTTGTCACTCTGACACTTCCCCTCATTTTCGAGGCAGTAAATGGCACAGATTACCTTTAAGAAAAGGAAAGATTCAATGAGACAGCAATCAAAGCAGAAAACTGACAGATCATGGATTATTTTTAAAACGTTATTTCTCTTTTTCTAGTTATACTGTTGTGTGTATGAAGTCTACCTATTCCTTTGTTTCATTTTGGCCCTAGTGAAACTCACGCCCAGTGAAGACAGCTTGACAAAGCAATTAAGCTCTTGGACTCTGGAATCAGATAGAATTGGACGTCAGCATCAACCCTGTATGTTTTAGCTCTATGACCTTGGAAAAGCCATTTGAATGATTTCAGACTGTTATTTCAGTGAAACAATTAATAGTTTAATTAATTAATAATTCTGGCCTCATAAGTACATTGTGAGAATAGAATAAGATAATGTAATGGCGCTAGTTTCTGCAGTCCCCTGTTGAGAGTAAATACTGAGTAAATCATGGCAGGATTGCTGTCATTGTTATCTAATGGATAGTAACTGTGTTAGTAATAGTAGCAGAAGAAGGAAAAGGAGGAGGAGGGGGAAGGGAAGGGAAAAGAATAGGAGGAGGCAAAGAGAAGAAGGACAAATAGAAAATTTTTACGATGACAGAAAACACACATTTCAATTGCTTCTATCAAGTCAAATATTAATTTATAAGAAAAAGTTAATAGAGATCTTTCTCTTTTACCTACAAAAGTTTTGCTTATTCTGGGTGTGTGTATTTCATTGCCTGGCCATTATTCTCTTTCATTTTTCACTTAATGTCTCATTCACTTCAGAAATTTTTCAACAGGAATAGATGAAAAACATTGATCATAGAGTTTTGGATTTCATTTATTATTCTATTAAAAGTCATTATCAAATCACATGCATATATCTTTCATCTATGGCTAAGTAAAATCACCATCTTCAAAGAGGACCTGCAAATAGGATATCAGTGTCACATTTTTGTGTCACTCACGCATCAGAAAGTTTACATGCATGGGGGGTGAACAGTGTCTGTGAACCATTGCAATAAAGTTTTAGTAATGATATAGAAAGCATTACCATGGGCCCTGTCTTGCCTGAAAACTTATAAACAGTATAGAGACTTGGGCTCTAAATAGTCATTATGTACCTTTAACCTGATTATTATCAGTCTGAATCTGACCCTTGCTGATTTTGACCAAAAGTGGTTTTCATTTGACAACTGTTCAATGTCCTTGTGAAATAGTTTATTTTGTTTAGTTCGTTTTCGGAAAACAATTTCCCGTGTTGTAATGAAATGCTTATGCTAATTATGTCCCCCATCTGAGACTAAGCATTTATTAATGTGATGACTGAAGTGTAACAATTACAGGCATATTTTATGTAAATTGTTGCTGTGTGTCCATGCATTGGCAATAGTTTCATGGCTGAAGATTAGTAGGAATAACTCGTTACCTGTAAACTATATGGAAGAGGTTAGTGTGTATTACTGTATCTTTTGCCCTCTAAAGTGTAATTTATGTAGGTGAGACCAAAGTACTTATATATAGTATTTAGTCACGTCTCTCTTCTCCCTCACTCCCATCTCCATCTTGCTCTTTCTCTTCTTTCTCTTTTTGACCTAGGTATAGAATAAATATTTTTATTAAAATTTAATTTAGATTTTCTGGTTGTTGCTGATGGAGATTTTATCAGAGCTTTATTGATTTCTGTGAATGGGGTCTGCATTGTTGGCAATATCCATGGTGATATTAGCACAAGACACAGGTGGAGACTAAGCAGAGGGTAAGCTCTGTAACTGGTGTTTCGTCTCCAACTCAACCTCCACGTTGCCGTCAGACTGATTCTACTAAACTACCAGTGTAGCTTTACTACTCACCTGCTTAAAACTCTTTACAGGCTCCAAATGCCTTTGGAATAAAAACCAAATCACTGATCTCATCTTAACAATATTCTTTTCCTGTTCACCCCTCACTATTCCTTTAGCTTCTTATTTTGCCAACTCTAACCCCACATCCCATTTGTAATAGACTTCCCAGTTCCTCAGTTTCATCAGCCCCTTCTCACCTTCAAGCCTTGGTGTATGTTCTTCTCTTTGCTATGAACACCTTCTCTGCATTTGCAAGTGGCTTATTCTGACTCAGCCATTAGGTTTCAGCTGAAACTGTATTAAGTTTCCCTGCTGTTTCTATTCACAGTACATTTCATTAACTCCATCTTATTATGCATTTTTTGTAATTACTTGGATTATTGTCTTCTCTGATAAATTTTAAGCTCCATGAGAGCAAAGGCCTTGTCTATCAATTTTACTGTTAAACTTACTTTTTAATTATTATAGTACTTAGAAGATATTAGATGCTTAAAAGTTTGTTCATGATTGGTGAATTAATGGGTGGATAGATGGATGGATTTAGTAAGACCACTGGGTGCATACTTCAGCATCAACTGAATTTATTTGCAACTGAATTGACCTTACTAATATTAGTAACTGTTTAGCATCCTGAATCTGTTTAATATTAATTCATTCTTTCATTCATATTATTTACTGTGCTCCACATGTTGTGTAAGGTACTGAAATAGGCAGAGCTCTTTAAGAAATTAATAAACATAAAATCTCATGCAGTTCACAGTCTACTTAACAAATAATATTCAAGTGAAATTTTAAATTAGTTTAAAACATAATAACCACTGTATGTTTGAGTTGGATGCTTTTTAATCATGGGGAGACAGTGAGGTATTTTTATCTGCTTTTCTTTTTCATTTCATCTCTTAGTTGTCATAGTTTTCTGCAAAAATTTTCCCATGTGGTTCATATTCCAGGGAAATTCTGTCAAAAAAAAAAAAGAGCAAATTCATTTCTTGTGCTTAGTGGCAAATTCTTGAAGTAAGACTAGCATTTAGTTCATGCAAAGGCATTAAGAGAAAGTGTCAGTTGACCAGTTCTCTTGGTGTCCCGTGGAAGCAGCTGTATGGATGTTGCCTTGTTAAATCATGGCTTGATTTCTCTCTTCCAAAAGACACCTTGCAAACATTAAGCTGGATGTGAAAATCAAACTTTTCTTTTTAATTGCTTCCAATGACTCTGTTTCCTTTTGCCTCCTTCGGGAGTTAAAGATTAAACTCTTCAAGTTGCCTTATGGCTCAAAGTCACTGCATTGTTCTCTACAATTGTTGCTTTGTTTGGCCTGTATTTTAAACATAGTTTAACATTTATGAACATTTTATTACTTTAAATTTATGTTATTTTAACATTAATAAATTTGTTATTTTATATTTTAATTAAGAAAAAAAAACAAACAAAAAACAGAAAGCATTGATGCAAAGAAACAGTTCCTTACACAGCACTTGAACAAAAAAGAAAAGCCAGGGTCATTTTTCCATTGTTTACTTCTTGGGAATTTTCTTTGCAGCCTCAAGCAGATCATCCAAACAAGGGTCTCTTGGTTACAACATTAAAAGAGTGGAATAACCAAAATGAACAGGACAATATATACATGTTTTCCTCAGCAACATCCAGTGATCCTTAGTGAGGAAATACAGTAGGTGGTACAGCTTCCTGAATACATACTTTTAATCAAGTTAACTGTATATAATTCTGATTTTGTATTGAAATTTGAAATTTGTGATATTTTCCATGAATCATTTCTGCTGACCTTAGAAAATCACTAGTTAGAATAATTCAATATTGCTATAGATATATGAAGATTGTAGCACTAATTAACCTCCGCACTTAAGAAATTATCATCAACAAATGAAAGTATTTACAAAACAGAAATAGACTCACAGATGGAGAAAACAAACTTCTGGTTACCAAAGGGGAAAAGGAGGTGGGAGGGATAAATTGGGAATTTGGGAGTAACCAATACATACCACTATATATAAAATAGATAAACAACTGTATGGCACAGGGAACTATATTCAGTATCTTGTAATAACCTATAGTGGAAAAGAATCTGAAAAAGAATAGATATACATGTAAAACTGAATCACTATGCTGTGCACCAGAAACTAACACAACATTGTAAATCATCTATACTTCAATTAAAAATTAAATTAGCATCAGTGGTAGACAAATCAAGTGGATATTTCATCTTCCAGGCAGAGTGTCAGAATGAGGACTAACCATGCAACAGACTGTGTTTTAGGGGTTGGGATTCCTTTTTCCTTTCCCCTTGTCATCACTGCATTATGTTGAGCTGTATAACATTCCTGTTTGGAAGGATCTATGCCCTTTACATTATTGAATTCTCGGTTTCTTTTAGTGCAAATGTCTGAAAGTAGGATATATCTCCTGAATTAATTCAGGGAAAGAATCTTGTAGAGAACAAATACACGATGATCTGGGCTCTTGACTTTTTTATTATCTACATAAATATTGAGAGGAAAATTTAGGTAATTTTGAGAATTTCAGGTCTCAATTTCTCTCTCTCTCTCTCTGTGTCTCTGTCTCTCTCTCTCACACATACACACACACACACACACATACACAGACACACATGCACATACCTATATTGTATGCTGGATTCCAATACTGGTTAAATAATATATCAGATCTACACTGTGGATGGCCTATATTTGGTTTGTTAAAATTAGAAATTTGTGTTTAGGCAAAAGAGTAAAATAAGACATAACTATGATTATACCACAGCTAATTCAGAACTAAACTGTGTTAATACCCGTAAACAGAGACAAGCTATTTTAAAATAGTTGAGCTGTATTGTTACAAGGTAGAACTATATCATTCTTCTTAAGGACTATATATACTATAAAATATTTCACACATGTTTTGCTAACTTTCTAAACTGTGGTGACATTTAGATGGAAAAAGACACTGTTATGCTGAAAAAATATTTAGGCTTGGTACCATTGCTTGTCAAAAATTATCTCAAAATATCCCATGTGGAGCATTTCATTTCACAGAGAAATGCATCATTTAGATGAGTTTGTAAAAAGCACAACCTAAATTACTTACTTGATTTGACATTTTGGTTGCTGTTACCTGGTTGTCTTTATTTCAACGTTAAAGAAAGCTCACCATTTACAATGACTTTTTGTGCTTATTTTGAAGTTGAGTTTAAATAAAAGTATCGGTCTTAGTTCAGACATACTGAGTTGGAAGAAAGCCAGTTCACCCAAAACAAATTTGCTTAATGCTGGTTAACTAATGATCAATTTGCCTAATGATTTGTTCTATTAATCACATTTACACTTCTAATGGATAGCCTCGCCCCTCTGCATATGTGAACACAATTGTCTATCAAAGCCAATTTTTGACACTTTCACATATTTCAAGTCATTTTGTGTAAGTTTATTTATGAGTTGGCCTCTAACTACAACATCAGATTTATATTCCACCCTTTCAGACTCATACATCTATATCATTTAAACACAGGATCATTTTGGACAAAGAAAATATTTTTTCTTGTCATTTAAGCTTCCTCTGAAACTCAGAGTTTAGCTTATTAACTTCTTAGCATCTGAGACTCTTCTAGTTCTGGATCCCAGCTAGTACAGAATCAGGGACAAGGTAGCAATGGATTCATAAACAGAGAAAAGTGAAATAATATGTATTTGTTCTCTTAATAAAAAACGAGTGATTGTTTCCTCTTTTTTTGCACATGCCCAATTTTTTAATAGCCTCAATTTCTTAGTATAGTAGCTTGAAATTCAAAGCGACATGTTCTTAGGTTAATAATCTGGGGAAAAAAAGACTGCCTGAAGGAAATTTTTGTCTTCATATTATTTTATATGTTTGTATTTCAAATTTTCAAAGTTGAATTTACTAAAGCAAATGATATTAATTTTTACTTCATTCATTCAAAATGCTATATAATAGCTACTCAACTTATTTCTTTTTGGTGGTCTCTGTCCTGTATTTTTCTTCATGAAAAATTTTAGTATTACAGTTAAAATGAAGATGCCTCGAATACCAATTTTTTTCTTTGAAATATATTTGATGTACAGTATTTAGTTTTAGTATTATGTTAGTTGCAGGTGTACTGCATAATGATTTGACATTTGCATACATTATGAAATGATCACCATAGTAAGTCTAGTAACCATCTGTCCCCATACAAAGTTGTTACAATATTACTGACCACATTCCTATGCTGCATATTACATCCCTGTGACCTATTTATTATGTAACTGGAATTTGTGCCTCTAAATCCCATTAACCTATTTTACCCCCCACTTCCCTCTCTTCTGGCAACCACCTGTTTGTTCTCTGTACCTATGAATCTGTTTTAATTTCTTTGTTGTTGTTAATTTCTTTGCTTATTTTGTTTTTTAGATTCCACATGTAAGTGAAATCATACAGTATTTGTCTTTCTCTGTCTGACTTACTTCACTTAGAATAACTTCTTCTACATCCATTCATGTTGTCACAAGTGGCATTATTTCAGCCTTTTTATGGCTGAATAATATTCCGTTGTACATACAAATCATATCTTCTTCATCCATTCTCCTGTTGATGGACACTTAGGTTGCCTTCATATCTTGCCTATTATACATAGTGCTACTATGAACATTGCTTTGCATGCATCTTTTCGAATTAGTGTTTTTGATTTCTTTGGGTAAAGATCCAGAGGTGCAATTCCTGAGTGGACCCTTCTGTTATGACGGTGTGGACAATTGTAGTGAGCTGGTAGGCGGGGTTGGACCCAACTAGTGGGTGGGGCCTGGACCCAGGGCAGTTGGCCCTGCAGCCTGGGGGTCCTGGGGCTGTTGCTGGCCCCCTGGCAGGTGAGTATAAGCCTCTGGCACTAGTAGTCTAGAAAGAGGTCTTTAAAATGGTGCTTGCCAGCAACAGTGGCCTCATGAGAGAATGAGCTCCCAAAAATCGCTGTTGTCATTTTTTATGTCCCCAGAGGAGTCCCAGTTGCCTCCTTCATCTTTATGGTCAGCAAGTGGTTCTCACCCAGGCTTTTTTCAAATCACTGCCTCTGGGCTGTGAGTTGTAGTGTGTGAGATTTTGTGTGTGTCCGTTAAGAGTGGAGAATCTGCCTCCGATTCTCCCCTATGCCAGCCCTGCTGGTCCTCAAATCCAGACATTTTAGGGTCTCGTCTTCCTGATGCATGACCTTCAGGTGTGGGAGCCTGTTGTAGGGCTCAAACCCCTCACTCCTTGAGGAGAAAGTCTGCAGTTGTGATATCTTCCTGTTTGTGGGTTGCCTACCTACAGGTGTGGACTTGACTATACTGCATCTCTGCCCCTCGTGCCTATCTCATCCTGGTTCCTTCTTTATGCTTTAGTTGTGGAAAATATTTTCTCTAGTCTTCAGGTTGTTCTCATTGTTAGTTTCTCTGTAATGGTTGTAATCCTGGTGTGCACCTGGGGGGAGGTGAGCTCAGAGTCCTCCTGCTCTGTCACCTTGGCCCAGACTCTCATAAGATAGTTTTCAAAGCACGTTGAACAAACTTTCTAAAACATTGTAACTTGGAGACAGTTAGAATAAATCATTATATGTTGCTGTCCAATTTTCCCAGCACCACTTATTGAAGAAGCTGTCTTTTTTCCATTGTATGTTCTTGCCTCCTTTGTCAAAGATAAGATGCCCATATGTGCTTGGGTTTACCTCTGGATTCTCTATTTACGTAAAAGAATGAAATTAGAACACTTCCTAACACCACACACAAAAATAAACTCCAAATGGATTAAAGACCTACTTGTAAGGCCAGACACTATAAAACTCCTAGAGGAAAACATAGGCAGAACACTCTATGACACCCATCAAAGCAAGATCCTTTTGGACCCACCTCCTAGAATCATGGAAATAAAATCAAGAATAAACAAATGGGACCTAATGAGACAAAAGCTTTTGCACAGCGAAAGAAACCATAAATAAGACAAGAAGACAACCCTCAGAATGGGAGAAAATACTTGCCAATGAAGCAACAGACAAAGGATTAATCTCCAGAATATACAAGCAGCTCCTGCAGCTTAATACCAAAAAAGCAAATAACCCAATCCACAAATGGGCAGAAGACCTAAATAGACATTTCTCCAAAGAGGGCATGCAGATGGCTAATAACCACATGAAAAGATCCTCAACATCACTGATCATTAGAGAAATGCAAGTCAAAGCCACAATGAGGTATCACCTCACACCCGTCAGAATGGCCATCATCAAAAAATCTAGAAACAATAAATGTTGGAGAGGCTGTGGAGAAAAGGGAACCCTCCTGCACTGTTGATGGGAATGTAAGTTGGTACAGCCACTATGGAAAACAATTTGGAGATTCCTTAAAAAACTAAAAATGGAACTACCATATGATCCAGTAATCCCACTACTGGGCATATACCCAGAGAAAACCATAATCCAAAAAGAAACATGTACCATAATGTTCATTGCAGCACTCTTTACAATAGCCAGGACATGGAAGCAGCCTAAATGCCCATCAACAGATGAATGGATAAAGAAGATGTGGCATATATATACAATGGAATATTACTCAGCCATAAAAATGAATGAAATGCAGTTATATGTAATGAGGTGAATAGACCTAGAGACTGTCATACAGAGTGAAGTAAGCCAGAAAGAGAAAAACAAATACTGCATGCTAACTCATATATATGGAATCTAAAAAAAAAAAAAAAAATTGGTACTGATGAACCCAGTGACAGGGCAAGAGTAAGGACGCAGATGCCGAGAATGGACTGGAGGACACAGGGTTGGGGGGGCAGGGGCAAAGGGGAAGCTGGGATGAAGTGAGAGAGTAGCATAGACATATATACACTACCAAGTGTAAAATAGATGGCTAGTGGGAAGTTGCTGTATAACAAAGGGAGATCAACTCAATGATGGGTGTTGCCTTAGAGGGCCAGGACAGGGAGGGTAGGAGGGAGTCGCAGGAGGGAGGGCATATGGGGATATATGTATAAATACAGATTCACTTTGGTGTACCTCAAAAGCTGGTACAAAAGTGTAAAGCAATCATATTCCAATAAAGAGCTTAAAAAACCCATATTTTATCTTTTATTTAAAAGATGAAAAGAAAATCATTATATGTAAGGATAACTTTTGGAAGTGTTCCTTCTTTAGGTAATGAAAATAGAATTAAAAATTTCATCAGGAAATCATGAGCTATAGACTATTGTTAAGTCTAAATCATTTTGATTAGATAATGAGTTGAAAAGCTGAATTAGGCCTATAATTAATCATATTCCTATTTTTTATTTTAATAATTTATTTTATTAAAGTTTTATATATATATATATATATATATATACACTTTATGAAGCATTTAATACTTGAGTAAACTACAGAATAATGTAAAGTATTATCCCATATCCCATCCTCCAGAATGCTCAAAATCCATTTAGGTAAATATCTGTATGTAGAAAGAAATGCCTGGATAAAATTAGGATTTTACTATAGAGCTATGTAAATTCTTTGAAAGTGCCAAGTTACCTTGATATAAATTTTAAAAAGTATTTGAGGTAAGAATGAAGAAATTGTTGAACCTCAGTAAGCATGTCAAAGCATAACTTAAACTTCCATTTTAAGAAAGAGAATAAAGTCACCCAAAGGCAGCAGAGTGAAGGAATCACTGAAATAGGTGAATTAGAAAACTGAAATAGAAAAACAAAAATAATCAGTGAAACCAAATGTTGGTTCTTTGCAAAGATAATAAAATTGATGTCCCTCTTCCCACTTACTTCTTTGTCAAGTTCAGTCTGAACCCTCATGTTGGTGACTGCTTTGGTTGAAAACATGTACAAGAAGGGGGCTGGAGGGGGGAGTTACTGTCTGGGCTTCTGCAGTTTGTTTTAAGATTATAATTTATATTTATTACCTTCCTGCTATGCAAAGCATTTTAGATTATCCTTATTCTCTAGTCGTGCTGCAGTTAATCTAGGTGAACTGTCTGCGGAGGAGGGAAATGGAGAAACAGTCATTTATCCTAGTTATTGTGTCTCCTCAGGTCCTGATTGTAATGTAGGTCTGTTTACAGTTAAAACTGGGCTTGGAAGCACCACAGGGCACTTGGCCATATCTCTGGTGTTTCAGGTGTGCTTTTCCCTGCCCACATCATGTAGAATGTCCCCACATTCTCATGAGGGTCAGCCCCAGACAGCACAGAGCTCCTTTCTTAGCATTCTAGTCCATGGAAACAAGGAGCCCCAATGACTAAGTGGTAGTCACAGCTTTATATTAACAAAACTGGTACTCTGTTCATGATGGAAGTGTCCCCCATCTGGAAACCAGGACTTCTAGTCCCAAGAGCAGTAGGTGGGTCTCTGTATGTGATAGTGAATAAGGCCACTCCTGCTCCTCCTTTGGTTCCTGGACCCGTGGATTCTAGCACATTCTGGCTAATAGTTAAAGGGGTATGCCAAATCCTCAGTAACAGCACCTGTTTGAGATGGTGCCGTCCCTGTGCCTTCAACAGGTGTGGCCAATGCTCTATCGTTTGAGGATTTGGGTGGTGCTGTATATGATAAGACTAGTGGATACCGTGGTCAGATGCCCATTCTGGAGAATGTTTTGGGGCACAAGTGTCTTGCCAGGGCATTCAGAGTATCTGCCTCTGTCTGCTCATTAGGTCAGATTATCAAATTATCTCAGCAATAAGGTAGGTCAGTGTTGTATTCTCCAGAATGTCAAGAACATCAGTTTGTATTCAGAATATATCGTGACAGTCTTGACAAATTTGCCATCTAAAAGTTCTGTGACCTTGGGAAAGTCTTTTTATCTTTCTGATTCTTAGTTTGGTTATCTGTTAAATAGGAATATTAATACCTACTTTGTTCAATTATTTACTAAAATTGCATGACATAATCCTTCTTAAATGATGTTTGCATTTCTAGAACCAAAGTAAAGATCAATAGATATTTTCTTTCTTTCATTGACTTTCTTCCCATCTATTCATTGGATGAGTAAAGATAGTCAAGAAGGGAATTGCCTCTCTTGAAAACCCTGGAGAATTATTGTGATGTGTAAATTAGATATAGTAAGATTTTATGACAAATCATTTCACTATCATTGGTTGCAATGCACAGCCCTTCCAAGAGAGTATACTAAACACCCAATAAACATTTTTAAATTAACATATCAATAACCTTTCTTGGCATTCATAACTGTGCAAACTCAAATGTCTCCTAGGGAAGAAACTATGTATCATGCTTACTCCGAAGTTTCCCTGATAACTCCAGAGAGATGTTAAGGCATTAGAAAATAGTTGTCAAGTGACCCAAATGAGCAGGAGAATATTTCTGGATTAGTTGAATGTATCTCAGGTACTTTCTGATGGCTGAGTCACTGCAATGAACAAAGGTTGATTAACCAGCCCATCCTTATGACAACCACGTGGTTTTGTTCTCTGCTTTCCTTTTTGAGCATCTTGATCAGTAACTTGAGTGAAACTGTAACAGACATGTTTATCAAATTGACCAAAGGCCCACACCATGTGATGGCAAGATAAATGCTTGAACTAAGTAGGTAATGAGCCCTCAGAGTTACTTAAAATGAATTGCTCTAATTGCTTCTATCTCTCTAAGCTGTATTATTTAATTTAACTACTATCATTCTCAATAGCTTCATCTTATTCTAGAGCCTTCTCCTCACAACTAACCATTTATAAGTACACTTTTAGGGTTTTCTATAAATAATATCATGTCATCTGCAAAGAGTGACAATTTTACTTCTTCGTTTCCAATTAGGATTCCTTTTATTTCATTTTATTCTCTGATTGCTGTGGCTAAAATTTCCAAAACATTGTTAAATAATAATGGTGAGAGTGGGCACCCTTGTCTTATTCCTGTTCTTAGAATGCGTTCAGTTTTTAACCATTGAGAATGATGTTGGCTGTTGGTTTGTCATATATGGCTTTTATTATGTTGAGGTAATTTCCTTCTGTGCCTATTTTCTGGAGAGTTTTTATCATAAATGGATGTTGAATTTTGTCAAAAGCTTTTTCTGCATCTGAGATTATCATATGGTTTTTATCCTTCAATTTGTATAACATTGATTGATTTGCATATATTAAAGAATCCTTGCATTCCAGGGATAAACCCCACTTGATCATGGTGTATGATCTTTTTAGTGTGTTGTTGGATTCTGTTAGCTAGTATTTTGTTGAGGATTTTTGCATCTATATTCATCAGTGATATTGGCCTGTAATGTTCTTTTTTTGTGATATCTTTGCCTGGTTTTGGTATCAGGGTGATGGTGGCCTCATAGAATGAGTTTGGGAGTGTTTATTATACATAGAAAACCCTAAAGATTCTACCAGTAATCAATTAATGGTAGCAGTAATCAATGAATTTAGTAAAGCAGCAGGAAACAAAATTAATGCACAGAAATCTCCTGCAATCCTATACACTAACAATGATAGAGCAGAAAGAGAAAATAAGGAAACCCTCCCATTCACCACTGAAACAAAAAGAATAAAATACCTAGGAATAAACCTGCCTAAGGAGGCAAAAGACTTGTATGCAGAAAACTATAAGACACTGATGAAAGAAATCAAAGATGATACAAACGGATGGAAAGATATACCATGTTCTTGGATTGGAAGAAGCTGCATTGTGAAAATCACTATCCTACCCAAAGCAATTTACAGATTCAGTGCAATCCCTATCAAATTACCAATGGCATTTTTCACAGAACTAGAAAAACCAATCTTGCGATTTATATGGAAACGCAAAAGACCCCGAATAGCCAAAGCAATCTTGAGAAGGCAAGACGGAGTTGGTGGAATTAGGCTTCCTGACTACAAAACTACAGTGATCAAGACAGTATGGTACTGGCACAAAAACAGAAATGTAGATCAGTGGAACAGAATAGAGCGCCCAGAGGTAACCCCATGCATATATGGGCACCTTATCTTTGACAAAGGAGGCACGAACATACAATGGAAAAAAGCCTCTTCAATAAGTAGTGCTGGGAAAATTGGACAGCAATATGTAAAAGAATGAAATTAGAACACTTCCTAACACTATACACAAAAATAAACTCCAAATGGATTAAAGATCTAAATGTAAGGCCAGACACTATACAACTCTTAGAGGAAAACATAGGCAGAACACTCTATGACATACATCAAAGCAAGATCCTTTTTGACCCACCTCCTAGAATCATGGAAATAAAATCAAGAATAAACAAATGGGACCTAATGAGACTTAAAAGCTTTTGCACAGCAAAGGAAACCATAAACAAGACAAGAAGACAACCCTCAGAATGGGAGAAAATAATTGCCAACAAAGCAACAGACAAAGGATTAATCTCCAAAATATACAAGCAGCTCATGCAGCTTCATACCAAAAAAGTAAATAACTCAATCCACAAATGGGCAGAAGACCTAAATAGACATTTCTCCAAAGAGGACATGCAGATGGCTAATAACCACATGAAAAGATGCTCAACATCACTAATCATTAGAGAAATGCATGTCAAAGCCACAGTGAGCAATCACCTCACACCGGTCAGAATAGCCATCATCAAAAAATCTAGAAACAATAAATGCTAGGGGGGTGTGGAGAAAAGGGAACCCTCTTGCACTGTTGGTGGTAATGTAAGTTGGTACAGCCACTATGGAAAACAGTTTGGAGATTCCTTAAAAAACTAAAAATGGAACTTCCATATGATCCAGTAATCCCACTCCTGGGCATATACCCAGAGAAAAGCATAGTCCAAAAGGAAAGATGTACCATAATGTTCATTGCAGCACTCTTTACAATATCCAGGACATGGAAGCAACATAAATGTCCATCAACAGATGAATGGATAAATATGTGGCACATATATACAATGGAATATTACTCAACCATAAAAAGGAACGAAATTGAAGTATATGTAATGAGGTGGATAGACCTAGAGACTGTCATACAGAGCAAAGTAAGGCAGAAAGAGAAAAACAAATACTGTATGCTAACTCATATATATATGGAATCTAAAAAAATAGTACTAATGAACCCAGTGACAGGGCAAGAATAACGATGCAGATGCAGAGAATGGACTGGAGGACACAGCGTTGGGAGGGGGCGAAGGGGAAGCAGGGACAAAGTGAGAGAGTAGCATTGACATACATACATCACCAAGTGTAAAATAGATAGCTAGTAGAAAGTTGCTGCATAACATAGGGAGATAAACTCAATGATGGGTGATGACTTAGAGGATGGAGATAGGGAGGGTCGGAGGGAGTCCTGGGAGAGAGGGAATATGGGGATATATATATAAATACAGCTGATTCACTTTGGTGTAAATCAAAAACTAGCACAAGAGTGTAAAGCATTTATATTCCAAGAAAGCTTTAAAAAAAAAGAATGGTTTAAGACATGAAATAAAAAAAAAAAATACACCTTGCTCTTTTTTGTTCTTTTCTAAGACATTTTGTTTCTCTTCTCTTCTACCTGTACTCTTTCTTCTATAGGAATTTTGAGGAAGTTTGTTAAGGCCATATTTTTATTTTACCTCAGTTCAGTACTATAATTTGCTTATCTGCTATTTTTAGCAATGTGCTAAGTGTAGTCAGTTGAAAGTTCTCAGATTAGTTGTTTTAATCTAATGAATCTTATTTAGAGTTGAGCACTAATTAAATACATTTTGATATGAATTCACAGATAATTCTCTGTATAAATTTTGTGTGAATTCTCCAAGGAAAGGGAATGTGTATTTTATGTCTAGGTTAAAAACATCTAGAATAGTATTGATAATATCAAGTAACATATTAAGCACTTACTATCTATTAAGCACTTAACTCTTTTTTCCACATGACTCTGTAAAGTATGTGCTATTATTGTCCACATCGCACACATGAGGACATTGAGTGAACATTCAATAAATGTTTGTTTCAAGCATTCTCTAATCTTACACCACTAAGGAAGGTGGATCTATATGCATCAGTGCAATAAAAAAATGTTTTTATGATTGAATTTGGAAGCAACTGGAAATACTTTCTCACTAGCCTGTAACTGGTATCATTTGGCAATGTGTTTGTTATTATATTCACCCCACCAGATTCATCTTTACAAAAAAATACTCAATGGTTTAGATAATTATTGGCCATCTTTGTCTAATAGGACTCAGTAATGGCAGATGAAATTATGATGTTATAACAGTGTGCATCAACAATAAGGAAACGTAGATTTGATAGAAGGTTAAAAAGCATGATTTTCAGGAACATGTCTGTTTATGATGTAGAAAGATAACTAAATGTTGCTACTTATAGAAAAGTTTCCTTTTTAATAAAGGAGAAACATGGAGACTTTTATCGGTTTCCTAGAATTTTCTTTTCAGAATGGTGTTGACTCAGACTCTGGGAATTTCCAGTTGGATGACCAGTTTTCACAGAAACAGGTCTGTCTCTTGCTGAAAGTGTTGTGGTAATTACATGTTCCACTGTGATCCCAGCTGGAAAGGGAATTGACAGCTTCCACAGAGGCTTAGCCAGATGTCTCAGACATTTAGCCATTCATTTTAAACACCTGCATTTCTAAGGCATCCACCTGCACCCTCATCATTAACACAGGAGTTCATTCCTTCTTGATTATTAGTGAGTAGAGATGATAGACCATCTAGAAAAAGCCAAAGTAAGTACGTTTACCTGAGTATCTAAGCAAAATAAATGCATCTGAAAAAATTTTTGAAGTATGCATGCTTTTGCTGTATCTTTGATCTTCTGTATTTATACTGCTTCGATCTTAGTTATTCATGATAAATATGAAAGTTAATAGATCAATCTAACTGATGGTGTATTGTTCAAATACTTTTCTTGCTAGGAATTCAAGAATTACACTTCTAAATTGTGAATGGGATATTTGCATTTTATACGTTCAGTATTTACAATGCAATTGACAGATAAAATTAATCAGGGTGCTTTGCTCTTTTTTTGCTTTTTTTTCTCTTCTAATTAAATTGAAGTATAGTTGATTTACAATGTTGTGTTCGTTTCAGGTGTACAGCAAAGTGTTAAGTTATACAAATATATATCTATTCTTTTTTCAGATTCTTTTCCATTATAGGTATTACAATATATTGAATATACTTTCCTGTGCTATATAGTAGGTCCTTGTTGGTTATCTATTTTATATATAATAGTTTGTATCTGCTAATCCCATACTCCTAATTTATCTCTCCCTCTCCCCCATCCCCTTTGGTAACCATAAATTTAATTTCTATGTCTATAAGTCTGTTTCTGTTTTGTAATTAAGTTCCTGTGTATCAATTTTTAAGATTCCACATATAAGTGATATCATATGATATTTGTCTTTCTCTGTCTGTCTTACTTCACTTAGTATGATAATCTCTAGGTCCATCCATGTTGTTGGCTCTTTTCTTGAAGTTAAAATATCTTTAAGTTTTAAAATATTTCTTAATAATTTACTTTATCACTGCCAAAGTTCTACTGCATCTCCTCCTTTAAATATACCCTTTTAGAAAACATTTATGTTATCCCTGGTCATTCCATTGTGAATCTGCCACAGACAAGAACATTGGCCTTAATACTCCTCATAGTTGGAAATCAGCACTGAGGCCAAACTGTTGTCCAATCAACAAACTGCATGCAAATCTCAACCAATCCCTCCGACAATGTCTCTTTCCTTTTCTGGTCCCGTGTCCCTCCTAGAGCATGTGCTGTGTTCACTTGCTCTGTCTCCTCAGGTTCCTTCAGTCTGCAGCTTCTCACTTCTTCCACATCCCTCCTATCTGTACAATTTAAAAAGCTTTGGCCCTCAACTTGTATCCACTCAATGTGTCTTTTTGACCAGACTCCTGTCCTGCATTCTCCTTCTGTCAGTGTCTGCTGAACATCTCCACCACCATGAGTCATCGCTGTTTTCCACCACGACCGACCCATCATCATGTAAGGAGATATTCAGAGACACTGTGCTCTGACCCCCATCCAGCTGGAGCATTCAGTGATGACTCCCGCCTGATTCAGCCACCACGCTGATGTCTGCCATTGACGATTTTCTATGTCTGTCACTCCTTCTAAATGTGTTAGTCGGTACTTTTCTGCAAGGAAGCCCTTTCCCTTAGTTGCCGTTCATACTCATTCATCTATTTATTTATTTTTATATGGACACATGAATTCCTGGTTCATGTAATATATTTCTCGATGGTTAAAGTATCCAAACTTTGTCATTAGCAGCCACTTCTATCTAGCTTCTGTATCTTTTTGGCACATTCTCATGATTTTTTGAGCATTCTTTGCTTTTGGAGATGCTTCAAATTAAATTTGACCTTTTCATGCCACAGCTCTGGAATCATACATTGATGATTAGGTAATGTTGACAGTGAGATCTGGTTCATTGTGTGTGTGTGTGTATGTGTGTGTACACACACATATACATAAAAGATCTATTACTGTAATTACCTGTGTGTATTTATGTGCTTATGCATTTGTCTCTGTAATATATGTGTATTTATATATGTACCCATATTTCTGTGTTTATTATCCCTTCTCAATGAGAAACCTGTCACCATAATGTTTACTTATTTACATAATCAGTTTGTTTACTTGTTCAATATAACCAATATATCAACCATGCCAGAATGACGGATCTCCACCAGCTCTAGCTGCATCCCACCCATCACGCTGGCTTCCTGCTAATGCCTTCACAGCCTCCTCCGCAGCCCTTAATCCACCAAATTTCCAAATTTCATTGGTCACCAGATAGGATGCTGACATTTCTGTATCAGAAAAGGAAAGGCCAAGCATATTTTTAAAACACAGAGAAGCAGAAAAGATCACATAAGTGGTGAGATGTACTCATATTCTGTATGTATTTTTAAGAGAGTCCACAAAATTTGCAGCTAAATTAAATGCATGTTGAAAGAAAATAGTCAAGGATGACTCAGAGTTGTCAGCTTAAGTGGATGATTAAATTGCCGTTGATTGATACAAGGAATAATGTGGGAGACAAATGTTGGGATAGATTGGAAATTAAAAACTCTTCTCTGGATGTATTGAGATTAAGATGTCTATTAAGTATTCAAATGAAATAACAGAGCAGGCAACTGGGTAAGCAAGCCTGGACTTTATGTAGTAGGCCAGGGAAAAAGATGTCAATTGAGATGCAAGAGAATACTGATGATATTTAACACCATGGACTAGACAATTTCTCCAAGGGAATAATTGAATGCAGACAAAGAAAACAAGTAAACACAGCCAGATACTAGTGAGAGGTGAAGTGAGGATTGAGAATTCCATTTTGTATTAAACCTGTAATCTGCTTTTGTTGTGATTAGCATGAGAGCTTGGTTAAGTGGTAACAAGAGAATAGCATGTGGGCAATTTAAGACAGAAAGCATAAACAAGTCTTATGAGGTATTTTCCTGGAATGAAGAGCAGAGAAGGAGTGTAAGCTGAAAATAATGTGATTATCTTTTTTTTAAGAATGAATACTACCATAGCATATTTGTATACTAATGAGACAATATATCCGTCAAAGGAAAATTGATGAAACTGGAGAAAGATAATGTGGAATTAAGTCCTTTTCTGGGAAGGAGAGTATGACACGTGGAATTTATATTGGAACATAGGAAGTGCATCTAGTATAAAAAGGTATATGTATCTGATGTAAGTTGTTAGATTTAGAAATATGATGATGAAATCTGCTTGTTATTTTTCAGTTTTCTAAGAAGCAAAGATCAGCTTGAGAGGGAGGAAGGAGAAATGTGTTGAATATTAATAGGGAGATGAGAAATTTTAAATAACTCTCTGAGAGTGGGTGAGTGAATAATCTATAAAAGAAAAACAACCCAGTATTTCAGAATAGAACTAAGGGTGCACTTGAAATTGTAGTGATGAATTTAAAGTGTGAAAAGCATTATGTATTTGTTCAGGTTCAGAAGCGGAGAAGGCAGGAAGTTGAGTAAACTAGGGTTGGAGTTTTGGGCACACAAAATCTCTAGAAAGAAATGTGTGGGATCTGAGAATAGGTTCAAAGCTATGATTTTAATTATAAATGATAGCCTGGTAAAAGGGATATTGACTATAGTATATATTATGCCACAAAATATTCAGTAGGTTACAGTGTCCAATTGAGGTGAAAATTGTGGGAATATGAGTTCTAGAAAATTGTACTGAAAAGACAGGTAGGACATGGTGAGAGGAATTATTTGAAATTTAGATTTTTGAAAAATTGTATTGAGGTATACTTGATTTACAAAGTTGTGTTAGTTTCAGGTGTACAGCAAAGTGATTCAGTTGTACAATACATTTATTCATTCCTTTTCAAATTATTTTCCCATATAGGTTATTACAGAATATTGAGTACAGTTCCCTGTGCTGTACAGTAGGTCCTTGTTTGTTGTCTATTTTATAGACAGTAGTTAGTGTGTGTATGTTAATCCCTAGTTCCTAATTTATCCTTCCCCACTACATTTCCACTTTGGTAACTGTAAGTTTGTTTCCGAAATCTGTGAGTCTGTTTCTGTTTTGTAAATAAGTTCATTTATATCATTAAAAAAAAAAGACTCCACATATGAATGATATCATATGAGATTTGTCTTTCTCTGTCTTACTTCACTCAGTATGATAGTCTCTAGGTCCAGCCATGTTACTGCAAATGGTGTTACTTTCTTCCTTTTTATGGCTGGGTAATATTCCATCCCACCCTGAATGTTCCTGATAGCATCGGAAATTCAGATTTTTGATGTGGTGTAGATATTGGTGATATCCAAGTGGTCATGCCTGCAGGGTGTGATGGAGGAGGCATGGAGGGAAAGCTCATTGGACAGGATGAATTCAAATCAGAGATGCTAAACTATGTCTGGTTTTGAGTCAGGCAAGAACAATGACTTGGATCCAGTCAGTACTGCTTTTTATTCATTTAAATATGGATGCTGCAAACAATCAATGCAAAGGATGTAAGAAAGTGAGTAAGCTCTCTGATGACTTCCTAATTCCTCAAAGTGGTGACTTGAAATGTAGTAGACGTGCTGCCTGATGATGCCAAGGATGTAAATAGAATGAGGACCAGTCTTGTCAACACTCAGGAGTATTTCACCACCAAAGAAAGCAATCCCTTGACATACTGTAGGTATACATATACGCATTTTGTGATTTTTTTTATTTATCCTATTTATAGCACAAGCACACATGCCTAATATAGAGGGTGTATGTGAATACTGAAATCACCAGGGATTTTGATAATTGGTAATCATGGAAAAGGAGATGGATTTAGAAGCTAACATGAAAAGGAGTAAGAATGCACATAGTCGTGACCACGATAAGAAGATGTAGCCCATTGTAATATTTGATTGCCCGTGTTTTTGACGTGCTGGGAGACAGTGGTGGCAGAGAGGATCTGGAGAAAACCTGCCGCACATCCCACCTGAGTAGAAGAAAGGGAAAAGGGAGGCTTAACCGGGCAGTTCTGCAGGAAGGTGATGCTTTCAAGGATAAAAGATCCCATTCAGTTTTACCTGGGAGAAGAGTTTTAGAGAAGAGGTCATTTTTCTGATGAAAAACTGAGAATTTCATGAAGGAATTTGGGATAATTGTGAGGAAGGACAGAAGATTGGATTAAATTAGTGGATTTACAGAGAGTTTTCAGGATAAAGGTACAGATGTTGAAAAATAAGCTTTAGGGTGACCTGGGTAACTAAGTATGTAAATTGTGATGAGATCAGACCTGACGGTCTCTTAGATGGAGGTGGAAAATAGATCTAATTATACTCTTCTACTTAGGAAAAGTCTCATAGGCAGTGGTTCTGGTGAGATGATGAACACTGGGTGGGGCGGGGATCCCGTCGAAAACAAGAAGGGGTTTGGGGGCTTTCTTTTCATTCTGGCCAAAGGCAGTGCTGGGGCTGGATGAAGGTTTGTCTTGTCAGGAGTCCCATTTCAGGATGGTGATTCTACTTCACTTAATTCTTATAATATCTTCAGACTTTATTTTTTATATTATATCATCTTCAGTAGCTGGATGTTAAAAGCTATGCTGATCTTCAATTAGAAGGATCATGGGCTATGGGTGGTCTCAGCATTTCTCTTCCAAGTGGCTCCAGGAAGACTTTTCTAGGTTTTAAGTTTCGGTTTATATTTCTAACCCAGGGAGACCGCCTTGTAACATGGAAGAGAGGATGAGCATTCAAAAATAGACCCAGTAAGAACCACAAAAGGCCCAGAATTGCTAAAGCAATCCTGAAGAGAAAGAACAAAGCAGGAGGCATAACCCTCCCAGACTTCAGACAATACTACAAAGCTACAATAATCAAAACAGCACAGTATTGGCATAAAACAGACATATGGATCAATGGAACAGAATAGAGAGCCAAGAAACAAACCCACATACCTACGGTCAATTAATCTTTGACAAAGAAGCAAGACTATACAATGGGGAAAATACAGTCTCTTCAGCAAGTGGGAATAAGTCTGTTTTCCAGTGGGAAAACTGGACAGTCACATGAAATCAATGAAGTTAGAACAAACCCTCACACCATACACAAAAATAAACTCAAAATGGATTAAAGACATAAACAAAAATAGACCCAGTAACCATAACATATTAAGAAACTGAAAGAGAAGGGAAAAACTTTGTTTTAAATTATCTGTATTCACTTTCCCAAATGCACAACAAAATGCAGAACTTTCTTTAGCTTTTGTAAATAGAGACATTAAAGAATTTTATTCTACATATTAGGTGATACATTGCAAAGTAATAAAACAACTCTGAACTATAACTGATAGTATTTGGTAAAGAAAAATATAACAGAATCATTTAATTTCTTCTGTTTGTCAAAGTAATATTAATGATGAAAGATTTAAGTGTTTATTTTACATACAATTTTCAATTTGGGGAATGCATCTTTCCATCTTTACTGCTGAATAATACACTTTAAAATATATTAAACAAGGATGCAGATACAGAGAATGGACTGGAGAACTCGAGGTATGGGAGGGGGCGGGGGGAAGAGGAAACTGAGATGAAGCGAGAGAGTAGCACAGACATATATATACTACCAACTGTAAAATAGTGGGAAGTTGTTGTATAACAAAGGGAGTCCAACTCGAGGATGGAAGATGCCTTAGAGGACTGGGGCGGGGAGGGTGGGGGGGACTCGAGGGGGGGGAAATCAAGGAAGGGAGGGAATATGGGGATATGTGTATAAAAACAGATGATTGAACCTGGTGTACCCCCCAAAAAAATTAAAAAAAAAAAAGAAAAAAAAAACACAATTCTAAAACAAAAACAAAAAATAAAATAAAATAAAATATATTAAACAGTGAAAATAAAAGTAAACACCCCATTAGTTATGTAGTTGTATTTTGTTTTACACAAGCTGTGTTTATAATACAAGAGCATTGCAGTGTGTTCTGAGAAGTCAGAAGAAAGTCAGATGGAAATTATCATGTCCTTATAGAAACGAACATGACACAGAACCACATATTTTATCTTGTTACATAAACACAATGAAGGGACTCCTTAGTCTTCTGGTCTCCTTAGCCATATCTTTGTTCCCAAATGTTTTCTAATTTTCAGAACTTACTTTTGATATTTACCATGTTTATTATTTTCTGCTAACTTATCTTTTAAAATTCTGTTTCATACAATCTTTTTTTTTTTTTTAATCTGTGTAACAGCAGTATATGCATGTGTTGGGGTAGGATTTGCAAAACTGGTTGGGAAAGTCCTTCCTTCAATCCTATCAATTAAAAAAAATTGGTCAGGTCTATTTCTTGCAGTATATGCAAGGACTACTCTGGTGTATACCTTATGAGGCTGAGTGGAGAGTTTATATTTCTCACAACATTAATTCCTCTTTTTTGAACACTAGCAAGGGAAAAGGTTGGGGGCTACAAATACATAATTCTGATTGTGATACTATGTACGAGGGTGAGTCAAAAACAGAATTTCATTGGGTTTATCTCACAAATTTTAAAGATTATAAAATGTTTTCTGCTTTGGTTTTAACCTCATTTTACTGTAAATCAGTTTAGTAGGTTTTTTGAACTATTTTCTTATGAACAGTGGCATTTTGGTTTGTTGTTAAAAATATTCTGCTACATTAGGGGAGGGAGAATTTCAATTAAATGTATTAAGGAAAAAATAGATTAAGTGAAGCTAAATAGGTTGCTTTTAGCTAAATGATATATAATCCACTTTCCCTCAATCAGTCCTATGTCTAGAAATTATCCCAAACAATGTACTGATAAAGAGGGTCAAACAATTTATGGCATGACAGCTCCCCTCACCTGAAACTTGGTCCAGTAAGGTACAATCTGGGTGAAGAGGGGGTATGGTTCTAGGTACATGGGAAATTTCTTATTCATTAGAAGCTGAGTGTAAATTATTAGTTGAAAATTCCCCTTGATATGCTGAGATAAAGTTGTTTCTGTCAAATTATAAATGTCTCTACAACATTAAACCTTTAGTTACTTCCTCTGACAAGGTTTTGTATATACAAAACAAAACAGTTATTGGAAAGTATATTCACAGTATTGAGAATCTCTCTTTGAGGGACACTTGCAGGTAAAATATATATTAAAGAGAAGGTAGACATCGTTCTTTCTGTTAGTAAGTATATGAGGTAATATGGATAGCATATTATATAACATAATATGTAAGTGAAATGCTGCTGCTTTTTTTCATGTATGCATTTAAGAAATGGAGCAGGTGGCTTACAACTTTAGACTAAGACGTGGAAGGCTAGAAAGAGCTTTGTTTCCATTCTAACAAAGTCTGCATAATATACAACATCATGACTTTTTAAAAATTTGTCAAATATTCAGACTATTTTTTAAATTATTTAATTGAAGTATAGTTGATATACAATATCATGTGTTTCCATTGTATAGCACAGTTATTCAGTTATATAGTTATACATATATATGTACACATATACACATATATATATTCTTTTTCAGATTCTTTTCCCTTGTAGCTTATTATGTAGTATTGAGTAGAGTTCCCTGTGCTATACAGTAGGTTCTTGTCGATTATATATTTTATACATTTTATATTATATATATATTTTTTTTAATTTTATTTATTTATTTATTTATTATTTTTGGGGGGTACACCAAGTTCAATCATCTGCTTTTATACACATATCCCCGTATTCCCTCCCTTCCTTGACTCCCCCCCTCGAGTCCCCCCCACCCTCCCTGCCCCAGTCCTCCAAGGCATCTTCCATCCTCGAGTTGGACTCCCTTTGTTATACAACAACTTCCCACTGACTATTTTACAGTTGGTAGTATATATATGTCTGTGCTACTCTCTCGCTTCTTCTCAGTTTCCCCTTCACCCCCCGCCCCCTCCCATACCTCGAGTTCTCCAGTCCATTCTCTGTATCTGCATCCTTGTTCTTCTCACTGAGTTCATCACTACCATTTTTAGATTCCGTATATGTGAGTTAGCATACAATATTTGTCTTTCTCTTTCTGACTTACTTCACTCTGTATGTCAGATTGTAGTTCTATCCACCTCATGACATATAGCTCCATTTCATCCCTTTTTATAGCTGAGTAATATTCCATTGTATATATATGCCACATCTTTATCCAATCATTTGTTGATGGGCATTTAGGTTGCTTCCATGTCCTGGCTATTGTAAATAGTGCTGTAATTAACATTATGGTACGTGTTTCTTTTGGGATTATGGTTTTCTTTGGGTATAAGCCCAGTAGTGGGATTACTAGATCATATGGTAGTTCTATGTTTAGCTTTTTAAGGAACCTCCAAACTGTTTTCCATAGTGGCTGTACCAACTTACATTCCCACCAGCAGTGCAGGAGAGTTCCCTTTTCTCCACACCCTCTCCAACATTTGTGGTTTCCAGATTTTGTGATGATGGCCATTCTGATTGGTGTGAGGTGATACCTCACTGTGGCTTTGACTTGCATTTCTCTGATGATGAGTGATGTTGAGCATCTTTTCATGTGTTTGTTGGCCATCTGTATGTCTTCTTTGGAGAAGTGTCTATTTAGGTCTTCTGCCCATTTGTGGATTGGGTTATTTGCTTTTTTGGTATTAAGCTTCATGAGCTGCTTGTATATTTTGGAGGTTAATCCTTTGTCCGTTGTTTCATTGGCAATTGTTTTCTCCCATTCTGAGGGTTGCCTTTTAGTCTTGTTTATGGTTTCTTTCACTGTGCAAAAGCTTTTAAGTTTCATGAGGTCCCATTTGTTTATGCTTGATTTTATTTCCATGATTCTAGGAGGTGGGTCCAAAAGGATCTTGCTTTGATGGATGTCATAGAGTGTTCTGCCTATGTTTTCCTCTAGGAGTTTTAGAGTGTCTGGCCTTACATTTAGGTCTTTAATCCATTTGGAGTTAATTTTTGTGTATAGTGTTAGGAAGTGTTCTAATTTCATTCTTTTACATGTTGCTGTCCAATTTCCCAGCACCACTTATTAAAGAGGCTGTCTTTTTCCACTGCATATTCTTGCCTCCTTTGTCAAAGATAAGGTGCCCATATGTGTTTGGGCTTACTTCTGAGTTCTCTATTCTATTCTGTTGATCTTCCTTTCTATTTTTGTGCCAGTACCATACTGTCTTGATCATTATGGCCTTGTAGTATAGTTTGAAGTCAGGAAGCCTGATTCCACCAACCCCATTTTTCCTTCTCAAGATTGCTTTGGCTATTCGGGGTCTTTTGCGTTTCCATACAAATCATAAGATTTCTTGCTCTAGTTCTGTGAAAAATGCCATTGGTAATTTGATCGGGATTGCATTGAATCTGTAAATTGCTTTGGGTAGGATAGTTATTTTCATGATGTTGATTCTTCCAATCCAGGAACATGGTATGTCCCTCCATCTGTTTGTGTCGTCTTTGATTTCTTTCATCAATGTCTTAAAGTTTTCTGCATACAGATCTTTTGCCTCCTTAGGCAGGTTTATTCCTAGGTATTTTATTCTTTTGGTTGCAATGGTGAATGGGAGAGTTTCCTTAATTTCTCTTTCTGCTCTTCCGTTGTTAGTGTATAGGAATGCAAGAGATTTCTGTGCATTAATTTTGTATCCTGCTACTTTACGAAACTCATCAATTAGTGCTAGCAGTTTTCTGGTAGAGTCTTTAGGGTTTTCTATATATAATATCATGTCATTTGCAAGGAGTGACAATTTTACTTCTTTTCCAATTTGGATTCCTTTAATTTCTTTTTCTTCTCTGATTGCTGTGGCTAACACTTCCAAAACTATGTTGAATAATAATGGTGAGAGTGGACATCCTTGTCTTGTTCCTGTTCTTAGAGGGAATTCTTCCAGTTTTTCCCCACTGAGAAAGATGTTGGCTTTTGGTTTGTCATATATGGCTTTTATTATGTTGAGGTAATTTCCTTCTATGCCCATTTTCTGGAGAGCTTTTATCATAAATGGATGTTGAACTTTGTCAAAAGCTTTTTCTGCCTGTATTGAGATGATCATATGGATTTTATCCTTCAATTTGTTGATATGACGTATCACATTGATTGATTTGCATATATTGAAGAATCCTTGCATCCCAGGGATAAACCCCACCTGATCATGGTGTATGATTTTTTTAACGTGCTGTTGGATTCTGCTAGCTAGTATTTTGTTGAGGATTTTTGCATCTATATTCATCAGTGATATTGGTCTGTAGTTTTCTTTTTTTGTGACATCTTTACCTGGTTTTGGTATCAGGGTGATGGTAGCCTCGTATAATGAGTTTGGGAGTGTTCCGCCTTCTGCAATATTTTGGAAGAGTTTGAGAAGGACAGGTGTTAGCTCTTCTCGAAATGTTTGATAGAAGTCGCCCGTGAACCCATCTGGTCCTGGGCTTTTGTGTGTTGGGAGATTTTTAATCACTGCCTCAATTTCCGTACTTGTGATTGGTCTGTTCATGGTTTCTATTTCTTCCTGGTTCAGTCTTGGAAGATTGTATTTTTCTAAGAATGTATCCATTTCTTCCAGGTTTTCCAATTTATTGGAATTTATTGGAATTTATTGTAGTAGTCTCTCATGATGTTTTGTATTTCTGAGGTGTCCGTTGTTACTTCTCCTTTTTCATTTCTAGTTCTGTTGATTTGCATCCTCTCCCTTTTTTTCTTGATGAGCCTGGCTAATGGTTTATCAATTTTGTTAATCTTCTCAGAGAACCAGCTTTTAGTTTTATTTATTTTTGCTATGGTTTCCTTCCTTTCTTTTTCATTTATTTCTGCTCTGATTATTATGATTTCTTTCCTTCTGCTCACTTTGGGTTTTCTTTGTTCTTCTTTCTCTAGTTGTTTGAGGTGTAAGCTTAGGTTGTTTATTTGATAATTTTCTTGTTTCTTAAGGTAGGACTGTATTGCTATAAACTTCCCTCTTAGAACTGCCTTTGCTGCATCCCATAGATTTTGGGTTGTGTTCTTGTTGTCATTTGTTTCTAGGTATTTTTTGATTTCCTCTTTGATTTCTGTAGTGATTTCTTGGTTGTTTAAGAGTGAATTGTTTAGCCTCCATGTGTTTGTATTTTTTGCAGTTTTTTTCCTGTAATTGATATCTAGTCTCATGACGTTGTGGTCTGAGAAGATGCTTGATATGATTTCAATTTTCTTGAATTTGCTGAGGTTTGATTTGTGACCCAAGATGTGATCTATCCTGGAAAATGTTCCATGTGCACTTGAGAAGAAAGTGTAGTCTGTCGTTTTTGGATGGAATGTCCTATAAATATCAGTGAAGTCGAGATGGTCTAATGTGTCATTTAAAGCTTGTGTGTCTTTATTGATTTTCTGTTTGGATGATCTGTCCATTGATGTAAGTGGGGTGTTCAAGTCTCCCACTATTATTGTGTTGCTGTCGATGTCCCCTTTTATAGCTGTTAGCATTTGCCTTATGTATTGAGGTGCTCCTATATTGGGGGCATAGATATTTACCATTGTGATATGTTCTTCTTGAATGGATCCCTTGATCATTTTGTAGTGTCCTTCCTTGTCTCTTTTAATAATCTTTACTTTCAAGTCTAATTTGTCTGATATGAGTATTGCTACTCCAGCTTTCTTTTGACTTCCATTTGCATGGAATATCTTTTTCCCTCCCTTGACTTTCAGTCTATATGTATCCCTTGGTCTGAAGTGGGTTTCTTGTAGGCAGCATATAGAAGGGTCTTGTTTTTGTATCCATTCAGCCAGTCTGTGTCTTTTGGTTGGAGCATTTTATCCATTTACATTTAAAGTGATTATTGACCTGTGTGTTCCAATGACCATTTTCTTAATTGTTTGTGGTTTGTATTTGTAGGTCTTTTCCTTTTCTTGTGTTTCCTACTTAGAGAAGTTCCTTTAGCACTTGTTGTAAGGCTGGTTTGGTGGTGCTGAATTCTCTTAACTTTTGCTTGTCTGGAAAGCTTTTGATTTCTCCCTCAAATCTGAAAGAGATTCTTGCTGGGTAGAGAATTCTTGGCTGTAGGTTTCTCTCTTTCAGGACTTTCAGTATATCCTGCCATTCCCTTCTGGCCTGCAGAGTTTCTGTAGAAAGGTCAGCTGTTATCCTGATGGGTTTTCCCTTATATGTTGTTTGTTGCTTTTCTCTTGCTGCTTTTAATATTTTTTCTTTGTTTTTAATTGTCATTAGTTTGATTAATATGTGTCTTGGTGTATTTCTCCTTGGGTTTATTCTGTATGGGACTCTCTGTGCTTCTTGGACTTGGTTCATTATTTCCTTTCCATGTTGGGGAAGTTTTCCACTATAACCTCTTCAAATATTTTCTCAGACCCTTTCTTGTTTTCTTCTTCTTCTGGGATGCCTATAATTCGAATGTTGGTACGCCTAATGTTATCACTGAGGTCTCTGAGACTGTCTTCTATTCTTTTTATTCTTTTTTCTTTTTCCTGCTCTGTGGCATTTATTTCCCCCATTCTATCTTCCAACTCACTTATTCGTTCTTCTGCCTCAGTCATTCTGCTGGTTATAGCATCTAGAGTATTTTTAATTTCAGTTATTTTGTTATCCATTGCTGTTTGTTTTTCTGAGTTCTTATGAACTGTTTCTTGTACTTTATTTTGTTATCAAGATTTTGTATCATTTTTACTATCATTACTCTAAATTCTTTTTCAGGCATTTTTCCTATTTCCTCCTCATTTATTTGGTCTTGTGGGGTTTTTTCCTGCTCCTTTGCTTGCATGGTGTTTCTTTGTTTCCTCATGGTTGTCCAGACTTTTGGGGTTGCTTGTCCTGGCGATAGAGGTGTTTATAGAAGACTGTCCAAGCCTCAGACTAATGTCCAAGTATTGCATTAAACGAATATTAAGTCTAGGAAACACATACATGTATAAGACACACAATTACTGAATCCCTTAGGACAAAAGGCTCTAGAAAGACCCGACAGAACCCCAGTGTGCTATCAAATATTCAAAGAGAAACCCAGCAGAAATTGACAACTGAAACAGAACATATCAGAGACAAAAGCAAAAGCAAACAAACAAACAAATAACACCTTACACATACAAACATTAATCCAGGGAGGTTTTGTAAGCTAGGATCAAATATAGAAAAGAGCCAGAGTACCACCAGAGAGAATGGAGATTCTCAGAATGTAATTAGACAACTGTACTAAGAACTAAGATAAAGACAAAAACCTAATATTAAATACCAAGGCGGTGCGTCATTTGGAGAATAGAGCAAGGAGTCTGAGCAGATCGATAGTGTTGCTTATAAGTATGTTAAGTTAAAATAAACTTAAAATGGCTGGAAGAAAGGGGAACATAAGAGCGTATTGTGTTTGGAAATATGCAAATAAAAAGAAAGGAATAGAAATGTATAAAAGATAGGGATGAAAGGAAAGTATGAGAGATATATTGTCCGTATTACCAAAAACTTAGCTAGATATAGAAGTATATAAAAAGGCAAAAAAAAAAGAATAAAAAATATCATTAAAAAATTATGTTATAAAACTTGTAGATCCCTTAGGGCTAAGATCGTATTTAATAAAGAAAAAAAAAAGAGAGAGAGAGAGAAAGAAAAAAAAAATCCAGAACTGATGCCAGAATGGACCAGTTCAATAGGAATTGATACTAATATTTCTGTTTCCTTAGAATCTCAGCTGTAAGTGTGCTTCTCCTTGCCTTGGGTTTTTTTGCATTATTCTGTGACCAGCAGAGGTTCCTTTATTGTTCATCTGTAAGCGTGGGTGTGTGGGGAGGGAGAGGGTACAATAGTGGCTCCTTCTCCTGGGAGTGAGTGAGCAGTGGTGCACTGTTGTTTCAGTTGGGCTTGGAGGTGCCTGTTGCAGAGGGACACTGGTGGCTCAGGTGTAAACAGAAAGTCTTAGAATTGGGCCTCTCTCGGGTTTTTGTTGTTGTTGTTGTTGTTGTTGTTGTTTTTCTCGGCAGCCTCCCTGCTGCCGGCATTCCAAGGGGTTTTAATCTAGCCCTGCCCGAGTGCCTGAGAGTGCTTGTTATCCCTGAGCGCCTTAGGTGGCCCACAGGGCATCTCTCCACTGCATGTTGCAGAGGCACGGAAAGAGAGAGAGAGGCTATGCGCGCGGCTCCTCCCCCCTGCCCGTGAGCCTGCAGCCTCCAGCCGCCATCATGGCCGGGCAGCTCTCAGGGGCAGGCCCTACTCGCCGCGGACCTCTTCCCTCCTGTCCTCTCAGTCAGTCACCCTACCGGCAACAATGTTTCTCACCCTGAACCAGCTCTCCGGTTCCCATGCTCCTGCTCCCGGACCCTCTGTTTAGCTGTTGATCGACGTCTAGTTCTGGGAGCACTAAGCTGCGCTGTGGACCCTCCGTATGTTTCTCACTCCCTCCAGTCTGCCACAGCTCCGCAGCTTCACCCTCTTTGAGCCGTCGTAGATGCCTCCCTACCGGTTATGTCGGGCTCCTTGCAGTCCTTTCTGGTGTCCAAGGCCATCTGCTGGTGTTCAGCTGGTTCTCTGTGGGAATTATTGCATTTTTCGGTGCATTCCCAATGCATCTGTGGAGAGGGATGCAGTCCACGTCCCTCTACTTCGCCGCCATCTTTTTCCCCACTATATTATATATTTTATACATAGTAGTGTGTATGTTAATCCCAGCCTCCTAATTTACCCTTCCCCCCCATCCCTCTTTCCCCTTTGGTAACCATAAGTTTGTTTTCTGTATCTGTGAATCTCTTTCTGCTCTGGAAATAAATTCATTTGTCTTTTTTTTTTTAAGATTCCATACATAAGCAATATCATATGATATTTGTCTTTGTCTGACTTACTTCACTTAGTATGATAATCTCTAGGTCTATCCATGTTGCTGCACATGGCATTATTTCATTATTTTTATGGCTGAGTAGTACTCCACTGTATATACATACCACATCTTCTTTATTCATTTCTCTGTCAATGGGTATTTAAGTTGTTTCCTTGTCTTGACTATTGTAACTAGTGCTGCTATGAACATTGGGCATAACAATTATGGTTTCGAATTATGGTTTTCTTTGGATACATCCCCAGGAGTGGGAATGCTGGATCATATGTTAGTTCCATTTCTGTTTTTTTAAGAACCTGCCATACTGTTCTCCATAGTGGCTACAGCAATTGACATTCATAAGAACAGTGTCGCAGGGTTCCTTTTTCTCCACACCCTCTCCAGCATTTATTATTTGTAGACTTTTTGATGATGGCTATTCTGACTGGTGTGAGGTGATACCTCATTGTGGGTTTGATTTGCATTTCTCTAATAATTAGTGATGTTGATCATTTTTTCATGTGCCTTTTGGTCATCTGTGTGTCTTCTTTGGAGAAATGTCTACTGAGGTCTTTAACCCATTTATTGATTGGGTTGTGTTTGTTTGTTTTGATATTGAGCTGTATGAGCTGTTTCTAGATTTTGGAAATTAATTCCTTATTGGTCACATTGTTTCCAAATATTTTCTCCCATTCTATACATTGTCTTTTCGTTTTGTTTATGGTTTCATTTGCTGGCACAAAAACAGAAATATAGATCAATGGAACAGGATAGAAAGCCCAGAAATATACCCACTCACCTATAGTCAATTAATTTATACAAAGAAAGCAAAAATATGCAATGGAGAAAGGATAGTCTCTTCAACAAGTGGTGCTGGGAAAACTGGACAGCTACATGTAAAAGAATGAAATTAGAATTTTCTCTAACACCATTCACAAAGATAAACTCAAAAGGGATTAAAGACCTAAATGTAAGACCAGTGAGATATTTTTAGAAATTAAAGAGAAATAACTATTTTTTAAACAAATAGGAAATGACAAATTTCATTATCAGCAGAATAGCTCTATGGTGAAATTTCAAGCAAATTATTCAGATATAAATAATAAGTTGTAAGATAAACACTAGATTGATGCTAAGATATGAAAATCACTTCATATTTAAAATGTAAATATAAAATATTTGGCTTATTTTGATTTCTCTAATAAAATATTGAGTACAGATTAAAAAATAGTAGCAAAATGTGGTGGGTTTATAAAATATAAAAGTAAAAATGTATTTAAGTAGTAACTCAAAACAAAGAAAAAAGGATTTAGGATCATTTGATTGTAAAATTCTTATACTACATGTGAAGGCAGACCATTATTAAGTAATGAATTAAAGATGTAATGAATTAAAGTTTATGAACTCTACATGATCATTAAAAGTATTTGAAAAAACAGTAAAACTAGTACTGAATCATGGAAATTTATTAAAATCTATTGGAATCATAAAAAATATTAAATTATTTCATATACAAGATGAAAATGAGGCAAAGGAATGATGGAGCAAATTTTTAAAAAACTTGCCAAGTGGCAAATTTTGATGGCTCCAAACCAATAAATGGATATAAGTAGTCTAAATATTTACATTTAGGTAATCAAATTTGATGAAAAAGCAAGACTCAGCTACATAGCATCTATAAGAAACCCAAATTTAAATACAAAGATATATGCAGATTAAAAGTAAAAACCTGGGAAATGATAATACATGCCAACATTAATTAAAAAAAAAAAAAACTAGAGTTTATTAACTTAACCATCTTACAGGGATATGGTTTGTGGTGCCCCAAAACAATTACAATAGTAATATCAAAAATCACTTATCATAGATCACCAAAACAAATATAACAATAATAAAAAAGTTTGAAATACTCTGAGAATTACCAAAATGTGACAGAGACACAAAATGAGCAAACGCTATTGGAAAAAAAGGCACCAATAAATATGTTTGATGCAGGGTTGCCACAAGATTTCAATTTGTAAAAAACACAGTATGTGTGAAGTACAATAAAAAAAAATGAGGTGCAATAAAACAAGGTATGCCTGTAATTTCAAAGCTGCATTACTGTATAGCCTGCAAGCAAGTAACTCAGACAACAGATGCTTTTAAAAATAAGTGTTCGTATTGAATCACATATCTACCATGTTCTTTGTTGAAAAGACTTCCTTTCCCATTACTGTCATATAATTGGATTGTATTATATTAACTAAATATGTTATATTATTACAGCATATATATGGCGATAACTAACATTTTAAAGAGGTCAAGGTGACACTGAAAGGACAAAATATAAGCTCAAGGTATATTTTACTCCTCAGTATTTATCGAATAATTCAACCCCATTCAACAAATATCTATTGATGCCTACTATATTCCAAGGTGCTGTGGGGTTATGAAGATGAAAACCAGAGCTGAACATGGTTCATTTTTTTGTTCAACTGTTCAACTGTTGTTTCTTCAGCTCCTCTAAGTGGCAGACTCCATTCTAAGCATCTGGAAGGTTTGTGAACAAAGTTCCCGGGCCCCTTGGTTCTCATATTCCAGGAGGAGACAATAAATACAACAGATAATTAAATTAAAAAAAAAAAACTAGAGTAATTACATAAATGTAAGATAAAGTAGACATCTAAACTAGTAATATCAATGCAGATAAAGCAGGATGCTGTGTAATGATAAAAGGACTAAGTCACTAAGAAAAAATCTACAATCTTAAGTGTGTTTGTACCTAACAACAAAGTTTCAAACAACATAAATTTTAAAGATGATGAAATATAGACAAGTAGATCAATCTACAATTATCTCTTGTAATTGATTGAAAAAATAAGTAGATAGGAAATCAATAAGACTATAGAACACGGGATCAGTACTATCAACAAACCAAACCTAAAGGACATTCATAGAACCCTGAACCTACAGCAGCAGAATATGTATTCTTTCCACATGCATGCAGAACATTTTCAAAGATAGATGGAGTTCTGGGCCATAAAACAGTCCATTAGAAACTGCCAAGAACTCAGAAATAGAGACACAGATGTAGAGAACAAACATATGGACATCAAGTGGGGAAAGTGGCGGGGCAGGGGGATGAATTGGGAGATTGGGATTGCCATATATACATTACTAATAAGAAAAAAATATCAAATTGTACACTTTAAATATATGCAGTTTATTGTTAAAAAAATTGCCAAGGACTGAAATAATACGTCTGTCAGTTTTCTGATAATGAAAGAATTATATTAGAAGTCCATATCAGAAGTCATATGAAAGATCCCTAAACATTTAGAAATTAATACACTTCTAAAAACCATATGGCTCTATAGGCAAATTATAAAGAAAGTTAGAAAATATTTTGGATTGAATTAAAATAAAATGCTGTGAATCAAAACTTGTGGGATGCAAATAGGGTAGTATTTAGTGGCAAACATAATGTTAAATGTTTAGATTATAAAAGAAGAAAGTTCTGAAGTCAATTATCTAAATGTCACAGTAAGCAAGTGGAAAAAAAAGTAACCAGAAAGAATAAGATTATACAGATAAGATAAAAAAAATCAATAAAATTGCAAAGAGAAAATCAAAGAAAACATTTCTGATTCTTTGAAAAGATTAATTGGACAGACTAAGAAAACATTGTTAAAAGACAATCAATATCAGGATTGAAAGATGAGAACACAACCAATCCTAAAAATATAAAAAGAATAACTTTATGGAAATATTATGAAGAACTTTATGCCCATGCTTTTGACAGCTTAGATCAAATGGACAAATTCCTTAAAAGGCACAAACTCACAAAGCTCACTCAAGAATAGTTAGATAACTGCAATAGTTCTGTATCAAATAAAGAAACTGCATTTGTAGTTTAAAATCTTCCAAGAAGACAAAAATTTTTCTGACAAAGAAAAATCTCCTTTGGTCACTTTTTTCTCCAGCTCACTATATCTTTGTTGAACATGCTAAGTACACTCCCACCTGTGCTCTTTGCTTTTTGGCTAGAAATACTCTTTTCCAAATAGCTGCTTTGCTAATTTCTTCATCTCCTCCAAGTCTGCTCAAATTATTTTGTTGGCTCAAGAAAGCCTATTTAATATTGTATCCTTCTCTACCTCTCTCCTAGAACCCCCAGTTCCTTTTATCCTCCTCTTTTTTTTCCCCATAGAACTTATCATTTTCTAACATACTACAAAAATACACATTGTGTTCCTTCCTTATCACCTCTCTCCCTAAGGTAAAAAGTCAGTTGCTAGAGGGTAGATGTCAGTGTGTTCTTTATTGATAGATCCTGAGTACCTCTAGCAGTGCCTGGCCCTGGAGCCTAAATATTTTTTGAATGTATGGATGAATTTCACTTTATACATTCCATTGTTGTAGCTATAAGTTCATAGTACAAGTATTGAGTTCTTTTGTGTTTCCTGCTAGGTTGGGGTTCTCTTGAGAAGACAATGTCTTGCTCATGGACATCCATGAATTCACAGTGCCTGGTACTAGCAGAAACTCAGTGATATTTTTGGAGCGAATGAGTGACTGAGTGTAGCTGACTCTCTGATTGCCCTAACTCCTACCAGCACAACTTAAATCCTGTTTTAAGTTAAACCTAAATTATCTTTGTTAGAATTTGTAAAATTACTTAGAAGTCAAAACAAATTATTTCAACCAGTCAGCCTTTGTCTGTTTGCCTTTGTCCCCCTTTAAAAACACCTGTAATAAATTAGTGTGAGTTTACTCTATAGAAATTACTTCCATTTACTACAATGCTTCATGACATTTCACTGTTATACAAATTTTGTCAGATTGTCAAGCATATAAAATATAGCTCAGACACATACAAAGAAAATTTGCTTTAGAATAATACTATACCTATACGATTTAATGGATTTGATTGGTGTCTGGAAATTATAGTTTTCAGTTCTCCATATCTAATTTTTAAATATACATGGGCTGGTTGAACACCTATGGTTTCAAAGAAAACTGGTCAGGTTCTTGGTATAGTCTTTTCTACAGCTGTTTTTTCACCAAAAAACTAAAGAATTTCAAGATGCCCTTGCTGGGGCATGGAAAGGAATGACCTCTGCATGTTTTCAGGGTAAAATAGTCAAATGTTGCATAGATCTAAGCCTGTAGGCACCTACATAGTATTATGATATCAGTTAATATTTTATTATATCTTCCTTCTCAAAGGTAAATCATGGAAACAGGGCAGTTTATTTCATTTACATTTGTATATTTTGCTTGTTTGTTTGTTTGTTTCATTGCCTGGGTTGGGTCTTTTTTGCTGTGTGTGGGCTTTCTTTTAGTTGTGGTGAATGGGGGCTACTCTTCCTCATTGCTGTGGCTTCTCTTGTTGCGGAGCACAGGCTCTAGGCACATGGGCTTCAGTAGTTGCAGCACATGGGCTCAATAGTTGTGGCGCACGGGCTTAGTTGCTCTGCGGCATGTGGGATCTTCCTGGAGCAGAGATCGAACCTGTGTCCCCTGCATTGGCAGGCAGATTCTTAACCACTGCACCACCTAGGAAGCCTGCTTGTTGTTTTTTTTAATTTTCAAAAGTTTGATTTCAACACAGTCATATAACAGTATATAACCAATATTTAACTTTGTTTATCTTGAAATTTAAGACAAAAAGCCAAAACTATAAAAAAAACTATTATGCTACAACTAATACTATCCGTGCAACCAATGTAGAAATACATGCTGCTTATGCAGAAGTTCTACTATAATACACTTACCTATGCAGTGATACTCTTACACTCAAGTCAGTGTTATCACTTAGAGTCATGAGACTAAGAACAATATTTAAAATTATAAATTACTTTAGATCATACATAGAGTCTATTATATTTGACACCTTAACTTGGTCTTATGCAGAGCACATTGAATAAAAACTAACGAATCAGTGACATTATAACCTGTTATTTTTTGCCAATTCTTATTACTTTGATTATAATAGTATAAAACAATTATTTTATTTGACTCAAATAACAAATAAATATACAGATATCATATTTTGGCTACAATAAATTATTGCTTAAATTCATTTAGTATTGTAAGGTTTCATAATCCTCATTCCTTCCAACAGAATTGTGGGAAATGGATTTTACTAAAATCTGTGAGCCTGTAAAACACAGCTGCTCTTTTTTCAACTCTATTTTTTGTCATCTTTAAATCTACTTCAAGTCATCTAAATGACGAATTGTGAAAATGAAGTCTGAATTTATGGTGCAGTGTTATTTTTAGAATGAAAGAAATAAATTTTCCATTATCATTTTATAAACAACCTGATAAGTAAGTGATATGTTAGCCTACAGACTAAAAGAATACAATTGGAATTGGCTGTATTTCTTGTAATTATTTCAAATTTTCCAAAAATAAAATAATGCAAACAGAACACTATTTTTAACACACACGCACACACACACACACAAATGATGTGCTAATGTTGTGATTCATGTATGAAATCTAGATAAATTTGTGAAAAGCTTATGATTCATCATATTGTAAAAAACTAAGATAGTATCCAGCCATATCCACCATTTTGGATCAGTTACCTGTTTGAAGGGAAAGCATTCATAAATGGAAAACCAATGGAGACTTCAGTTGACATCTTGCTTACAGTTATTTTTCTGTATGTTTTGTATTATGCCTCCCTCTTCCAAATTTTAAGCTTTTCAAAGGCAGGAACTATGATTTGTTCTCAATATTATGTTCAGTGCCTTTTACTGTTTTTAGCCCACGGTGGATACTTAAATGGTTAAGACCAGCCAAAGACCAATAGGTGGAAAAGGTTAATGGGGGCAATTTCTAGAAATTAGAACTACTGAGATATGGTACCCACTGCTTAATAAATAAAATACTACTCTTTGGTAGTATTTGTAGTATGTATAAATTTGTGTTAGGAATATTACAGAGGAAAATACTGAATTGATAGAGCTTGATTCATATGTTTCCCAACACAAATTGTGTAAGAAATGTGTAAGACTTATAAGAAAATGTGTAAGGAATAGAAACATTTTTCTACCCAGGATCCCTAGATAAAGGAGAAGAAATGTCAGCAGGTGAAATATAATCAGCCTTAATAAAAGGAGAGAGACATTTGAGCAAAAAAAAAAAAAATTAAACACCAGAATTAGAGAGAAAGATTAGAAAACATGATTGATCCCTGGGGTGGTAAGTCTTTTGGGAAAAACTCTGCTAGAGGACCTCAATCATCCAACAGCTCCCAAACTCTGATTATAACAAACAGAACGTCTTTTACATGTGAGAAAATAATGTATAATGGAGCCTGTATTTTTAAAATCATCGACCTGTTTTATCAGTTTATCCTACCTGAAAAAAATCAGCTTTGACACAAAGATGAGGGCCCCAAGCTAATAGGAAATGTCCTAATTGATGATTTTTGTATTCCTCAATACTGGCCTCTAGTTTCAAAATCAGCGAAGATACACAGTGTGATCTTATTTTAAGAAATATTTTAGTAGAGAGGTTTTGGTCTTAGAGGTGAAGTAGAAATATCGCTTCTCTAAGTTCCTTCTGTTTCCTTAGGATTTTCCTGCACCATCCAGTCCTGCCATTCCCCTTTCCATGTCTTCATCTCTCAGGACTTCATTATACGGGCTGCACTGATGACCCTTTCCCGGCCTCTCCTGCTGAGGCCACCTGAGGCATTTCTGGGTACAGCCCTTTAGATGCTGTCTTTTTGAAATGGCCAGGGCCACACCTTTGGCACCATCACCTCAAACGTCTGTGCTGTGTTCTCTCTGACAGCGTTACCAGCATTTGCCCTTTCATTACATTCGACCTCTTTCTCTCAAGCTCCTAACCCTGTGCTTTGACTTATTCCACTTCTTGGCATTTCAGAATGTGCACTCTGCTTTCTGAACAATAAGAGGTATTGACACAGGATGCAAATGTGGAGTTTCTTTTCATCACATATAAATGCATTCTTTTGTCTGATTTCTGACTTTCTCTAATCCATTTCAATATAAAATTTTACAGATAATATGGAACTAGGTTTTCTTTAGATATCCACAAAGATATTGAAAGGCATTTGATATTACTCAATACCTCTTAGAAAAATTATATGTTTGTAGTCTAATTTAGAGATTTGGAATGAAAACATTCTTAGTTAACAAATATTAGTGTATCTGCTTCTATTACACATGCCCACACATATATACATATACATATAAAGGTATTCACTGTCTACACATACATATATATGTGAATGTCACTGTATATGAACACATTCACACACGTAGAAGGCTTGATAGTTAATTCTGTAATATATGCTTTTAAGAAATATTTTATAAAGGACACAATTAGAGAGGTGGTTGTGTGACATTCTAACCAGTCATCCTGAAGCAGGATTACAAAAAGTTTTATGAATTCCCCACCATTTAAGATATAAAAATGTGTACATTAATGTGTGACAAAAAATGAATTAAAATTCAGCGGACAACACTAATATTCACCTTCGTTACTTAACAAATTTCATTTAAAATTATGATATTTTACGGAAATAATATATAATTTGAGACTTTTTACACCTTATGCAAAATGTCCAGTAATGTTATTCAATTTAATTTCAAGGCAGTTAAAGGCAGTGGGTAACATTGATTATATTTATAATTTAATGTATCTTACTAAAATTCATGTATGTAAAACTAGCAACATTCATAATTTTGAAAACAAAATATGAGTATTAATTTAGGTGAACCCTTTTAAGATTACAGATAGACAAATATAAATCTAGGTAACATATATCTAAACAAGCTGCCAACTATTTGAATTTCAATACATAAAATACAATAACTTGTTTTTTTGGAAAATTTAAATAATACTCAGTGTATTTATAAATGTTTTATGTCTGAATACTGCTTGTATGGTCTTTCACCTATTAAAACTATGAAAGTATATGGCTGTAGCTGTGCATGAAAAATGAGTAATAGTAAAAGCAAATTATTAATAAATTGGATTCTAAAATGTGCACAGTTGAGATTAGAGCATTATGTGTGTTATATATATGCTCGGTGCCTATAACAGAGCGAACTGCTACTGTAAAGTACAAGTATTCTTCTGTATAAATAGAAAATCTGTATTTGAATTTTAACCATTTTATAGATTTGTATTGATTCTGAAGACTGGAAAATTTAGTTAAAGGCAAGAATAGTATGTCAGATCTTGTATTATGGACTAAGGTATGTCTTAAATGATTTTCCATAAACTACTGTAAAGTTGGATCCTGTGCAGGTAGCTTAATTCTGCAGCCAAGGAGAGAAAGGACACATAACTCTGTGTCATGAACTCTGTTTCCCTCGTGACAACCCGAGACTGTCAATCTGAGGCTGAGTGACTCTCAGGCAGTGTCAGTGCAGCTCCATCTTTCATTTCTAAAGCCATCCTTCTGTTGACTCGAGCTGCATCACAGATTACAACAGAAATTGAAGCACTCGTAAGTAATCCCTCTTTGGACCGGAGTTTGTGAACTGCCCTTCTGGGAATATTTAACATCGAAATCCAATATACTCTTTCTCCCCATGGTTTGACTATGACCAAATCTATACTGCTGAGTGGACTGATCACTGGCTATCAAACCTGCTTTGCTGCAGCTCATTCCAAAAAAACAAAAAAAAAGAAAAAAAAAAAGGAAAGAAAGAAAGAAAAAAAGCCACATGAAGTAAAGCACAAAATTTAAAGTTTCTTCTAGTATTGAAATTCAGTTCAAGATCCAAGGTTTTATTTCAAAAAGGGGTTGTGATCTCATTTCAATAGGGCGAGGCTTCCAAGTGGTGAGATAAACAAACACATTCTGAAATTAAGTGTATATTCATATCCCTGCCAAAACACTTGCAAAATAAGAAAAAGGAAAAAAAGAATATATTTTGAGAAATCATTAATCACCACATGAGATACATCAAATAAAGTGATCATACCTTCTGGTCACTGGGGGCATTAGCTTCTAGAACATCTGTCCCTGGCACCAGCCCAGATCTAATGGGAGTGATTTTAATCTCTCAGACACCAAGGGCTGTTCATGATTGAGCCTAGGGGGAAGAAAGCAACATGTTACCTGTGGAAGCAAAATACTTTTCTTCTAGGCAGGGGGCATACCTGTGCTAGGAGCATCCACAATGAAAACTAATTACATTATGAAGACTTTGAGTGATAGACTCAATGTTTTACATGCTATTTAATTATTTAAATACATAATGGAAAGTTTGAAAATACAAAGAATAAAAGAAATTTTTTATTCCATTTTTGACAAAGTCAAAAATGTCATCTCACAAGTACAGATTCAGCCCTTTGTGGCATTAAGATTGGAAAGTCTTGATAAGATTTTTGGTAAGACTTCTTCTAGCTCTGTCACATATATGTGTGTGACATTGGAAAATTACCAAACTTGCTTGAGCTCCATTTTTTAAATTATTTTTATTTGAGTATAGTTGATTTACAATTGTTAGTTTCAGGTGTACAGCAAAGTGAATCAGTTATACATACACATATATCCACTCTTTTTTGACTCTCTTCCCGTATAGGCCATTACAGAGTATTGAGTAGAGTTCCCTGTGCTATACAGTAGGTTCTTTAATTAGTCATCTATAAATATTTTATATATAATAGTGTGTATATGTCAATCCCAATCTCCCAATATATCCTCCCCCTTCCTTCCCCCTTGGTAATCATAAGTTTGTTTTCTATGTCTGTGATTCTTTCCATTTTATAAATAAGTTCATTTGTACCATTTTTTTAGATTCCACATGTAAGCAATATCATATACCTGTCTTTCTTTGTCTGACATACTTCACTCAGTATGATCATCTCTAGGTCCAGCCATGTTGCTACAAAAGGCATTATTTCATTATTTTCTATGGCTGAGTAATATTCCGTTGTATATATATATACCGCAACTTCTTTATCCATTCCTCTGTTGATGGACATTTACGTTGCTTCCATGTCCAGGCTACTGTAAATAGTGCTGCTATGAACATTGAGGTGCATGTATCTTTTCAAATTATGTTTTTCTCCGGATATATTGGGCTTCATTTTTTAAAAATGTGTGTTGGATTATATACCCTGCATGGTCTCCTTCCTTGATAAAAGTATACCAATCTCTGTCCAAAGAGAAGTCTCATAAAGGAGGTCTTTACCCTTCTTCAATTTAGGTCAAATTATGGCAGACATAGTTTTTCTTTTTCCACATGCCTTCAAACCATTTCTAGCTTTCTTTTTTTCCTCTACTATAAAATTGAGAAAGCAAGTACACACTTTCCAGATTCCCTTACATTTACATGTAAATATGTGTATAAATCTTCACTTCCAACCATATTTATATCTGTATGTCTATCCACTTACCTATTTGTCTAGCAAATTTACAACTATGATTTTGCACAGATGCCTCCAATTCCAGTCAAACTCAACAGAGTTCATTCTAGCCTTCTCCATTCTGTGGCCGTGGGAAACTTCGATTTCATTACCCTCACTATATGTACTTAAATGCACACACCTTCTTATGTAACCAAACTCCTAACTACACAAGCTGCCCCCTAAGTCCCAGCAACCTCCTCGGCTCCGTACCCACTGGCTCCTGGTACCTCCTGCCTCCTCACTCCAAACTCCTCTTCAACCTCAGCCCCATCAGACCTGCCATCCTCCTAAGTCTCAACTTCCCTCTCAGTCTGATCACTTGAGTTCCACAGGACACATCCATCTCCTGTGCCCTGACCACCCATTCTGGTCCAGCCCAGGCTTCCTCCCCATGCTGACTACATCCTTCATCCTAGCCCCACATGCCTGACCAGAGGCAGATGGAGAAAGAGACGGAGTCCTCAAGGGGTCACATTACCACTTAGCTAAATCAGTATATAATATGTAGTTGCATTTGAAGCTAGATGTGGCCATGTAAATAAGCATTGCTTAATTTAATGGAAATATTATTTGGGGTTTCCAGAAATTCTATCTATAATATGGATATAAACACTTTCTTCAGGGTACCTTCCAACCACCCTTTCAGAGCCATTTCCACTTTTCTGCAACCTGTTCTGAGATCCAGATTGACTTGTATAGGCTACCTCAGTGGGCTGGCTTTCAGTCTTTCCCTTAGTTTTCATTTGACAATAAGAAGCCCTGATGGAGAATGAGGAGGATGTCTTTCCTTTTCTTTTTCCCACTTCCTATCTGTGAAGCTGCCACTGGTCCATTATGTCTCCTCACTGCCTGCACCTCCATCCATCCTAGGTTTCCATCTCCTCGCTTTCTCCAAGCATCTCTCTCTTGCATCTTAAGAGCTGTTCCGCCCATTCATGCTTTCAGGTGTAAGATGTTTTACAGGTCCTGAGAGGTGAAACTTCAGCTTGTGTTGTACCTAAAACCTTCCCACACATTTGCTAAGTTCCTTTAATAAATCCACCTGTGATTATCCTAAGTGAGAGTATCACTGTTCCTGCTGGGATTCTTATTGATACTTTAATTGGTGTCAAGGTGGCCCCCCATGACAGAATCAAAATAGGGTTACCCAACTGGGTTGTTCATGTATTACAGAAGCACAAGGATGGCCTATTGGCTGAGGAGGTATGGCTAATCTATAAATGCAGGTGGCATCAAGTTTTCTGAAGTTATTGCAGATCTTAGCATAGGGTGTACTGCTCTAGCACGGTTGCCATGGCAGCAACAGTGGTGATAAACATTATGTAATCACTTTGCTTCTTACTGTAGCCCTAGAGACACTTCTTAGGGAAAAGGAGGAATTAATATCTAGGAATACACAATTAAGGGTAAATGTTAACACAAAGGACCAGTAACATCTTTGTAATCAGAGGTCATTTGGAGCTGGAAACCAAGCCTAGGGCATGATGATTAATTGGCAAAATCCCATGAAAGCCACTTATGATAAGGGTGCTACTTATGCTAAGGTAAGAGTATTGGTGGGAAAGGAGTGAGATTCAGAGAGATGGGATTGGGGCATTTGAGCAGATATAAATGTGTAGAATTGGATCCTCCAGATTTCCCTAAGGCTCCTTTGCTGGCAGAGGCAGCCCTGTCACTCCCTCTCTAGTCTGAATCATCCATTTTATGCACAAAAGCCTTTCAGTCGTGATCCTTGGGGTACCTGCCTCATAAGCTAATGCCATTTCTCCACAGGTACCATCCCTAACACGTATCATTTTCTTTTTCAGACCCCTAATGAAATTTAGATACTAAGAGAGTCTAGACAGAGTTGTACAAGGTCTCCTTAAAAAAGAGAGATACCCTCTATACTCAAGGAGTTATGAGAGAATATTGTAATATCCTGGGGAGTACATTTAGATGTACCATCTAAGGCTTAAGCCAGATGAATTTATTGGCAAATGGGCATCCACTCAGGATTAAAGATTTACCATGTTATGCTCAATCTTTTGGGGTGATATTATGATCTAGTAGTGTGGCAAATTGAACTCTTGACTCAACAATGGGTATAATATGGACTTCCCTGGTGGCACAGTGGTTAAGAATCCACCTGCCAATACAGGGAAGATCCCTGGTCCAGGGAGATCCCACATTCTGTGGAGCAACTAAGCCTGTGTGCCGCAACTATAGAGTCTGTGCTCTAGAGCCCGTGAGCCACCACTACTGAGCCTGAGTGCCACTACTGAAGCCCACGTGCCTGGAGCTCATGCTTAGCAACAAGAGAAGCCACCACAATGAAGAGTAGCCCCTTCTTGCCACAACTAGAGAAAAGCCTGCATGCAGCAACAAAGACCCACACAGCCTAAATCAATCAATCAATCAATCAATCAATTGTAGCAAGATCTTTAAAAAAAAAACAATGGGTATAATAAACATGGTTAAATTGGGAGACTTTCCTGTTTTCGTTTTTTTTTTAAAGGAAAAAATGCAGAGAATCAGGGAGATAGAAATACCCAAACAGGCTGATTCACTGAAATTTGCTCACCCATCCACTAACTACACTTAGATTTGGTGGATACTTTATCAGATTTTTTAAAGGCAATGGTATGGATGGTCTTTGAGGAGACTTGTGTTAGACATCCTCTGTGGGCTTAAGAGGATTGAAAGAGATTCTGTTACAAATGAGTTTTCTGACTTCAGTCAGAATAAAGGTCATCCGAATGATAGGAAGGGCCAGTAAAAAGCCCTGGAACAGCTCTGACCCCAGTAAGACCTGGTTTCTGGAGGACTGCAGGAAGTAGTGACACAGGAAAGGTGTGAAAGGTGAATGGGTGTTCATTCCTTTTACATCCCCATTTAGTGGGTCTGTTTGTCAAGGGCCAGAGGTAAATGAGTCTTGGATAGTGACCTTAATTTTGTGAACTCTGAATTATTAGGTTATGTGATTGTAGCTGTATTTCTAGAACAGTGAAGATTAGTAAATAACTGCCAGTCTCCCTAGTATGTATCCCCACTTACAAGAAACAACCAGAAAAAGGCAAACATGCTCCCCAAACTAATTGCAAGCTACGATGCTCCTCTTAAATGAATCCACCTCCATCTCCACTACCAGCAACCTCCACTCAAAGCTCATCTCATGACTCCCTTTTTCCTCCCTAAATGACTTTCCCACCTTCTGCCTGCCTTTGAGTCCATTACAGTGGCTGACCCTTGCTGTGGCAAACTCTCAATTGACTTAATTTGTTCTTATTCAGAAGGTCTTTGTTTATTTCTGCAGGTTTCCCAGAGGCTTCAAGACAAGGTTTTCGTTTCTTTTTGCCACAGACTCCAGCCTTCAACCAGGTGTGGAACCCCTGGAGGCCCGTTGTGCCTGGATACTTATGGTTTGGTGAGTCCATCCCAAAGTGGTAAATCAGCAGCAAGTCCAAATTCTGCTCTTTGCATTGAGTTCCTCAGTTATTTATTCTCAGTTTTATTTCTGGATTTTGATTTTTGGTTTCCATTTGTTGGGCATTCTCGTGGGAATCAGGACATTTCTTTTCATCCCCTTTTGTTCTCTTATTTGTTTTCATTTTGCATTTGTAAAAATGTTGTTTGTCATAAGGAGAATCACAGAGCCTGGTAGATGCTACACTTTCTACACTAGTTAAATCCTCCCAATTTTGCTCAACTTCTTCCTTCGTGTAAACAAGCAACACAGGTGGAGAGTATTCCAATAATCCAGTTTCACGATCTCCCAGCCCTTAAATACCAACTTTGGACCCTTTACTAACCATGTCCCTTCCTATTCTGTAACACCACCCCAGTAAATTTAATAAGGTATGGTGGGCTGAATAATGCCCCCCAATGATGTCCATGTTCTACTCAAAGGGTAATTAAGGTGGTAGAGAGAATTAAGGTTGCTTACCAGCTGACCTTAAAATACGGAGAGTAGCCTGCATTATCCATGTGGACCCAATTTATTCAGAAGCATCGTTAAAAGTGGGAGAGGGAGTCAGAAGAGATTCAGAGGGAGACACAACTAAAGATGAACGGTCAGAGATACAGCGTTGCTTACTTTGAAGATGGCAGAAGGGGGTTAGTTGCTAAGGAATATGGGCAGCCTCTGCAAGCTGGAAAAGGTAAGGAAACATTCTCCACTGAAGCCTCCAGAACACAATGCCACCCTGCCGATTTCTTGCCTTGATTTTTTTAGCGCAGTGAGACCACTGTCAGACTTCTAAATTATAGAACTGTAAGAAGTTTGAGTTGTTTCGTGCTACTAAGTTTGTTACAGTAGGAATAGCAAACTAATACACAGGGAGAGACTCACTTTTTGAATGAAAATAGTAAAATTAAGTGCATACCAGATGGACTATTCTTTTGAGGTTTCAGAACTTCTGTCTTCATAATTGTTTTGTTTGCCATATATATATATATATGTTTTCCTTCTCCATTATATTTGATAAATACCCAACATAAAGATTGGCCCTGTACTGGACACTTTATGGGTTAAAATTTTTACTAATGTAGAAAAAAATATTTGAACAAAACCTATTAAGGTTGGGCTAGAGCCTACTGAACCTTTACCCAGATTTTCTCAATGTCTTGAAGCCAAAAGAAAAGAAAAACTTCAAATCTATAGTAGAAGTCTTATATCCAGAGGATATGTCATACCCTCCGCTAGCCTTTATAACACTTTCAGCCACTTAGTGCTAAAAAAATTGACTCAAAAAAAATTGATTCAATGGCTATCAAAAAACTTGTTCTCTTTAATTCTCAGCAGTACCTATTAATATCAGTGTTTTTCAGAAAGGGATGTTTTACTAAGACAAGGAAGTTAAGGCTTTGCAGCTGAGTCAAGGATGAGGCTCTAGTAAGCAATGTTTTTGATGATGGTTCTTATGAAGTAGTTACCCAAGGTTAAATCATCTCAGCTGTTAGAACTTATGCTTTTACTACTGCTTGTCAACTAGTGACCAGAAAAGTATTTACAAATAGCAGGTATGCATTGGGAGTAATATTTGACTTTGGGATGCTTTGGTAACAAAGGAGGTTTCTCATCTCTGCTGGAATATTTATCAAAAATGTGCAATGAGTTAAGGAACTTTGAAGACACACTTCTAATTCCTAGAGAGGTAGATATTGTAAAGGTTGAGTTTCATGTAGAAAGAGATACTATAGAAGCTAAGGAAATGCTTGAGCAGATAGCTGCCAAATTTCAGCCTTAACCAAAGCTAAAAACCCAAAAGATAAATCTACAAAGGGATTGGAAAAGGTCATTAAAATACCTCAATATTTAGCTCCTGATTCAGAAATTGAAGAACAGAAAAAGTCTGGTTGTCCTCTTCACTCGGATAATCATGATAATCTCTGATATCACCAAGTGCTTGCTAGTTTATCCCTCCCAAAATTCATATATTGAAGCGCTTACTAACCCACCACCCCATAACTAAAATCTTGTTTAGAGATAGAACTATATTGGGAGATAGGGTCTTGACAGAGGAAATCGAATTAAAATGGTGTCATTGGGGTAATTCAGTATGACTGTTGTCCTTATAAAGAAGAGGAAATTCGGACATATACACACAGAACACTATTTGAAGAGACAAAGGTAGAAGACATCCACCATCTACAGCCAAGGAGAGGGGCCTGGAACAGTTCCTCCCTCACAGCCTCGGAAGGAATTAACCCTGCCAACAGCTGAATCTCAGACTTCCACCCTGCAGAACTGTCAGACAACCAATTTCTGTTGTTTAAGGCACCAAAAGTGTGGTACTTTGTTATGGCAGCCCTAACAAGCTAGTGCAGTGTCACTGTACGATTTCAAATGGATGTTAGCTACAATTCTCCATGGAACTGCTTATTAGGGTACAAATTGGTTACTACCTTAACTTGCCTTTGGTGGGTGAACTTTGAAACGACAAGTGAGGTTATTTTGGGGTATGTGTCACCTGTCAAGTATAATTCTTGAAAAACTGTAAAACTGAGATATTGTCAGAAACCAAAGCCTCAAGGATACTGTGAACACCTTCAGATAGAGACTGTCTACCTTCCATCCTTCAGAGAGTTTGTATGCCTCTCTTTACTGCATGTCAATTTTCAGATGGATTAAAGTACTTCCTTTTATAAAATGTATGGCATGGCGCTGAGTGTACAAAACCTTGGCCCTGAGTGACATCAGTAGCATGACAGAGTGAGGTGCTTTCTTTGACTCTCCCCTTCAATCTACAAACAGTAAAACATCCACAAGGCAACAAAGGCGTCTCTGCCCAGCACCCCAGGATGCTGGAGAACTCCACACATCTGTGCGTCTAAGGTGGGTAGACTGGAACCCATAGGGCAGGTGGGACCGGGGGAGCAGTGGAGGCAGTGCCCGTGGTCCCTATCCTCCAGCAGTGGGAGCGGAGCCCACAGCCCCAGAGAACTTGGGAACGACAAGGGAGGTGACACGGGTGACCCTGGCCCCCTGGTCACAGCAGTGCCTGCAACCCCAGGGACCAGGCAGTGGAAGCAGTGGGGCCTTAGACCCTGTCCTTTCAGTGTGGAGGTGCCTATGACTCCAGCTCCCCGTCTCCCACCTGCAGCAATGGAGCCTGCACACTTTACAGCATTGGACTCATCAGAGGCACCCAAGCAACCCCAGCTCCCCCTCCCCGTTCCCCTTTCCCTTGTATTATTGGAACCTGTGACTCTGAAGATCCCAGACACTGCAGAAGAACCCACCATCCTGGGGCTGCAGGAGGCAATGCCAGTGACACTGGTAACAGCAAGGCACCAGTGACCCCAAAAAGCAAAGAAGCAAAAGCAAGGGTGCAGGGTGACCTCTCTGACAGAGGCAGTGGAGGGTGGGAAGTGCCAATTCTCAAGTATAATCAGACAGGTCCCTCAAGAGAAACCAAAAGCTTGTTCTAAAGCGCCACCTACTGGGACACAAAAGAAAGGCCTCTAACTTCCAATCTGTTGAATTCTTGAAACCAAGTAGAAAGGTGTTAGCTAATACTTCAGATGCACCTGCAGGTAAGCAATTCCTCAAGCATCATGAACAGATGAAGAACCACAGTAACACTAGACCACAAAAAGATGAGAGTTCTCCAGAAACCAAACTTAAAGTCGCAGAATATTGTGATCAAACTGGTAGAGAACTCAAAATAGCCATCATGAAGAAACTCAATGATCTACGAGAAGACTCACAAGGGCAGTTCATTGAGCTCACGAATAAAATTAATGAACAGAAGGAATATTTTATCAAAGAGATTGAAACTCTAAAAAAGAAGTTCCGGAGCTGGAGAACTGAATAAATGAGACAAAGAACGCGTTAGAAAACACTGGAAATAGAGCAGACCGTATGGAAGAATTAGTGAGCTTAATGATAGAAGTCTAGAAATGATACAAGTATAAGAAGAAAGAGAAATAAGATAATTCTCAAAATGAGGAAATTTTACAAGCGCTATCTGACTCTTTTAGGAATGGCGGGATTACAGTAATGGGTATCCCAGAGGAAAAGAAACAGAGAAGGGAGCAGAGAGTTTGTTTAAAGAAATAATAGCTGAGAAATTCCCCAGCTTGGGAAGGAATCAGTTATACAGGTTCATGAAGCTAAGGTTCATGAACTTGATTACCTCAATGTAAAAAGACCTTTGCCAAGACACATTTTGTTATATAGTCAACAAAGAATTTTAAAAACAGCTAGGGAAAAATGGATGGTAACCTACAAAGGAAACCCCATTGGCCCATCAGCAGATTTTATTTTAATTAATTAATTTACATATTTATTTTTTAGCTGTGTTGGATTTTCATTGTTGTGCATGGGCTTTCTCAAGTTGCAGAGAGTGGGGGCTACTCTTAGTTGTGGTGTGTGGGCTTCTCAGTGCGGTGGCTTCCCTTGTTGCAGAGCATGGGCTCTAGGTGTGCGGGCTTCAGTAGTTGTAGTACATGGGCTCAGTAGTTGTGGCTCACAGGCTTAGTTGCTCCGTGGCATGTGGGATCTTCCCGCAGCAGAGATTGAAGTTGTGTCCCCAGCATTGGCAGGCAGATGCTTAACCACTGTGCCACTGGGAGGTCCCCATCAGCAGATTTCTTAGCAGAAACTCTGCAGGCCAGGAGGGAGTGGAAAGACATTCTCAAAATACTGAAAGATAAAAACTGTCAGCCAAGAATACTCTATCTAACAAAGTTATTATTCAGATATGAAGGAGAAATACTTTCTTAGACCGAAAAAAATAAAGCTGAAGGAGTTCATCAACATTAGACCTACCTTACAAGAGATGTTGGAAGGAGCTCTTCTACCAGAAACAAAATGCCAAAAGTAAAACTTTGAGTAAGGTGACAGAGTTGCAAATTTCTATTTATCAGAATAGGTTTTGAACACTGTTATAGCATGAAAAAGAGGGGAAAAAGCAGAAAAAATAACTATAGCTACTTCAATTTGGTTAAAAAAAAAACTTACATGAAAAGGTATAATTTGAGACAACAAAAACACAATAGAGGAAGAGGAAAACGATGGAACCCACATAGGTCAATGAAGGTAAGATAATATCAGCAGAAAAGGGACTATTTTATCTATGAGACATTTTATATAAACTTCACAGTAACCACACAACATAGATCTAAAACAGTGACACAAAAGTTTAAAAAAAGAGGAAACTTAGAAAAGCATAGTAACCACCAAACCAAAAAGGCAGACAGAAACACAACGAATGAAATAATGGAGATATAGAGTATCCAGAAAACAAAAGGTAAAATCGCAGTACTAAGTCCTCATCTGCAAATAATGACCCTAAGTGTAAATGGATTGAATTCACCGATCAAAAATCATAGGGTTTCTATATACAGACAAGTCTCATGATACAGTTCCTTAAGTGCTAGGGTATTAGTCTAAGGCAAATAGGATCAGATCCTGGTCACAAAGAAAATAGTATCAGGTCTGGGTGCATGGGTATCCAGAAAAAATTGTTCGTGGAAATTTTCATGACACCAGGTGAGAACCAAGGCCTTACATTAGCTGGGCTACATATTTGAATTTCTATTACTCTTCCAGGGAGTAAGTATTGGCCCGTTACCTTATGAGGGGTAATTTCAAAATTAGAATTAATTGTGATTAATGATAGAATATAATACATTGATTAATAGAATATAATAAATATATTATGCTGATAGAATATATTTATCTGTTCTCTTTCTGAGAGAGAGGGACAAAGTCATAGATTGGTTAAGGTCATTTGTCCACATAGGTCATTTCCAAATGGAAATTTCTTCTGCTATAATTACATGGGGGACTGACAGTGAATAACAATCCAGCAGTTGGTAAGATTGATGGCAGTGACTACTGTTTGGGATAATCTAATAATGGCATTAGAATAATTATACTCTGACCTAAGAATGGTAATAAAGAAGAAAGGATAGAGGATTAAGATAGGATTAAGATGGCGGAGTAGGAGGACGTGCACTCACTCCCTCTTGCTAGAGCACCAGAATTACAACTAACTACTGAACAATCATTGACAGAAAGACACTGGAACTCACCAAAAAAGACACCCTACATCCAGAGACAAAGGAGAAGCCACAATGAGACGGTAGGAGGGGCGCAATCGCGTTAAAATCAAATCCCATAAATGCTGGGTGGGTGACTCACAAACTGGAGAACAGTTATACCGCAGAAGTCCACCTACTAAAGTGAGGGTTCTGAGCCCCACATCAGGCTTCCCAACCTAGGAGTCCAGCAATGGGAGGAGGAATCCCCAGAGAATCAGACTCTGAAAGCCAGCGGGATTTGATTGCAGGACCTCCACAGGACTTGTGGAAACAGAGACTCCACTCTTGGAGGGCACACACAAAAATGTGCTCACCAGGACCCAGGGGGAAGGAGCAGTGACCCCATAGGAGACTGAACCAGACCCACCTGCTGGTGTTGGAGGGTTGCCTGCAGAGGTGGGGGGGGGGCAGCTGTGGCTCACCGAGGAGGCAGGGGCACTGGCAGCAGGGGTTTTGGGAAGTGCTTATTGGTGTGAGCCCTCCCAGAGTCCGCCATTAGCCCCACCAAAGAGCCTGTGGGCTCCAGCACTAGGTGGCCTCAGGCCAAACAACCAACAAAGTGTGAACACAGCCCCACCCATTAGCAGACAAGCAGATTAAAGTCTTACTGAGCTCCACCCACCAAATCTGCCCACCAAATCGGATTAAAGCTTTACTGAGCTCCACCCACCCAGACCACACACCATCCGTCCCTTCCATCAGAAAGCACACAGGAGGCTCCTAGATAGCTTCCTCCACAAGAGGGCAGACAGCAGTATCAAGCAGTATCAGCAGTATTTCATCTTGTGGAATTGAAAACCACAGCCACAGAAAGATAGAGGAAATGAAAAAGCAGAGGACTTTGTACCAGATGAAGGGACAGGATAAAAACCCAGAAAAACAACTAAATGAAGAGGAGATAGGCACCCTTCTGGAAAAAGAATTCAAAATAATGATGGTGAAGATGATCCAGGACTTTGGAAAAAGATTGGATGCAAAGATCGAAAAGTTTACCAAAGACCTAGAAGAATTAAAGAGCAAACAAACAGAGATATGCAACACAATAACTGAAATGAAAAATACACTAGAAGGAACCAATAGCAGATTAACGGAGGCAGAAGGGCGAATAAGGGACCTGGAAGACAGAATGGTGATAATCAATGATGCAGAAAAGAATAAAGAAAAAAAAAATGAAAAGAACTGAAGACAGCCTAAGATACCTCTGGGACAATGTTAAACGCACGAACGTTCGCATTATAGGGGTCCCAGAAGGAGAAGAGAGAGAGAAAGGACCTGAGAAAATATTGGAAGAGATTATAGTTGAAAACTTCCCTAACATGGGAAAGGAAATAGCTACCCAAGTGCAGGAAGCACAGAGAGTCCCAGGCAGGATAAATCCAAGGAGAAACATGCCAAGACATATAGTAGTCAAATTGACAAAAATTAAAGACAGAGAAATATTATTAAAAGCAACAAGGGAAAAACGACAAATAACATACAAGGGAGCTCCCATAAGGTTAACAGCTGATTTCTCAGCAAAAACTCTGCAAGCCAGAAGGGAGTGGCATAATATATTTCAAGTGATGACCGAGAAGAACCTACAACCAAGAATACTCTACCCAGCAAGGATCTCATTCAGATTCAATGGAGAAATCAAAAGCTTTACAGAGAAGCATCAGCTAAGAGAATTCAGCACCACCAAACCAGCCCTACAACAAATGCTAAAGGAACTTCTCTAAGCAGGAAACATAAGAGAAGAAAAGGACCTACAAAAACAAAAACAAAACAATTAAGAAAATGGTAATGGGAACATACATATCAACAATTACCTTGAATGTAAATGGACTAAATGCACCAGCCAGAATACACAGACTGGCTGAATGGATACAAACACAAGACCCATATATATGCTGTCTACAAGAGACCCACTTCAGACCTAGGGACACATATAGATGGAAAGTGAGGGGATGGAAAAAGTTATTCCATGCAAATGAAAATCAAAAGAAAGCTGGAGTAGCAATAGTCATATCAGATAAAATAGACTTTAACATAAAAAATGTTACAAGAGACAAGAAAGGACATTACATAAAGATCAAGGGATCCATCCAAGAAGAGGAGATAACAATTATAAAGATATATGCACCCAGTATAGGAGCACCTCAATACACAAGGCAAATGCTAACAACTATGAAAGAGGAAATGCAAGGCAGAAATAGAGACACAGGTATAGAGAACTAACACATGGACACCAAGTGGGGAAAGCAGAGAGGGTTGGGGGGGAATGAATTGGGAGATTGGGACACCAAATTGTAAACTCTAAATATATGCTGTTTATTGTCTGTTATCTGTATCTCAATAAAATTTCTTAAAAAAAAAAAAAGAAAACCTAATTAAAAGTAATTTCTTACTATAAAAGAAAAAAAGAAGAAAGGATAAAACTGGGTCTAGTTCATGAGTTTTACATTTTGCCATGTCTGTGTGCAGCAAGGCAGAGTTTAGTATTAGAGGTACATCCTTATGTGTAGACTTTAGTTATTACTTCATAAAGGCATAGCTGATTTTTCCTCAAGTGAGCAGGCCACGCAGCCATAGGACTTTAGGTAGTATGGACATTTTAGCAATGTTAACTCTTCCAGTTCATGAGCATGAATTATCTTTCCATTTATTATGTCTTCTTCAATTTTTTCAACAATGACTCATAGTTTTAAGTGTACAAGTCTTTCACCTCCTTGGTTAAATTTATTCCTAGGTGTTTTATTCATCTTTTGTGCCACTGTAAATGGGATTGTTTCCTTAATTTCTTTTTTTGCTAGCTCATTACTAATGTATAGAAATGCAACAGACTTTTGTGTGTTGACTTTTGCACCCTGCAGCTTTACTGTATTCATTTATTATTTGAATAGTTTTGTTTCTTTTTGGAGGGGGTGATTTGGTGGGGACTTTAGG